>NW_008824034.1:3158956-3170740 GCF_000699105.1 Pygoscelis adeliae
CACGTATGCCCAGGTGACTCCTCCTCTCCATGCCCCTGCAGCGCTCGCAGTGCTTCAGAAGGATGCCATGGGGAGAGGCGGCTCACCTGAACCCCTCGGTGAGCTACTGCTGCTAGAAGCCGGGGCATCTCTGCTGACAAGGTGCAGCCGGGGGGAACACCAGATCACGAGTGCAGAAGCAGACTCCAGCTTTCAGCTCTCGGTAGTGGCTGCGTTAGGAGACAGATTGCGCAGCGTGACATTTCAAGCCCGAGACTAGGTCTTTGCTTTCGGTAAATCTTGCCTGAGGTGTCCTATAGAAAGAGCAAAGCTTGTGCCATGTGGCTTCCATTCAGCATCTGCTACATGTGTTGTTGGATGGCTTTAGTGAAACCTGCAAGGGACCATGTGCTGTTACTGCTATTCACGTGGTAACACCAAAACTCTGGCCTTGCACCCATATGGTCAAAAATGCAGCTAAAGGTCTCTTCTTCATTAAGTAAATAAGCAACACAAAGAGCATGGGTTGTTAGCAAGAACAGATGCTGTTCTTGAACACAGACACCTGTACGAGCCTCCTGCATCCAGGTTCCCTCTCCTCTGCAAATTGCTTGCTCAGTAAACGTGTCGCAGGAGAAGCCCTGGCACTTTGCCATTGCTGCCACTGCTGATTATTTAATTAAAACCCCAAAAGATAAGAAATGCATTTCCTTCTTCCTGTAGGTTTTTTCACCCTCTTCACCAGACAGCAGCAAACTAGCCATGCTAGCACACCTCAGCACTCTCACTTCGCACAGAACACATGTAAAAGAAGCAGTATGTTACAGTATGTTGTACTAGATATTAATTACCTGGCCCTGCCAGCTACATAATTATCTTGTTAAGTTTTGGCTATATTCACTAGACTGGCCCTTTACAAAAATGGCTGGAGGACACTGTCACATGGGATCCAGGAGCAGAGTCCTGTTCATGAATGCCCTCTAACTCCCACCCCACCATTACAGACAGCTGAATTGTGCAGGAAGGAGTTATTTTGCCCACATGGCAATTCCACAGCAGGCTGTGTGGCCCTGTGTGTGTGTACTCAAATCCCACTCTCTGTCCCTTGATGGACAGCTCTTCTGGGGATACACAGGAACTATGGCAGGAGGGGGATGTGATGGTTTCCTGACAGCTCCTTGCTCTGTAGGCAGACTGAGATGGGCTCCAGGCCCGTACACTTTTCTCATGGTTCACAGATATCAGAGATGTGTATGCTTTAGAAGATTCTTAGTCTTTCCCAGTTCTGGGAGTTCCTAGCCAAGACTATGAAAGGACCCTTGCTTCTCTGGAAGCGTAGGGCTAGCAGAACATCACATTTCCCTTGCCGGGATTTGTGCTTGATTTAGGCACAAAGGACTCGCTCTTCCTCCTCATTCCTAACTCATGCAGGGGCTGGCTACAAAGCATAGCTGGGACCAGGATATTCTCCCCAAAGGGATGCCTTGAGCACCTCCATGTCCTCACCTCAGGCCAGCAGTGCTCTGAGGGGGGAGGCACCAGGCTTTGGCCAAGGTCTTCAGCCCTTTATCTGCTGTTGTGACACTTTTTGGTCCCTCACTGCTGAGAACGGCACTTGTGACACGGTAATGGGAGTGCAAGCAATGCTCCTGCACAAGGCTTTGATTTAGGAAGCAAAGCTGCTCAGCCCACTCCGCTCTTGCTGATGGAGTGACCTGGTTTTGTCAAGACTGTTTTTCTCCTTTCATCTTTGATGTCATTTTGGAAGGCCAGTCATGAGATTTTCAAGGAGGCATTGACTCAAAGTTGGACTAAAAGCCAATCACAATACCATTATAAGTGAATGAGGGTGCAATTTCCCCTTAGAGGATTAATATACTATTTATGGTTCTAGCGCATTTATTTCTGCAGTTTAGTAATCACTTTCATGCTTCTCATCGGACTATACTCTAATCCATTTATATTTTAATGTAACAAGTTACAAGGATTATCAGCTCGTAATAAATATGCTCATCCCCTAAGGCATTTAAACAGCCCCTACACTTTGTAAAGAAGATCTTGCTTAATGAGCAGACAACTACAAATGAATGAGGAAACTAATAGCATGTTATATGGAACACCATCAAACTGCAAAATGCACACTGCATAAGTTGCTTTTCTGTGAAATGAGATATTTTTTGGCACACAGATACTATCTTCATTATAGTATACTTTTAAATCACTTTTAGCATAAGGGAGGGTTTGGAAGTCACAGAGATTGCCTTTTGCGTTGGGAATTTTTTTACCTTGTGCTCTTAAGTTTGGAATGATATATTACATTCAGCCCATGCACAGGATTACGTCAAATCAATAGATCACTGATGAAATTCAAGTTAAGGAAAGCTGTTGATACCAGCTAAGGGGAATCCACCCAGAAAAACCCCACCTGACTTGCACTTGGTCAGTTCTAGTGCTGAAGTGGCCATGAAACCATGCTCACTGAAGCCAGCTGAAAGCCACTCGCTCTGTCAGAGAAAGTTAAATATCTCTCTTGGCCTATTGGCCTGTAGTCAATCACAATATTTTTCCACTTGCAGTTGTCTTGAGAAGGGATGGGAGAAACTAAATATTACCTGTTAAGCTATAGAGACATTCCTTGCCTATTCATAGAGCTGCCCAACATATTTTTCAGCAGAATTGTCTCACCTAAGCTTCTGGTGTTCGCTCTACTTGCAACCAAAATCCTAACTGAGATTGTAAGGCAGGAGCATGAATTACCCTCCAGAGCCTTCGGTCTTTGAACTTCAACACACAGTTCAACTTCCCATTTCTGCCATGGTGGAATCTCTTCTTCCTCCCACATGCTGTGTCTGCCCAGAGTATTTTTCTCCATTGGAAAATGTGAAGTTGATGGTCTAGGTTGCTTTCATCCTTTATTCTTGCAGATGCATGTTCTGCTTAGCATCCTGTGGGATATAAAGCTTAACCCTTTGCTATACATGACCCAGTCAATCACTTGCACTTCTGCAGGTTCATCTATCGAGAACTCCATTCACAGCAGCACACTTGCTGTGGAGAGTTCCAGGAAAATAAAAGTGCTGCAAAATCTCCAAAACCCTTTTCACAGAATCCGTAGACAGTCTGGCCTTAGCCGGCGTCATACAGAAAGAGGCTTGTAGCTCTGGCTGATGGAGAGTACGGACATGTTATTCTGCAGCCTCTGTAATTACAGCCAGTCCCTTCCACCCTGGGGAATGGTGAAGGGAAGGAGGCAGTTACGTGTGGAGTTTTTATTGTTTCTGGAAAATCAATCTCGACAGTCTTTTCGTAGTTAAGTACCAGTCATCCCAACATCTGCAAGACAGTATTAAGTGTGCAGTGACCAAACAGGAAAAAATTGATGTTCAGAGTGTGGATTTCTTTCTGCAAAGCTGCTGCTTTTGCTTTACCTCTCCAGGTTTCACCAGAAGGGAGTACTTGGAAAAACAGGGCTTGCTCTTGTGAAGCTGCTGAATAATTAACAGCAGGGAAGAGAGGCCAAAACACCTGTCCAGACCGAGAATTCACACCCATGTCACTGTTTTGGCTTCATGCACTTGTCTACAGCCAGACACTGATCAGCATCTAGGCAAAACCAACTCAGGAGCTCAACTCTGTTCTAGGTTACGCAGTATTTACATCATAAAAGGATCAAATCTTTTAAAATTAACATAATCAGCATCAGGCTCAGCTATGTAACAGAAGTCAAGTATTTCTTTGCCCAAGAGTTTGAGGTTAAACGGACAACTCAAACATCCACCTGTAAGCCAGTCTTCAGGGCCTGCTCTCCAAAGTAACCAATTTGTACCGCAACTGGTTCCTCACACTCTCTCCCTAATCCCAGTTGACAGAGGCCTCAATACTGCCCTTAGTCGTGTCACCTGGTTTATAAGCACCTTTTGAGGGAAGAGCAGAGTCAGAGAAGCCAGATCCTGTGTGTGAAACACTTTTGCCAGATGTGGGCTGGGAGACACCAAGAAAGCCTCTTATTCCTGTGCACCCCTATCAGGCATCCCCCATGGGAGGCTGTAGATCAGGATCTGCCAGCAAGGATGCTCAGAAGACCTTTGCTCAGTTAAAAAAGCCCCGATGCAAAATCCACAGCTTCGCAGAGAAATTGGCTACCTTTTATGCAGTGAACCGTACTGATCAAGCTCTCCTTTCCTCTCAGCTAAAACTCGTGGTGCATCCACACTGCAGAGCTGCAAGGCCATACCTCATTTTAGCTTTAAACAAACTTGGCTGCGTTAACGTGGGAGTCGGCTCCGGCTAAGCGTGCCTTCTCACAGCACAGGCCTTCAGCAGCAACACTGACTTGAAGTACCTCCACCCATCTCCATCCTCCATGCTCCCTTCTTAGTTACACCAGCACAACTATTTGCAGGACTGTTTCA
This sequence comes from Pygoscelis adeliae, assembly GCF_000699105.1. Classification (NCBI taxonomy): domain Eukaryota; kingdom Metazoa; phylum Chordata; class Aves; order Sphenisciformes; family Spheniscidae; genus Pygoscelis; species Pygoscelis adeliae. Next base: position 3,163,348 of record NW_008824034.1, read on the forward strand.
GTCAGAATGAAAATAGAGGGCGTTTTTATCCTAGATCAGAGTAGCATCTTGTACGTCCTGATACTCTCCATCTGCAGGATTAACAGGCCCAAAGACAAAATATTACAGGTCTCTGCCTTCTGCTGTCTATTCGTCTATCAGAGCCACAAACCTTCTGGCATCATCATCATGAAGAGTTACAAGCACGCCAGAGTAGGATCGCTGTAAACGTGAGCAATGAATTAAATCTAATACTGTTTTCTTCACTTAGGGAGCAAACTTTGCAAAGCTCCTTAATGCCCAGAGATGCAGTTTTACTGTGGCAAGGAATTTTCCTCTTGTGAACTCAATGTTCAAACAAGCTCCCTGGTGAGGTAAGCATAGGCTGTCTTTTAATACAGACACAAAACTCACATTTAACTTATTAGCTGGGGGAGGAATACAGATGAGGGTTGGATGAATCTCATGAGTCATCATTTCTGTAGGATAAAAAGCAAGCTTGTCTCAAAAAAACAATTCATTTGCCTCAATTGTGTATTGCAGATAGAAGCACTTAAATAATAAAAAGATTAATAAAAACACTTCAACCAATTGTTCTAGAAAAAATGAAAAATAGCTTTTGGATTAATATTCTTTAAATACTGAAAAATAAAACATTTCAAATGGCACAATGTTTTGGGAGAGGGAGACAAATGCAGATTAGTCATGCTTGAATGTACTTCCCCAAACAATACACTGCTTAGACCTAAGACTAAGACACGTACATACCCCGAGGCATACATGAAAAAGTAGGGTCTGTATATTAGTTTAATTCCTTTATCTTTTACTCACTGCCGTGTTCTTCCAGTCTCATGCCAACCCTTCCCCCAGATAGCACCACATGCACATTCTGCACCCTGACCACTGAACGCATTCCCAGCTCAATCTTGTGGGCAAATGAAGAGATGTGCTCTTGAAGTGTGAAGCAGGACGAAAGCACAACGCTAACACTATTGAAAGGACAATGGAATCACACAGTTCAAGTGCAGCATTATCCTCCAGTGGTGTGCAAATTTCAACTAGCCTTTTTTTATTATTTTTATTTAAGATTTTAGAATGAGGTAGAAGGAAAGGATCAGGCAGAGAAAATGTATGCCTGAAAGAAGCCCAGAGAAGTCTAAAGCCAGCTGAACGATGGCAAAGATCTGCCGAAACAGGGATTTCATGGAATGCTCAGAAGAACTGACAAAGGAAAGCATGCACTACAGTGTGAGCTGCACAGACTTTGAAGAGAACATCAAGCTATGCAAAATTAGGTAACATTCCAGGTATCCACTGATTCAAGATCTCACCAGCAACAATCCCTAAAAAATCACTGTGGATGGGTGGTGGTGAATGGCAGATACTGCTGACAGAGCAGTGGGTCAAAAGATTCAAGTTCCAGTCCCTTCCCCCACCCACCCTCCATCTCTGAACCTGTGATCTGCCATAGCACGCAAAGCAACTCCCTTTACCTCTCTGAGTGTATCTACACACAGTAAAGATGTGGTATTTTTTTCTTCTATGGAGACATAGCTCAGAGGCCAGGCCCAACGACCCCAGGAGTTATCATGTACTAACTGCACCGAACACCTCTCTACTTCCACTTCAACAGGTTTGCTGTGTTTGTTGCCCAACGCCCCTTTAGCCCGACCTATCTACTTACATGGTGACTTCTTCAGGACAGCGATCAACTCTCACTGTGCGCTCATAAAGATCTAGCGCAGCAGGATGCTATCTTGTTCTTTGGGTATTGCTCAGTGAAGAGCAGACAGCACACGAGAAGGCAAGCACTACAGAGGGTGACATCAGGGTACTGAGTGGTACAATCTCGAGGAAGGTTAAACACTCTATTGCAACACAACGAACACGTGGATGCTGCCACACATAGTATTCTGTGTTGTTAACCTTTTTTTGCACAAGGAATATGCAGGGTATTCTGGGGAGGAAAATCCATCAACACCAACACCCAAGTTTTATCCAAAAGCTCTTTTTTTGGCTAAAGTAGCAGCTTAAATTGTACTGAGTCTCAAAAGCCTAGTTTAAGTAGAATTTTTTCCTGGGGAAACATCAAGAACAGATTGTGTTTTTCAAAGACTGTTAGAGTAAATGATGGCTTTATACTGATTTCCCAGTGCTAGGAATGCACATAAGAAAAAGAAGAGTCAGTGAACGTCCTGTTACTGATGGATAACTCTTCTTATCCATCCATATGACAGTACTCCTGGCACAGATACCTCCAATACCTCATTTTCTGCATTTCATATTGTCATCGGATTTGGGACCAGCCCTTGTTAATTCTGCGAAAGCCAGGATCACAGGTAAGGGACCTTCCCTAACGATGCAAAGCCTCATCCGTTCATCACAGGAGTCTGGAGCACACTGGCTTCCACAAACACAGCAATTCATCTTACCAGTCAATCAATCTGTACAGTAATCTTTGAGGCTGAGCAAACTGCTGGGTTTGAACTGAAAGAAAACTGTCTTGGCAGAATTCAAGGAGACAAGACAAAATAAATTACTGTGTCTGCTTTACTGGTCAATCAGTTCACATATTATATCCACACACAGATGTGATCAACTGAACTTGTGCTTATGTAATCACCCACGTTATTGCATTGTTCCATCTTTACCTGAATAAAATTGTAGCAAACTAGTTCTGGTGCTGTGCAGAATTACCTGCTGTGAAGAATTACCTGTTCACTCTTTGAACAAAGTCCATAAAAAGCACACAAAAGTTGTTTATCCCATCAAATTGCAATTTGGGCCATGCAGCTAGAGCACAGCTGACCTGAGGTAGAAAGTTCACAAGCTACTCAGCTCTGCTTCCAAATTAATCCCTTGCATAGGCTTGATATAATGCAAACACGGCTTTTTGGCATGGGCAGGCTTCTTGAAGAGCTGCATCACACATTCCCAGGTGCCCTCTAAGGCTTCCTTACCAACAGACTCAATGTAGTTTTCTTTCAGAGCTGGAAACGTGAAAGCAGCCTGGATCCCATTGACAATGTTACTCAGCGTACTTAAGTGTTCTTAAGTTTTGTAATATGCTAAAATAAAACTACATTTAAACACAGAGTTAGACTGTTTTGAATCTAACAAGCATATGGCAACACAGAAACATGCTATTATTTTAGTGTTGTTAATTACTCCTCCCAAGGCCCATGACAAATAGCTATCTCATTACGGATTGTTTATAAAATTGGAAACTTTTTTCCCCTGGCATTACTGTTTTCGTGCCTCAAATATCAGAGCTGATAGCACTAACAATTCTGAAAATCCATGGGCAGGAAAGCACAATCCCCATCAAGTGGTATAAAAACCTCATCTCTCCCTACAAAGCTCAATGTAATCTTAACTAGCGATCACAACAGATGTCACACTATAGAAAATATTTGCTCCCATCAAAAGCACTTGACAAATAGCTAGGAGAGGTAAAGAGGGAGAAGTGCTAAAGAGAGTGAGGAACTTGCTGCAGCTTGCAAAAGTATAATGGGTTAGAAATAAATGCTAGCTAGAAATAAAGGAACTGGCTTAACATAACAGATCAGTCAGTCATTACCATGAAGAGAGGTGCCATTATGATTTTATTTCAAATATAAAAACCAAGTAAAGATCCAGTTTTCACTTAGTAAAACTGGGAGCTGTGAAACAGCTGCTATTCAAGAGTATTTCTAATAACCCTGTTGAAGCCACTAAGCATTAAGGCAAACAGAGGACTCTCCTATTAAACACACAGCACACAGAATTGATATTCACCCAGCAAGTCTCGGGGTGTTGGGCTAAACCTGCAGATGATGAGCTACAATCACTCCACATTTAAACACAGCTAGCTGCACCTTACACACAAACAGCCATCAGAACAGTTCAAACACCCAAATCATCAGAATCACCTTTGGTTTGGATTTTTTGGTGAGGGCATATACTTTACACTGGGAGAAAAAAATGCTGTACTGAAGACAAAACACAAGCTTCTAAAGGAAACTGCTCTATCATAATGCTTCAAATTAAGAATCGTCCAACGCTTGCTAATTCTATAGGAATTGTTCTAGGAAAGGGCTCAAACTGTGGTAAGGTTTGAGAGCAAAGCGGGTTCTTCTGTCTTCTCTATCAGACACAAAACCACCTACACGTCAAAGACTAATTCCCTTGAAATGAGCTGTATGAAGCATTCCAGCTGTGGAGCTAAACTTTGGTACTTCCAGTTGATCTCCAACATCAGCAGAGCCGTATTAACGAGTCAAGCAAGTTAAGAGAAACTCTGCATCTGGAGGATGAAAAACTGCAAAGGTATTAAACTGCTCCTCAGTGGTGCTGGCAGCATGGGCCCACACCCACAGCAGCTTTTAACTTTGACTGCTGTTACTCTCACTGATAAATCATCCTTCAATTAAAAACAGTTTTAATTAATAACACACCCACTGTGCCTATGCCCTGGGCCATTTACACTAAAACTATTAAACCACACTGTGTCATGTGCCAACTATAAGCATCAACAGCTTTTTTCCAGGCCTATGAGTAGTTTGCCCTATCGTAAAAGCACAGTTGCAAGTAAGCACCTGATCACTCCTAGGAACACTGGGCACCCATGGGGAATCATCTCGGCAAGAACGTGCCATCCAAAGCCGGTAGGAGAACGAGGGTTGTGAAACCTGATGGCGAACCAGCACCAAAAAACTCAGTCCCAGGCATTCAGCTGGACAGTCACCAAGTTAACTACTTGACTTTCCAAGCTCTTCTCCCTGGTCATCCTTCACCACAAAGCTTCCCCGTCAGTATCCCTGCCTTCAGAAACAGGACCACCATTGGCTCTGTCTCTCGATTTCAGAATGCAAACTGGGAGACCAGCACCTAAAAAAGCTGCTTTCCACAGAAATCCCCATTCGCTTCCCCCATACATTTTCTTACCATTTTAGGTTCAAACAGCACTCAAGTCCCAAGAGTTTACCTTAATCTCTTGTCCTAAACTGTACCTCAGCATTGTTACGCAACACTGTGATTTGGTACTCCTAACAGAGAGACTCAAGCTGTATCCCACCGTCTCAGAAATTCATACATTAGCATGTCTTCAGATAAGAGAATGAATGTGGGGGCCCCAAGCTACACAGTATTTCCTTGTTGCAAGCCTCATCCAAGGACAAGAGAGCCTCCCCTTGAAGGAAAACAGCAAGCACTGTCTCCTGTGAGCTTGAAACAAGAAGCTTGTGTCTCTCCCTTAAACTGACAGTTGATTAGAGCTAATGAAACATTAGAGTGGCAGTTGCTCTTTGGTATTTTTAAAGAAATATTTACACTCCAAGGGCTTGACCCTGCCTTAAGAGATGACTCAGAGCCAGTAACAATGCTAGTTTGTACAAGACAAAGCTGAATAAATGTGCCCCAGATCACACACTGCAAAGCTGTCAACCTACGAACAACTTTAATTGGAAGTTAAAAATGGAATTGGCTTGCTATTTTGTATGATTTACATTTAATATTTCAGATCAATGGCTCTGCATAATCCCCTGGAGAACAGTGGAATAAACACTTCTGAACAAAACCATATGGTGCCTCAGTTACGATATACCAAGCCGTGCCAGCACATTCCAGTCCTCACCCTACCCCATCTCCACATCACTCCTTTGCTTCACAGAACCCCTTCCGCCCCTTGTCCCATGGGCTGCAGCCTACCTAAATTTCAGTCATACCCATATTATGTTATTATGTTATTTTGTAATAATACGTGTGGCTTGGTTCGCTATTTTAAGGGCCCTCTCCTTTCCCATCTCTTACTCAACTGAACTGTTACCAACAATACCCCCGCCTGGAGGCTTTGAGCACGCCCTGTCCAGTGGCATGGGCTATCGGAAGCCTAAGCGCAGTTTATTTCATTACAGTAACTGTGCAGCAGTCTAAAAACCATCAAAACTGCAATAACATCAAACATTTTACTGTTCACCAATGCGCTGAGCGAGAACACAATTTTTCAGCCAGCTCCACAACTTCCCCTCTCCCATCGCGGGAATCATGTAGAAAAGCCTGCCCTCTAGTCTGCCACGCTGCATCAGCAGCCTGGCAAAACCATATCCTTTAACTTCCCGCCAGTTTGATAGCGTCCAACCACCGTCACTGTGAAAGTTACACAGGAGGTTGGGGGTTTGGGGCGGTTGGTTTGTTTGGGGTTTTTCTGTGGGTTTTTTTTTGTTTTTTGTTTTTTTTTTTAAGTGAGAGTTATTACTAGACCCTCTCTTTCATAGCAAAAACCAGGCAGGTAGTACTTTGTTTTGTTTCAAATATAAAGACTGTTTAAAGTTCATGTACTTTAATCAGTGTTAGGGAATGACAAACAATTCCCGTTAACAACATGATCACCAACATCACCATTTTCTCTGGAGACTTCCTACTCGGTGCTAGCAGTTAATAGATAAATTAAGTCGAGCAACCCTAACCACAACCCAAAGCTGGTCACCTGCATACTGTCATCAGCTGGGTACCCACCACCGCGTTCTGCAGGCATTCAAAAAAAACAGAGAGAAGAAGAAGTGCAGAAGAAGAAAACTAAACTAATTTTGAGAAGTCACTGATCTTCCACTTCTCAATTCCCCCCACTACCTTCACTATAGTCTTGGAAAACATTCCAGAAAATTTCTGCTATGATGTCAGTCTCAAGGTATTTGCTCACTGCTAGATACAACTGCTTGCTTTAGCTAAACTGCCTAATTGTCAACCTATGCAAACGCAGGATGGACCACTACGTGAGGCAATTCTGAAGTACTGAATGGCTTCTGCAGACCAAGTTTTCCCAGTTTTGTCTTTTTAATAACAGTGATCTTAAATCCATTCCTAGTAATAAAATAAACATACTTACAGTACCACTTTAAAGTACTACACCATTAAAAATTTTACATCGCCATTTTATAGAAAATAAAAAACAAAGCAACAAGAATATTGATCTCTCCACAACTTTTATCAATTTCCATGTTTGTACATGTGGTGGGTTGACCTTGGCTGGACGCCAGGTGTCCACCAAGCCGCTCTATCACTCCCTTCCTCAGCTGGACAGGGGAGAGAAAAATACAATGAAAAGCTCATGGGTCAAGATAAGGACAGGGAGATCACTCAGCAGTTACCATCATGGGCAAAACACTCGACTTGGGGAAATTAATTTTAATTTATTACCAATCAAATCAGGGTAGGGTAATCAGAAATAAGAACTAAATCTTGCTCCTTCCTCCTCACACTCTTCCCCTGCTCCAGCATTGGGTCCCTCCCATGGGAGACAGGCCTGCATGAACTTCTTCCCACGGGCTGCAGTCCTTCATGAACTGCTCCAGCGTGGGTCCCTTCCACGGGGTGCTGCAGTCCTTCAGGAACAGACTGCTCCAGCGTGGGTCCCCCACGGGGTCACAAGTCCTGC
>NW_008824034.1:3171042-3175606 GCF_000699105.1 Pygoscelis adeliae
CCAGGAGCCTGCTCCAGCACGGGCTTCCCACGGGGTCACAGCCTCCTTCGGGTGCATCCACCTGCTCCGGCATGGGGTCCTCCACGGGCTGCAGGTGGATATCTGCTCCACCGTGGACCTCCATGGGCTGCAGGGGGACAGCCTGCCTCACCATGCTCTTCACCACGGGCTGCAGGGGAATCTCTGCTCCGGTGCCTGGAGCACCTCCTCCCCCTCCTTCTTCACTGACCTTGGTGTCTGCAGAGTTGTGTCTCTCTCACATTCTCACTCCTCTCATCCAGCTGCTGTTGTGCAGGTTGTTTTTTTTTTTCTCCTCCCTTCTTAAATACGTTATCCCAGAGGCGCTACCACCGTCGCTGATGGGCTCGGCCTTGGCCAGCAGCGCGTCCATCTTGCAGCCGGCTGGCACTGGCTCTATCAGACATAGGGGAAGCTTCTGGCATCTTCTCACAGAAGCCACCCCCGTAGCCTCCCCACTACCAAAACCTCGCCATGCAAACCCAATACATGACAGTATTATTTCAACCCTAAAAGAATTAGAACGGCCACTAATCAATTAAAAAATTGACATGAGAATTAGCTTTGTCATAACAGGAACATCAGACACATGAAAGGAAACACTCACCCTAAAGAGACCACAAAGCAGCTTAGTATTGGTAAGCACAACAGGAGTCCCGGTAGGGTACCTAATCCATGTACACTCCACATTGTGCGGCTGCAGTTTCTGTTCTTTGAGCTCCCTAGCCATGGTATAATTCCACCGCCCGACTGTTTTCATTGCACCACTTACCCGAGTGGTTGTTTCAACTCCCAAGCATAGGCAACATAAAACCCAGTACAGGGCTGTTACTATGCCAAGACTCATGCGTTGCCTCTTTTCTCAAGGAGAACACTGTGGATCAAAACATTATCTTCAAAGATCTTCCAATGGATGGATTAATGCTCAACTTGTTACCCCCAATTGTTGAGACATTATAGTGCCTATACATACAGCACAGGTCCAACTTCTCAGATTTTTGTAACTAAACAATTATAATACGCAATTATTTCCCTGTTATTGCTAGGAAATTAACTTAGTGTCTAGGGATTCTGGTATGTGAAACAGAAGAGACAGAGCACAAGACCCAGCTCTTGTTGCTATGACAAAGCATGACAGCTATGTTCCCATTTATTCTCCACTATAAATGGAGTAAAAAAACCAAACCCCAAACACACGCCAAAAAAGCTACCGGACAGCGCTATAGCTGACCTATTTGTCGTAAGCTGTGCTGTACATGAGCAGTATTAAAGAAATTATTCAAAAACTGTTCAGCACAAGTGCTTGTTTACTGGATCTTGTACTGGGGGGTAGTTCTTTATTAAAAGGCAGTATTTGTTCTACAACGTACAGTTCATATACTGGAGAACAGGAAGCCAATGTGCCCAGGTACAAACTAAATTTGTATTTCAAGTACTATGAGACCATTCTCGTTTGCTGGCAGCAACCTGACAATGGGCTTCTGGATGAGAAAAGTTAACGTTTCAGAAACAAAATGTAAAAATTCCTTTGCACTAGTGTGACATGGTGTATATGCTTGCGCACACCTGGGACCGGGGTGGAGATGGCAGGAGTGAGACCTGGGAACACATTCCTCAAGCCACCGGGTACGCATAACTGATTTTTGTCTCATTTATGGATAAGTTTTACTATGGACAAGTGTAGCACCAAAACCGCTCCAAGCCCTATATTAAACAAAACACTTCCAAAAAACGCTCGACTAATACAACAAACTGGAAAACTCAAATTAACGGAACTACCTCAAGCACAACAGCTTAACATCAATCACCAGCATTAGGGAAGTTCTATGCATTGCTGGAACCTTCGGAAAAATGTTTTACCTACAGACTAAAAAGCTTGCCAACAACAGCACAACAGTGAAATGAAATTCCGGTTATTCTACAATGCAAAAATCTCACTATGGTTTGACTACAGAAAGTTTCTACACACAACCAAGGAAAAAGAAAACAATCAACATATTGTATCATTTCACAGTGTACAAGTTAATATTTATGAAAAGAAGCAAATTTTCCATGTGATCACTCTTGTGTGCTGCTTCATAAAGGACATTCGCAGATGGCTACAGATTGTTTTCTCTTGCGTTCCTCTACTAGCCATTAGAGTGGCTTATAGCTGTTATAGTACTTTACCACAGGAAATCCAACTACATCCTTTAGCAATTATCAAGGAGATACATAAATGTAAAGACAAAAAAATTTCCTTTGCATCATCAAGATTAACTGTAGAAGAGTGGAAAGATGAGCAATGCAGTAATATGACAATGCTCCCCAAAAGGAAATTAAAAATTGAATTTTACACTTCAAATTACATTTGAAAACAAAAAAATCTTTGTATTTCACATTAGAAAGACATCACCCGAGTTTCTAACCAATTCTATTTTTGCAATTACTTCTAAACTCAGAAATATATTATTTATGTCTGTCCCACTGTGCTGGTTTTGGCTGGGTAGAGTTAATTTTCTTCACAGTAGCTAGTATGGGGCTGTGTTTTGGATTTGTGCTGGAAACAGTGCTGATAACACAGGGATGTTTTCGTTGTTGCTGAGCAGTGCTGACACAGAGTCAAGGCCTTTTCTGCCTCTCACCCCACCCCACCAGCGAGCAGGCTGGGGGTGCACAAGAAGCTGGGAGGGGGCACAGCCAGGACAGCTGACCCCAGCTGACCAAAGGGATATTCCACACCATATGACGTCACGCTCAGCATATAAAGCTGGGGGAAGAAGAAGGAAGTGGGGGACGTTCAGAGTGATGGCGTTTGTCTTCCCAAGTAACCGTTACGCGTGATGGAGCCCTGCTTTCCTGGAGATGGCTGAACACCTGCCTGCCCATGGGAAGGAGTGAATGAATTCCTTGTTGTGCTTTGCTTGCATGCACGGCTTTTGCTTTCCCTGTTAAGCTGTCTTTATCTCAACCCACGAGTTTTCTCACTTTTACCCTTCCAATTCTCTCCCCCATCCTGCTGGGGGGGAGTGAGCAAGCAGCTGGGTGGGGCTGAGTTGCCACCTGGGGTTAAACCATGACACCCATAAATTGGGAAACTATCCACAGCAAAGTGAAATCCCATCTTTTCCACTGTAGTTGGATAGTGAGTAATGTGGCTTTTTTAACTAGCAATTTAATTACTCGACAATGTAATGCTTGCTTCATGCCAATATTATTTTCAGAGCAAGCCAGAAGAACACTAGGAATGGCAAAAATAGCTACAGTATTTTTTCAAAAATGTATAATTATTTAATTCTAATTCCAGGTGAAGACCTCCTCAGCTCAACCTAGTAGAGGCTGGCTAAAAAACAACTTCCATCAGCATTAGAGAAAACACTGGTACACATTCAAGATGAGCACAAGTCTTATTCTAACCAGAGTTGAGACATTAGCCTCATCTTTGTACATGTGTGTTATACATTTTGAAGAATGCTTTTCCTTCAGCTCACAAAAATTTGATTTACAGTCTGTAGGCATCAGATGATGATGATCTTCTTTCTAGTCCTGTTTGCCTTCCCGCCACTGTCGAGAACCTTCATTCCATGCTACATATACAAAGAGAGCAAGTACCACATGAACTGTAACTACAGCAACTATGGCAGCATAAAAATAGCTGTCTCGGTCGGACATTCCTAAGGTACCTGAGAAAATAAAGAAAGTAAAGAATATCAGTTATTGGAAACACTGAAACAGCAAATCACAATTCTTCCTAAAGACCAGGGTTACATTTACTCCTGTATCAAAAGACTGAGCTCAGAAGGATTCCTAGGAAAGAATTCACCATGACAATTACAGACCTTGAAACTATTTCTGGAATAAAGCAACATTGCAATTATTCAATATTTAAGATAAAATACCCTGGTTTTGAAGTCAACAGCTTAGAGTTCTATAACATTCACTTTTTCTGTTACTTTCTTCCAGCACCAAATAAACCTCAACATCCTTTTTTCGTAAGTGTAACTCTCTTTATGGGGCAGGAAAAGGGGGTGGGGGTGGTAATCATATAATTTATTTGGCACTATAACAGCCAAAATAGTATAAAACTATATATAAAATAGTAGAACAACAATTACATTCAGAGGACTTCTACCTTCTATATTTAGACCGTAAAACAATAATTCCTCACCAGTTAAGATACATGAATGCATCTCACATGAAATAAGCCTTCAAATATCACAAGACCAAATACCAAAATATCATTTCTCTTCATTCTTTAAAAAAAACCACAAAACCCAAAAAACAACCAAACAAAAAAACCACACATCACATCAAAAATACCACCCTCCAAACACAGACCCAATCCTATCAGTGCTGACAGATCTTGCCATTAACCGATACAGCAAAGTTAAGGCTCAGTTTGCTACAACTCAGGCAAAAAAAACCCCCAACAACCCAAACATGCTAAAAAGGATCTTGAAAGTTACTTAACAAGCTTTCAGCTTCAGCCTTCAGAACTACGCACAGAAGTACACACCAAGGGAGAATGATCTTGGAACAACTCAGTTATATATTCACAAACCGCTCT
>NW_008824034.1:3175633-3178041 GCF_000699105.1 Pygoscelis adeliae
CTGTTTTCTCCCTCCCTCCTCCCTGCTTTTGAAGGGGATAACTTCCTAATACTGCAGGAGAAAAGTATTAAAGCCTTGCAGAACCAAGGCTGGAACGTGGCTGGTTGTTAGCAGTTTGACAGAACTGCTCCAAACAAACAGCTAAAATAGCTCTTCTTTTTTTCTCTCTCCTTTTTTTTTTTTAATTAAAAGAAAGCTCCACAAGCAACCATATTCAATATCTGAAACTGGGTACATGACTTAACTGGTTTACACTTACAAATGCAGGTATGTTTTAAAAAGCAAAAAATAAACCCAGTAAACATTATTCTGTCTTGAATACACAATTAGTTTGCAATACCTGCAGAAAACATATCCCTGACGATTCTGACAAAAGTCTGCTGCAGGGTGGTGTTAGATACCCTTTAGGTAAGGGGAGTGATGCACCTGTATACTATATAAACCATTGTATAACAAACAGCAAATATTAGATTGCAGACCACAATGCAGGGAAGGATGCATCGACCGTTTATGTAATTTTCTGTTCTAATTCGACATTACAAGGCCTTTAGTCTGCATAAGGAAACAAATATTCAAAACAGGAAGGAGAACAAAGATGCTATTAGAGGCCTGTGCTTTTCCTCTTTTTTGTAACGCTAATTGGCAGAAACAGAATTACCTTCAAATACATAAGCCTTTGATGAAAAATATAGCCCAACAGGTAATGTGATCATTAGAGCTGTGAAGAATAGAAGCGTTCTTAAAGTTGATGTTAATGAACCCTCATTTCTGAAATAAATAAGAAAAGTTACACACAGAATAAAGTCACAATATATATGCCTGAAACAGGACAAGAACTTGTCCCAAACAGAAGCCAATTACTTTTCAAGAATTGAGAACGTATATCATTTGGAAGCAATAAAGGCTTGGGGTATGCATTTGTTGGCTGCAATAGAAAAATCACAGTATTCAAAACGATGTAATGATTCTGCCAGTCAAAGCTCACAAACAAAATTAAGAACAGTCTTTAGATTTTTCCCTGTTATTGCTTTGCAAGCATTAACAACATAGGGAGTTTACATTAATATGTTTATCAGTGTATTGTTACATAATTATTAAATATCTAATATTAGATACACATGCAGCCGTCATATGACAGTATTCTGTATTAAAACTTGCCAAGTTCCCTTTTTTGTTTTGAAAAAATAACTACAAGTCTAGGAAAATGACAAATCCTACAGGCTAGGATACAGAGGGAAGTACACAGAATGACTTTAACAGCTTACTACTGGAAGTGAAGTTCCTTTTTATTAGGTATTGTTCCTCTATCTAAAATAATTTCTCAGTTTCCACTGAGAAAGTTGCAATAACTGTAGCAATAATCAGAACACGGAGCCAATACACCAAAACACCAGTAATGTTTTTTGCCTTCACAGACCTAAACCTAGAAGACCTTGAGCAAGAGACTCACAATGAAGGATTATGTACTTGGCAAGGTCTCCCTGAACTTGATCTGCTAGAACTGGTTTTGTATCTACAAAACACCACATACAGCTTGTTTTTGTGTGTGTTTCCACCAGTTTTCACTCACTCTGCTTGGCTGACTACATTATTTTATGCTTAAGTAAACATGTAAGCCAAGCAATACCCTTCTGACTTTCAAAGACTACCAGATTCAATGGCATGTGTCCTTAAGGCTTTGAAACACAAATACACATAAAAAACAATTCAAGTCAGGGATACATAATTCTTAAAACTCCCAGGTACCTCCACAGCAATTTTTGTATACGTAGTTTCAAAAAGTTTTATCAAGACATATTTGTGCCATAGCATATTGCTTCAAATCACATTTTATCCTTGACATTTCTTTGGAAAAACAAGTGGAAGTGGGGAAAAAAAAATATCTCATCCTCTGACAGTCATCAAAAGGCAGTGATGTGCAGCCACACACAGCTTTTACACTAAAGCCAACAGCACTTTTTGCTGATCATGTACTGCCATACATTTAGGTAGCATATTAAGTAGCTTTAAAAAAAGACATTTGGAATCTTTTCCTTTACTAGAGTTTGCTTCAAGGTCTGTCAGGGTGGAAAGCATAACCCCATTCGAACCTTCCCTATGGAAATTAGAAACTATTCCCTATTTAACGCTTACCCATAGAAGAATAAGATGACCTCCAGCTTATTACCAAAGTTAAAAACTCCACTGTCGACAAATACTTTTCTTACACTGATATACTTTCATCACTTCCCCATCCAGCAAAAACAAATATTCGTGTATAACCTCAGCCCTAACACGGGGCTTTTAACTGCAGACCAGCCTCCGCGCTCGGGTCTCGGGGTTGCCCAGGCTTACGCAGCACGGCCAAGGCAAACCCGGGGCCTCCTCCACCCCCTCCGGCTCCTCCTGGCCCGAGCTGTCGCTCCCCG
>NW_008824034.1:3178661-3179738 GCF_000699105.1 Pygoscelis adeliae
CAACGTGCGCGGCTGAGGAGTGCCGTCCCTGAGGGCGGCGGGGAGCGCGCACGGCCGCGCTGCATGGGCGCGCCCACGCTTGAGTGCGCTGGGTGAAGGTCAAGGCTTTCCAGCAGATGGAAGTGGTCTCAATGCCAAAAAGAGATGTTACTGAGATAAACTCACCGGTACAAAACGCTGTAAGTGAAAAAACACTGGCAAGGGCTCAGGCATTCCCCAAAGGGAAACTGGCAAAGTTCCCTGTGTTGCCCTGTTGGGAGGGAGGTTTGTTCTCTTACAGGTTTCCTGCTCTCCTGGCACTAACATTAATCAAAAGTCCTTCTCCAGCCAAAGATGAAATTTCTGGTCAAAATCTGAAAGAAAGAGTTCCCAACGTAACTAACAGGTGCTGCAAATGAGAGACCGAGCACTCGGGCAGATTTTGCTCTTCTGTAGCCTGGCTGAGCACTAAGCATTTCCAAGATGACGCTCTGTTTAAGCTATTAATTCACATTCCTATCGAAGCTACTCTACTCGGCGTAAATACTCGCCAAGGAATGGACTTGAACCCAGCTTTTCAACAGAAGACCAGACTGTTACATCCTCTGTGGTATGCAATCAGCCTCCTTTGCAGGGGAATTAACTGTTTGTACTCGATGAACAGCACTAGCAGCAAAGCATTGCAAGCTTCCAAACAATAGCTCTGGAAGCCGTTTAATTGAACGTTGCCATTTAATTGAATCTCATATACCACAGCAATAACATATTTGCCCCTTTTATGGTAAAACCACGTTGCTACCTTACCACTCAGCCATGCCAAATCTTAATTGTGTGAGTCACTAACTCCACACATGACTCTTTCCTCATGTTTTCCTGCAGCATGCGGACATCCAGCCTTTCTGCAGCCCAGCACTGTGGCCCCTGCCCTGCTCCTTGTTGCAGTGCCACATAGCACATGGCACAGCACGGTGGCCTCTTCTTTCTCTCATGGGCCAGCATGGCATCCTGCTACCTATGACCCTGGAGGAGAAGAAATATAAGAAAGGGTTGTTTTCCTTGCAAGCAGTAATATCAGGAAATAAGAACTTTTTTCTTGGT
>NW_008824034.1:3179775-3184263 GCF_000699105.1 Pygoscelis adeliae
CCCAGAGTGAATTTCCCTCGTCTGGGCTAGAGGCAATGGATGCTACACCAGCAGCTACAGTGTGTAAACATGGAAGGGAAGGAGCAACACTGATTTTCTCCCCTCTGATTGTCAATAGCGAGGCCTTTTATTAAATTTTCTCCAGTATATGTCAGAAAGAAGGTGAATTTTATTAGAAGCATTTTTTTTCAGCAATGAACATAGCTCAGTCAGGGACTCCCTCCCGTTTGTCAAGGTGCAGCACAGTTCAGGCTATTCAGTGCTTATGGAGGAAGGTCTGGCTCTTGTAGTCACGCTTTCACAATAAACCAACCAATTTTACGCTCTTTTAAAACATGACAGCCCTCCTTTCATTTGATTCCACTGCTGCCTGAGCCAGCAAGAGAGATGATGTGCAGAAGGGGACAGAAGGGGGCTGGTGTGGACCAGGGGGGTGCCTGGTAGCCCATACCCAGTTGGACGGGGATGGAAGGAGGGTTTGCTGTGTAACATGAGCTTAAAACTTCAAACTAGTTCTTAAAAACATCTAATTAAACTCCAGCTAGCCAGTCACAAAATCCAACCCAAATGTGTGAGCAGGTTTTGTTTATTTGTGGATTACTTAGCAAACAAAAATAATTTGGCAAAAAAATCAGTGCATAGTTAAGATATAAATCAGATGACTGAAAAATATGAATGTAGGTGCACTGAACATTTAATCGCTATATACATGATGTTCTTTCCATTTCTGGTTTGACTTTCCTGTTTGTTTCCCCAGTAGGAAAAGCAATGACATAAGAGAGTTTAATAATGAAACAACAAAACAAGGAAACGTAGAAGTGGAATAAGTCTCACATCATATAAACTTACCATAAAGATGCATATCAATCATTAGAAAGTAGCAAATCACTCAAAGCTTAACAGCCCAAGTCATTAATTTTTAACATAAAATTACTTCGTATCTCATCACACTGATGCTTTCATCTACTAGACTAATAACAATTTTGCTGAATGATTTCCTGCATGTTTAACTGCTTTTCTTTCATAAGCACATAAAGGAAATACAAAACTATTAGAAAAATTTTGCAACTGTGAGGCAAAAAAAACTTTTTATTTGCATTTTTGTGCCAGTTATTTTAAAAGTTCTGGAGCATACAAAGTCTTGTCAGTTTGCTTCAGGTTTTATCTGTCAAGTATCATCAAGTATTCTGAAATTTCAGGCAGACCACAGACCTGTCTTACCTTTTGGATTATAGAGCAAATATAAAATTTGCCCTTAAGCAGAAACTGTGCTGCAAGCACAAGAAGCTGCCAATTTAGCTGAGACCAAAGATCTGCTACTCTAAGACGTTGTCCTCAACAACAATTGCCAGGAGATGCTCGAAGAATATAAAAAATAAAGCCTGTACAGAGCAATTCCTTTCCTGGGACACTGTCCCAGCTCCCAGCGGTGAGCTCTATGGAGAGGACTGCCTGCCGGTGAAGGGATTCCTGTTCGTCCAGCAAATGGAGGGAGAAAGTCTGTTAGTCTGGTAACTCTGGCCATGCACCTCCAAGTGCTTGGAGCATTTTCTTTTCCTCCTCAGCTTCATTCGCGCTGCAGCCGCTTTAGCTGGTCTCTGTGAATTGCCTTGCAGCCTGCCTGTAAAAGATTAAAAGCAAAATGAAAACGCAACCTGTTGTGTAACCGCTGAACTCGGTTCGTTTGGGCTCATTTGGCATAGCGAGCACATTTCGAAATTCAGACTGAGAACAGAGCCTGTGCGGACGGGGTGCTCTGCAACGCAGGAGCGCCGAGGCCCCTGCTTTCCTGGGGGTCTGCCTCTCAGCA
Source organism: Pygoscelis adeliae (assembly GCF_000699105.1). Classification (NCBI taxonomy): domain Eukaryota; kingdom Metazoa; phylum Chordata; class Aves; order Sphenisciformes; family Spheniscidae; genus Pygoscelis; species Pygoscelis adeliae. The sequence continues at coordinate 3,181,586 of NW_008824034.1, forward strand.
AGGGTGCAGAGCAGCTGGGAAGGTGCCTGCTGAAGCTGTACCATCTAGTGGCAGATGGAGAAAAAGAATCCCCCCAACAACGTGCAGAGCTGGAAAGGTGAAAACTAAAAAGATAATATTTAAAAACAAAACCACTTGCTTGTGAATTTTTTTCCCAAGGTTTGTTTCCATGGTAATGTATCAAAAAGGAAGATACAAACCAGATGATCAGAAAAGGAGCTGGAGTGGGGAAGGGACCGTGGTTACTGGTGCCAGTAACGGACTCAGGTTACAAGGCCTGAACTTGCAGAAGTGCCAAGTGACCCCAAGGGTCTGGCTTTTGAAATGAGATTTCCCAGCAACAAACAAGCAGCGCTGCGCAGCATCAGCTTTGAAGCTGTTAACCACTTGCTTAGAATTAGTAAATGTTTTTACATGGTTAGAGCTTAGCCCCAGAGGAGATGGTGTAGAAGAAAGAGCAGCTGTGAGGCAGGGCTTTATTTCAAGTCATGGTTTGCCATGGTTGGGGGAAGGATGTATAACATTTGTGACTGGATTCGCAGTGTGGAGGGACAACTCCTATATAAGAGAGCTATCATTTGTAGGGAGCAATAACGTTTTTTATTACACCATCTGATAGAGCTTGAGCAAACAAATACACAATCCTAGGGGCTCTCAGTCTCTTTTGCTGAATAATAAGGAATTCTGTGCTGGAACACTGTCTTTTTTTTTCCAGTGATGTCAGTTGATCTAATTAAAGATGTTAGTTCTTCTTCTTTCAGTTTCTTGATGTTCTTGGCTCCAGCAATACTATAAATACTCCCTATTTATCTGTTTTATGAACCTCTACACCCCAGAAAGAGATAACGTTTCACAAAAGGTGAAATAAAAGGATTGGCTAACTCTTCACGATACTCCGGGCCAAAAGCCTGACTTTTCGATATAAAGCATAGAGCGTGCTGCATAGTTGGCCACCAGCTTCTGTGGAAATAGAACCAGAGTCACATTAATGCTTGGGTTAGCAAAGAAACATTTATATGGGCATTATAGGGGTATATTCCCTGTTACGATCCTGTTGCTGTTACTGCACATCCCAGGATAAGTTAGAGCAAAGAGCTAAGACACCCCACTGGCTAATGGAGCTTAGAAGCCTCAGTCTAATTTCCACCTCCCACTATTATTGCTGTCATTTTGCAAAGAAAACATAGGGCTACTGATGGAAGCGGCTGCCTTCCACATGCTTTGTGAAATACCTGAGGCGCCTACATTAATAGAGTGGGAAAGGCTTCATTCCCACAGCTGATACAAGTCAATCCATACTTACCAGTTATAGGTGAGACTCCAGATACTGAAGGAAAGGGAAATCCCTTTTTCTGTAGAGGCAAATGTAACCAAAGTCTTGCATGTTACATGCAATTAAACCCGAATGTGACATTTTATACCTCTGCCCAGACAAACAATGCTGACTATAGAGTGGATGTTGTGGATTTGTTTTGCAGGTTTGGGGGGGTACTTTTCCGAAAAATAGTGTATGTTAGCACAAATGCACAGAAAACAGCCCCTTCCCACTGCTATTTGGGTTATAGTTAGCTTTGGAAAATACAACAGGTTTTTCATGAAGATGGAGAGTTACAGGGGTGATGTTTCTCTTCTACAGAATATAAAAAAAAGCCAGTGCATCAGGCAGCATGGCAAAGACCCCACGCTAGGAGCAGCAGCATCACAGCACTGGTTTGCCGTGATGGGCAATGTGTATAAAAAGTGTTTGGAATTTGAAAACCCTCAGAAAGTTCATTAAAACCCCAGTTTTGAGCTACTGTAGCAGTAAGCTGCAAAGGGACAGGCTTATCCCTCAGGCAGACAGGCTGCTGTAGTGCCTGGCACCCGCATTCAACTGCAGGGGCTTGTAGGGCTTGTTTTGTTTCACAGCATCAGTGCATCCAGGGTTTACCTCTGAGCTCGAGACCAGATGAAAATCTGTTCCTCGACTGTAACTTGATCATGCATGCAAAAAAAGTCACATCTAACTAATTTCACACTAGATTATTAGATAAAATTTCACAGTATTGTTTAGCTGAGACAGACTACAAACCACTTTCCACTTTTGCCAAAAGGGTTTTGTCACAAAGGTGAGATTATTTTACTAGTTAATACTAGAAGTTTCCCAAGAAAAAAATCTTCAGCAAAGCCAGAACAACTGGGCTGCTCTAAGTGCCCAGGAAAACCATCAAAAACTGGAGACATTTCTACCTTTATATCCAAACACAGAGGCACTAAACCATTCATCTAGGGTTACGTGGTGCCTTCTGCATTTATTCTGTTAGGTGGTTATATCTTCCCTATCTGATTCTCTAAGGAATTTACCTGCACCTATACTAGAAAACCAATTAGGGCTGAGGTACAGGCATGAACTCTACCTGCCATCATCCCCATTATGTCTTTGCCAGCTTGCCCCTGGAGTGGGTTTGTCCTGCAGCAGCCAGCGCTCTGCAGGCACCGAGCCGGGACAGCCGGGCAGCACCGGGTCCCAGCAGGTGACATAGAAAAAAAAAGCGTCCTCTTGCTGCGTTCACAGGCACCACTGGAAGCAAGACGGTGGCCAGAACGAATACAACCAGGCAATATCTCGTATCAGCAGAGCAGTTTTCAAGGTTGGCATACTTGCCTCTAGGCAGGGTGGGATGTAGCCAGGGCTGCAG
>NW_008824034.1:3184295-3190045 GCF_000699105.1 Pygoscelis adeliae
AGCAGGGGATTGTGCGACAAACATTAAATGTGGCCCTTAATGCCACACATACAGATAAACAGGAAAAGCAGTTCTTTCCTGGACAGGTCTAGAGACACGTTTTATAGAGTACAGAAACATGCGTGGGTTTTATGGCTTGAATAATGTCTACTCATAAAAAGGATGTTGTTTTATGCAATGGGAACTGTAAGACTTTATGCCTGCTAGCTCTGGGATGACTTCAAAAGATACCCTCAGTAGCAGGCTTACAGCCATGCCTTGCTTACCGGTGAGCGCAGAAGAAGCAGAAAACAACCTGGGTCTCCAGTAAGTTCTTCAGAAGGGCCTGATGTGACGCATTCCCCTTTGGCTTTGAGACTAATATTATTAGTGGAGAATAAGAGGGAAAGGGTCCTTTGCTATGGGGCTGGATTATGGCCATACCCACGTGGTTTTCCTTCTGTTGTAGAAGGCATTGCTGCTGCCTGGCAGTCAGGTTGGCCAAGTTGTTACGTTACAGCCTTCTTACCCAACGTATGGGGTCAGACGACAACAGAGCGATGCTGTTTGCATTCTGTCCCCCGTGATACACCTGACGATGGGAGATTCACGGCTCCCCAGCTGCTTCAGCACTGGCCCTCGGGATCTAGTACCGTTACTTCAGCAAAGAATTGGACCACATTTTACCTTCATCTTGCAGAGTCGGAAACAAAACACATACTTGAAAAGGATACCTGAAAAGACTGATGGCTATAAAAGTGACATGGCGAACAAAAAAATTACTTCTCAGTGCTATGACTGTGGTCCATCATAAATGGCTGAGAATGAGAGTGAAAATATAGTTGTTACGATTCATATGCATGAGTGCACACTGACTGTAAAGTCTTCCCCTCCCCAGATCTGTGAACCTCTCTCTCAAAGGCTGCTGTTCTTGGCAGACCTGTAATAATACAATTACATCGCCTACTACTAACGTTAAGTCTTTGAAAGGACAGTACAAGGGTAAAAGTACTTCCAAAGCCCATTCAGGAACAGGAATGCAAATTCTCTGGAAATAATCCAATTTATGAAATACAGTCCTCATTTTGTTTAGGTCTCAAAGTCCCAAACTCCTTCAAAATGAATTAGAAATCAAAGGTTTCTGGCACCAAGCAGGTCCTGACAGACCTCTCACCATCTTTTTATAAAGAGAACTGGGGAAATCTTTGTTCAGGCACTGTAAGCAACTGGCAACAGAGACTAGAGACCTTTAAAAAGGTCTTAGTGGAGCAGTCAAACCCCAACAGATTCAGCTAAATACTTCTAGGACCCCCATTCCTGTATCTGATACTAAAGAACCTGCCCAAGTCATAGAAACTTGTCCAGATGGTGGCAAAGGAGGGGCTTAAACTCACATTTCTCATGCCATGGTTATGTGCATGAAACAGATTTTTTTTTTTTCCTTTAATAAGAGGCAATCTGCTGTGGATTTTTTACCTAAAACTACTATGTTGATGATAGATAAGTCAAAATAAAGCAACCAGAAGAAATGCGTGTATTTAATTGTTGTTTGCCCCTGCTTTTTGTTGCTGCCATTGAAGATCACTGTGAAAATGTAAGATAAGTTAGGGGCTTTGCATATTTGTCTACAGGTGCAAAACTTAGAAGATAAGGTGGAAAGAACAGCTGCTGTATTCAAAAGTGGCCCCCTGAAGTAGTCATTGGTGCATTTGAGCAGTCACCAGAGTTCAAACAAATAGTATTACCAGGTAAGATCTACAAGCCAGCTATGTCCGCACTGTGTAGACAGACAAACTGGGAATAAAGATAAAATAGGCAAAATGCTCTGTTTGGCTGACAAAGTAAAGAGCATGCTTTGAGGAACAGTGTTTCTGTGGATCACTGTAGAGAAGAAAGAATTAAAACCGTCTCCATGCTCCAGAAAAAAATGTCAGAAATACAGATGTCAGCTTTTCCTAGACACCTCAGAACTGCATCTCTCCAATTCCTGAAACATTTGGCTTTGTGGTGGAAGTACCCACTCCCAAAGGAAGAGAAAGAGCACCTTCAGCTGAGCTGTAGCTCTGCAGTTGCTGCTCAACATTCCCCTCGGTGCTGTGGCACAGGCTGACTTCAGGTGAACCATAGGACTCTCAAGCTAAGCAGAAAGATTTGGTTTAGACAGATAAATCGATAGATACAAACACATACGTACACATGTACTTTAAACCAGAGATAAGAAAGACAGTGCTTGGGAGTAAATAATACTATATCACAACAATTAGTGATACTACTATATGACTGCATTGTGTGGGAGGATTTTAAAACCTGTCATTTCTTTGTTGAAACAGTCCTAAAAGTAAAGGATTTCGGATGAGCTTCACAACATCAATTACATGAAAATTGCTTTCCCTTCTCCCCGCTCCTGCGAATCTCTATTTTATTTTCATTGCCATTGACACAAAAAATGGTTCCTGTTCATCCTGTGTCCTGGAAAGCATTGCAGAGATCCAGCATGCTGGGCCAGCCCCACCACAAAATTTATAAAATTTAGAAAATTTTATAATATTACCAGCTTTTCCCCCATCCTGTTACATGTTACATCCATCAGTATGACAGTGATGTTATTTGCATTCTCCGGTAAAATTAGTGGTAATGTTCTTATAACCATGCAGAATGCCAACAGCTTAGGATGTAAGCCAGACTTCCTCAACTCAATTAATAGAGTAGCTAAATTTTAACTGAGACTCTGGTTTCAGTTTTGTCCTTTGCATGTGGCATCTTAATTAGCTAATAAAAATCTCCAAGGTCAGCTACACTGACAGGAGTTATTTTTGTTTGGATCCAGTACTCACCCAAAAGATACTTGAATCCAGCCAGAGCCTCAGTTTGGCTTTCAGGTGAATGAACACCGCTCAAAGGAGACACGAGCGTCTATTTGACTTACTGAGTCGCACAGTTCATAGTTTCTCCATCAAGAAGGATGGAGAGGTGCAAGTCAGGCTTCTCTCCTCCCCCAGCTTTCCTGCTAGGCACAAGGAGGAGCAAGTCACCAGGAGATGCTGCAGTGTGAATCAACAGCGTGTCCTCGCTCCCGTCCCAGGGCTCTCCAGTGAAACACTGCTTTATCCAAAGCACAGATGCTTGCTTTGCTCCCGGAAAAAGGTGAACACAGCGTGTGTCACTCGGCAGCAGCCACTGCACAGCTGTGTAGTCAAATATCTACGAGGATGCTTCATTTCTACACTTTTAAAACACAAATATGTGTCTGTCTGGTTTCTAACCACAGGAAGGATATGGAATATGAAAATCTGGAGCTTTGGAGATTTTTCATATCTGGAGATATCAAAAAGATGGGAGAAAGTCACCACTTTCCCTGCACACCAGAACCAGCGATGCTCTCCCTGGACACGTGGAAGCCCCGCCCGCAACTCCTCTGAGACCTCACCAGGGACACGAGTTACAGCCTTTAAATTTCACATGGGAAAACAGCTGAAGCTCTCAGAGGAGTTCAGCATTTAGACTTCATTTTTTCTGATTTTCTACATAAACTAGCAAAGAAAGAACAAAACACTCCAAGCCTGCTACTGGAGATCCCTCGGTAGTCACAGGGACAGATAGGGATCCTTGGAGCAGCTCTCTAGCAGGCAGTGAAGGACCCTGCTCCACAGACCCCGGCTGGATGGGATACAGTCACAGGGAGACATGAAGAGGGCAAAGCACCCTGCGCGTTGCAGAGGCCGCTGTTTCTCAACCTTTCCCTTCGACATGATGACCCCTCCTTCCAAGTGAAGACTTCTCATCACCTCCAGTCTTTTCAGCATACAGGCAAACACATCAGTGCTGCCTCTGTAATTGGTTTGCGGGTAGGGACTTGTGTGTTTTGAGAAGCTGATGAAGAACAGGGAGCCTTGGAGGACCTTGAGATGCAGAAGTCTGGGCAAGATTCGCTTTGCTTTCCACTGTCATAACTTTCCATTACCTCATGTCTCTGCCCCGTGGCTTCCCTCCCCGTACAGGCGCACACTCCTGTTATCCACGTGAAAATGAGAAAACACGCCTTTCCCTCTGTCAGGTCTTTCACCAGGACACTACCCCTTCTCCTCCCTCATCCACAACTGAACTGACTTCTTCAGCAGTAGAAGTAGCCCCACAGTAGTTATCCACTCGGTGCTGCGTGAAAGGTCACTGTCTGTCATCCCCTCATGGTAAAAATTACAGACAATAATTAAAGTTAGTAATAAAACATGTTAGAAAATATAAAAACCAAAAGCTTTGATACGTGCTAGTTATGCTTCAAGGCTGCAAAGGCTGCAGTGAACGGCACACAGCTGAGTACTCCGCATACAGGACATGGAAACGTGAGCATTAGCTCTGCGGTAGCCCCAGGCTAGATGACGGATGCTTCTGTTTCACTGACGCCCACCAATGATATGGCAATCATTTTCTAAATAAATAATATTCACGTTTCATTGACTCTCCCTGTCTCTTTCTTGCAGGGAGGTGTTTCTCTCGCTGGTCTTTCCTTTGCTTGTTACTGTTTCTGCTGAGGTTGGTAGGAATTTGGCCTTTAACAAAATCTCATGTTAAGACATGGTGACTGTTGCATGCAGAGGAAAAAAGGTCTCTTTTTTTGGCCGATTCTTCTTCAGCTTAGAAGGTCCCATTCAAAATTAATCTGATATATTGAAAAATGGATAAGTATGATGTAACTGTGGTTATCAGTAAACTCAATTAAGGATTAAGGTGTTCCTTTCACTGCTATGGCAAAACTACCATCTTTCCCCTGGGAACATTAACTAGCAAACACTTAACTCTGAGTCTTAACTTTATGTGCATGGACTGTTGCTGCTGCTGAGCTGTTCCTGAATACACATAAGATAGGGCCAGCAGAGACCCTGCCAGCTGTACCTGCCCTGGAGCTGGTTTTCCACTTATTTGAAGGCAATTGGTGCTTGATCATATTACCACTCACCAGCCTCTCCAGCCAGCCTGGAGCAGAGGGACTTGACTTGCAATTTGACTTCCCCAGCCCTTCCCCTACATTAGCCATTCGGATACTGCACCCTTTTAGGGTTTACTTCTTCTATAAAGGCAAATGCATAATGCCACAGGGGATTTCTTTTTTTTTTTTCCTTCAGGCCACCTGTGAAGCTTGCAATGTTCCACTCCTCCCCAGAGCCCAATGTTGCTCATTTGTTTTCCTCCCCCCAGAGCAGCTTCGTGGGACGTGAGCAACACCAAGCCTCACAAGGAGCTGAAGAACAAGGTCCTCCTCAGAGGACCTCAGCCCTGGTCCCCAGCAAAGTCCTTTCTAAGTAGTCCAATGAAGAAAACCATACCAGAAACTTCCCCTGCTATTCGTCAGCATCTCCGAGCCTCGCTCTGTTTAACTGTCTGCAAAAGAAGTGGCCCTGAAAGATAGCAAAGCTTCACCTGAGCTGAAGCTCAGAGGGGCACAGTGGTGCCTGGCTGCTGTGCTTCCAGAGCCCAGCTGCGACTGTCCTGTTCCTCACTTGAAGCAATACCTCCACTGAGGGAGCTGTGCAAATGCTCTTGAACCTGCTTCCCAGCTCCTGGATTTCCCCGTGCCTCGAGGAGCAGGTGAATCGCACGAAACAAGGCTTAACTCAGGTGACCGAGAAGAGACCTGGTGGAAAGAGGGGATGCTTCAAAGAGCCTGAGACGATGCGTTCAGCGCCGGGGATCTCTTCCAGCTTCCACCTGTGCAGGCAGCAGTGCAAATAGAAGAGTCACCTGTGCCTGGCCAAAACACCGCATCCCGTTTGTGC
>NW_008824034.1:3190413-3191415 GCF_000699105.1 Pygoscelis adeliae
CGTCCTCCTGTTCAGCACCACTGTGCAGCCCCCCCCAAATCAGGCTCGGGGTGCCGTGAAAGTCCAGCCATTCCGGCAGCCCTGGGCAGGAAGGATGGTTAGGTCTGCGGGGTTTATTTAGCTGTGTTTCATTGAAAACGCTGTTTTAAGGCCCGTTCTAGAAGCAGATTGCACTTTTCTGAAATTATTTCAGTAGAGAAGGAAACGTAGCCAGGCCCTAATCAAAGAAGTTTATTTCTGGCTGTAAAGGGGAAAAAACGTTAGCTTAATTTCATAATATTTTATAATCCAGCATCCACTTTTCATTTATAGACTCTACAGTTTTATAGTCCTTACCTGCTTTGCTCGCCAGTGAACTGTCAGATACCCGAACACAGGCTCAGACCACACCAGTACCTGTGAGGACCCAGCTGCAAGCAGAACCCCAAGCGTGCAGCGCACGGCTCTCCTCGCCCTGGGACCACGGGTGCTTTGCACAGCCATTTCTGCAGCAGACCTGGGGCACGCCCAGGGATGCTAACGAAAAGCTGCACACAAGTTCAGGAAGAGCAGGAGCTGTTGATGCTCACGTCCAATCTAGACTTCAGTACAGGTAATTACCCTGTATCTAAATCATCTCTGTGTTTTACTGGGATACTAATACTTTTCTTTTTTATAGTTAATGCTATATAATGGAAATCACAGACCGAGCTCTGAAGAATCTGTCCCATTAGCATCAGCACTGTTTGACAGGCCAGGGTCTGACCTAAAGGCCGTGAAAGCAGAAAAGACTGCTGTTGCCTTGGGTGAATATTGGCGGGTTGCTATGACCACACTGCGGGGGAAATTTGCGCTGTGCAATAGCTGTGTGAGAGCAGCCAGCCTGAAGGTGACAATTTCCCAAGACAGAACATCTCATCTCCCCAGAGACCAGGTCAGGTGTAAACACACTTCTCCTTTGATACGCAAAACCATAATTACAGTTCCTGGAATTGCTCTGGGAAGAGTGCCGATAGCTTTCCC
>NW_008824034.1:3191462-3203943 GCF_000699105.1 Pygoscelis adeliae
ATGCCTTTTTCTTCTCCCTTTCTTCCATCGAATTATGTCCAGGAACTCCCTCAGATATGTATTTTTTCACTCAGCACATGCCACTTCAGATTGGTTGGGCTGGATCCATCCATAAAAGATACTGAACAGTTGGTGCTTAGCCCACACAAAATCTCATCCGCAAATAAGGTGTTCCTCTACTTTTCTCACCTACAGGACTTGATTCAGCTGGTATTTTCAGAGCATGCAGAAGCCAGAGAAGCAACTATTCTCCCCAGTGCATTTACCCAGTTTCGGTGATTGGGTGGTCATCCCAGACTGAGGAGAAATGGGCTTTTCTTCTGGGATACAGAGTGAAAGTTCAAATTCACATCTGCCTCCCAGGGCACTGCCCCCAAAACTCCAGCAATAGGCGCGTCTGGGATGACTACTCACTTAGGCACTTCGCTGCTCTGTTGACTTTATGTAAGGAAAGGTCCTTATTGCTTTTAAACTTCTAGCGTATCACATAACCCCAAAGACAACTCCAACCCACTGAAAGATTTTTCAAAGAACCAAGATTTGTCTTACAAGTGTGAAGGTCTAAACATCACTTGGGATGCAGTGAGGTCCTCCCAGGCATGTCCCAAGCAGCCCTGCCAGGTGCCACATGCACCCCAGCCCTCCTCTGTAGCCACCTCCGGGGCAAGAGCAGAGCAAGCAGTAGCAGCGTTCGAGGGGAAGATTGCCCGGCCGGATGGCATGCAGTGCAAACCGCTCCTGAAAATACAAAAAGCAGGATGTTTCTGCCGCATGTGTAATCTGACCAGAGCAGTGAGATAAATGAACCTTTACTTTTTTTCCCCACTGTATGGTGGTTGTGAAATTTTTCATAATCACAAGTAATCAAGGTGGTGTCATGCCTCATTCAACACATCATGCCCCAAAATACCTTGGCTGGCTCTTCTCACAATAGCCAAAGAAACACCGTGTTCTGCAACTCAGGTTTTAATTTTGCAGCCTCGTATCCAGTACGAGCCTGGGCTGGTTTTATGAATTCTGATTAGGTTGCAGCCTAATGTGGCAGTCTGATAGATGCAGTCTGAAGGGAAGGGGGGATTTAACAGCCCTGGCCTGAGCACTGAGCTGGTAATGAAGAAGGGTTGTTATTAGTCATTTGCATAACATAAAAAGAAGATCCAGATCTGGGCTTAATAAATTCTTCCTTGTATGAAATAACACGGTTATAGCCATTTCTATAAAAATGTCAAAGCCTTTGTGTGAAGTAAGTGTTCCTTCAGAGCACAAAATACAGTCCTACAACTTAATAAAAGTCACTTGTGTCACTACTTGGACTTCTTCGAAGTGCGACTCTGCAAGGGGAGGGGTGTGAACTTAAGCAGCACACTCCTTCTCACACAGGGTGTGAGACAGCACGATGAGAAGAAGAGCTAAAGTTACAGTGCAAGAACTAAACCAGGGACACTGAGGAGCAGGCACAAAGAAGCAATGCCCTGGGTGTGGATCTACTAAAAAGGCACGCTGCTTTTTCTGGTTTGGTGATGTTTCGGCTCTGTTTTCCCTTGAGAAACTCTAGGCCATCACCCAAGATTCAGAGATAACAGTGAGCTCAGAGATGGGTCAAACCCCCCAGGCAATGGGAGGTGGATGGATTAGGCAGCTGGGCAGCAAACCCCGCACTGTGCCATTAGTTTGGGTACCGGGCACAACTTACGGAAGGCAGATTCAGGTTCTCAAAGACAACTGGTAATGCTGCACGCAGAAAAAGTCACTGCAGCGGTGGGGACAGCGTGACTGTGAGCAGCCTGACTGCAGGGAGACAGAGGTGGTGTTGCAGGAGCCTCAGCCAGCTGCTCCATGCGGTTTCCTCTCTGGCATTACCCCCTTGGGAGGGCTGCAAATGCCCCATACATGGGCCAGTGCTTGGGCTGGTTGGTACGCAGTGCTGTGATCCCTCCAAGCACAGCTCAACCACAGCTCCTGCAGAGTAATCGGAGGTTGGTGGAGCCCAGGAGGTCTGGCCATGCCCTTCCAGGGAGCCCCAGGGTGGCCATGAGTGCTAGCGTAAAGGTCCGTGACTTTCATTCTTCTCCTCCTTGAGCAGCCCAAGGAGCTTGCACCCTGTCTGGATCACAAATAGCAACTAGCTTCTCTTGAAGACAGATACACTTCTCATACTTTGAGATGTTGAGACTCAGGCATCATGGTGACCCTGGAAGAGTCATCACACCACAGCAGGAGTGTGAGTACTATTTCTCAACAAACTAGCCGAGATGCCAGAAGCAGTGTAAGTGCAAATTCAGTGCTCCTTCTGGGTTAAAATAGCTTCTGAAAGGGTATGAACCACTGCAGAGCTCAGCGAGCAGTTTGAGAAAGTCACATTTCTTCCCACAGCACCCTGTTCTGCCATGTCAACATTTCTCTGAAAGGACAGAGAACAGCAAGTACCCAGACCTTGCCTGCCCTGATGTGAGCAGGTACTAGCACAAACTCTTCACAACAGCTACCATCGAGCATCAGAGCTTGGAAGAGATGAACCCTGAAAGAACGTTACCCAAAAAGTAGCATTACAAAGAGGTACCCATGGAAACGTACCGGTGGTTTAACCATCCATCCCAGCAGGTCCTGGAGCAGCAAGGAGGAGGGGATCAGAGGACCAAAGCAGCAGGCAGAAGCCTGCTGGCATGGCCAACCTGTGAGTCCCTCACAGCCTGAGCCCTGCACACTCAGCACCTCCAGTTCTGCAGGTTTTTGGTTCCCAAAATCCACATGACGCAACAGAAAGCGCACACATGGCTGCTTTTCTTACGGTCTTGTATACAAGAGAGGCTGGAGCCTACGTGATACTTCTCTGTTGGGTGACTAAGAGCTCTTCAGCATAGCTCCAGTGCAGAAGCACAGCTACGTTGGCAGCAACACCCACCCACTCAGCTTGACTTCTACGAGCTGGTATCTCCAGCAGAGCCCCTAAACTGGATTTCTAAAATAACTGACCTCCACAGCAGCATGCTGGCATTGCACAGGTGACAGGGAACTTGTTGAAAGAAGCACCCGCAGCCAGACCCCGGGAATTCGCACTTTGCAGGGCTATTGGGACTTGCTTGGGGGAGCTGGGTAGCCAAGGAGACCTTTAGCATCTGATGCCGTTCTGCAGGGCTTGCCTACAGAGGGGACAATGTCGTCAGGTACCTCGCTATTTTTACTCCTGCTGCCCGCTTTGGTCCCCAAGGTTTCCGTAGGGAACAGCTCTCCCACACCTGCTTAACCACATCCTCATCCAACTTTCATCTGTTCTGTGACTGATGGAGGAAAGTAAACTCTACCTTCCCAGCAGCCTTTGGTCCACACTACAAAAATGAAATTGGATCTAAGCTTCTCCCAAATCCATCAGCCTTTGGAGCAGCCCAGGCAGAGAGCTCCAGAGCTGATCTGTGTCCATCCATTACTATCAGGATGTCTTTCTAATGAGCCGTCTATTGCAGAGTCGACAGTAGAGTACTCCATCCTAAAGGAAGGATCTGAAAGGCAGAGAAAAGCACCTTTGAGGTCAAGGCTTACCTAGCAAAAGATTCTTTTTTATTAAAAAACCCCACATTTCAGCCATCAGATTCAAACCCAGGAAGATAAAACAATCCTCGTGTTGCAGCCAGGGAGCATACACAAGAGCTGAAAGGCAATGAGTGCTCACCACTGCGAGCAACAAATCACTAGAATCCAATGTTGATCTGTACTCAGACTTTAAATACTTTTTAGTTAAAGAAAATGTAGAAATAGTGAGTATTTAGTGTTTCTGCAATGCCAATATGGAACATCATTTATGGATGTGCAGGGACATGCAGTAAAATATATTTGGAGATTAAATTCACTGCTGACACATAGTCCTGGGTGCAGAACAAGCCTTGCATCCTTACTGTGCAGCCACCCTTTAAAGCATTGATCCTGCCACAGAGCAGTGCCTCAGGGCTGGCTGCTTATAAGGCTTAAACTTAGACTGGTCTAAAGAAGGTAGGCTTATTGAAAAGGAGTTGGCTAGTAAAATCCTTTCAGAAACTGTGTGCATTAAATCCACGTTCCAGGAAGCTTAGAAGCATCTATGCTCACTCATTTTAAAAATGAAATTGCTATTACAGGAACATGCATCCTTTCCATCACAGGTGGAAGGGCTAATTCCCAGCTCCGTACATACTGGTGCTGGCAGAGGGAAATTCCCTGTAGGGGATGAATCCGTTCTTTCCCAGGGAGCCATGCCCTTGCAGTTGGATTCTGAAAGGATGATGAAGCCACTGGCCTGAAACCCATCATTTGGAGAGGCTGTTTTCTTAGCCCTTCCTACGCAGAGGTCCCAGGTCAGAGAGCTGGCCATGGCCGGTGGCCGGGGTCCCTGCCTCTCACGTGTGTGCAAGGTACAGTCTGCTCCATCTCTATCAAATACCTGCAGGGCGGAGAAAGAGGAACCGAGCAAAGTGAAGCAAACCTTGTCCTCACGGGAGGGACCACAGAGCTGTTGAAGTCCGTTTGGTTAAAAGAAAGGAAGGTCGAGGTCAAAGGCAGAAGAGCAGATTGCCGGAGTGGGAGAGAAGAGGAGGGGACGCTCCTGCCCACGGAGCAGATTTGCAGTGTTAAAGTGCCCACTGGGACTTCCACCAAACCCAGGGCCCCGTCCTTTCTGCAGATAAGTGGATTTTACTTGCCCCTTGCCGTGGACCTGTCTCTGCACAACATTAAACACCTCTGGGCAAATGGGAAGCAGCTCAGCTGTCGCTGAGCTTGTATCTGCGATCGCTAAAGGGATCAGCACAGATGAAAACTCAGATCAAGCACAGGAGTTTTCCTGGCCTCATGCCAACCACGCTGCATTTCTACAGCCTGGAAGCACTCTCTGCTTAGCACGTCTGGAGAGAAACATGTCAGAGATGTCAGCTTTGCACTGTCTGCTTTTCCAGTTAGCATTTTCCCCTGAAAATATCATTTTCTACAGATAGAAGTTGGAGTTTCTGGGCAATATGACAAAAGCATCCATATTCATTAAAGCAATCTTCTATTAACTTTGTTAGAAAAAACTTTTACCAAGGGGAGAAGTAGACCACCTGTAATTTTAAAAGCCATTTTCTCTAGTCCCTTAAGTTACTCTCGGATGTAATAATACTCCAATAACAACAAGATCATCCTGCACTAATACAGAACCTTTCCTCCCAAAGTGCTTTAAAAGCTACTTCACCCTCCTCTTCCCACTAGAATTTCGGCAGAATTTCAGGCCACACAAGGAGAACATGTTTATCTCATCCGGCCCACGGCCGAGACCCATGGCTGGGAACCGGCCAGCTGGAAAGCAAGTTGTGACTTTGTTTGGAAATGGGCAGACCGAATCCAGCACTCTGCCGTGCACGCAGGCCTGTTATTACCTTCACAAATATTCAGAAGTCACGGGGGACTCGGGCAGGCTGTTATTCTGCACGATGTGAGAAATCCAGTTTTAGGCTCAGAGCGCTCGACCAAAAACATCACAGCCACACAACACAAACCAGCGGCCGGGTGCCAACCCAACCAGCCGACTCAGATCTGCTCAAGGCTTTCCGAGGAGTGACTTTGTGGCAGAAGATTTCACGCAGGATCAAATACCAGCTGTGCTCCTGTAGCCAGCATAAAGCACAAAAGCTAATACACTCTCACGTGGCTATGCTTGCATGCAGACACTTGACTGTGGAAAAAGTTCGTTCAGCCTGGAGATCTGTTATCGTGTGGATCCAATACTTAGTTAATTAACTGGAATTTTCCAATATTTTAAGTGCCGCTCACATGCACCACACAGAGTATTATGCATCTTTATGTGTTTATTTGGCTGAGTTTGGGCAACCTGAGGAATAACAGTCTGGAATTTGACACAATTTCCCCAAATAATCCCATGCTACAAAAAGCTGTGAGTCAAAGTGAAGATTTTCAGGCCGTCCCAGAGCTTGGAAAAGCTTCTTGGGCAAACTGCACGGCCTCAGCAGGACACGCGCTCCAGATTTGACTGCAGAAGGCTGAACCAGCAATTCTCTCTCCTGCATTATTTTGAAAAAAAAAAACAAACAAAAACCAAAAACCCAACAAAAAACCCAAAACAACAAAACAAACAACAACCCAAAACCAAACACACACACACGTAAGTGTATAGCTGGATCGCTGTGATCCCACCAGAGCGATTAACAGCATATCCTTTAAAAGAAAAGAGGAGAATACAGCTGCTGTTACATACACACCAACAGCCACATGTGTATAAGCCATTCTCCTTGAAGGGGGAGTTATGGTGTCTGGGGAGAATAAATCATCCTGGGCATATTTGGGGATGTCCCACACTCCCTCACCACTGCCTCAGGAAACAGAATATGGAGAGCTAAAATAAATTGGAGAGATGAGCAGTAATTTATTTTCCCGTCTGGAAAAGATAATTTAACTACTCAATTAAATATTGCCCAAAGCCATACTATTAGAGTTGCACATCCCATCTGTAATACAGACGGATCTTGCTCTCTTATTACTGGTCTTCATGCTGTCTGGTACTTAAAAATTCTGGTTTAATTAGATGACACCTTCCACAAATGCTGAGCTATTGGCACATGATAATTCAAGCAGTATCTAGGAATTTTTGCCATCCAAGAAACCTTCTGTAGGAATCATATGTTCTCTTATCTCTGACACATAATAGCAGGTTGCAAGCAATACTGAATAAACTGATGATATATTATTTCTTACCTTGTGTTATTTTGAAGAACAGGGCTTCAGTCTGGGCTCTTTTCTCTCATTTTTTCAATAGTTTTCACCCAAGATCATCCACAAATTAGATAGTTTTACAATGTATTTTTCATTTCAACTCTGAAGTGTTGATTCAATATTGAAATAGACCATTTTAATACTGAATTAAGAAGCAAATATCCCCATTATGAGGAGCTTTAATTATGATTGCAGTTATTACACCTAATTATAGCTGTCTTGAAACAATCCAGTTAGTTGGAGAGGTTTGTGAGCGATGCCTGGATGGGCAGTCAACTCTTTGATACGCTGAAATACGTTCAATCATTTCTCCATCAAGCGTGATGCTAAGGAACTCTGCTGGAGCATTAAAATGGCACATCAAACACGTGCCTTAAAGACTTGTTGCAACACTGCTGCGGACGAGGTGGGCCCGGCAGTCTGCCTTGCCGAGGGCTGGCGGCAGGCACGGAGCAGAAACACATTTTTGCCCTTGAGTACCACCACCAGCTCTTCACCAGCTTTTCACCCGTTTGTAGGCGGGAGCAAGTAACCCCGTCTTCCTACCACTGCTTCCCTCTGGGTAGGGACTTGTATGTGTGGAGGGGGGATATTTCATAAGGGCCTACTTTCAGGAGTGCCTGGCAATGCCTCCAATCTCCTTGCTGCCCTCTTGCCCCACCTGAGCCCGCAGTAGGGCAGACGATTCCCTGCAGCAAGTGCAGAACCTGCGTTTAAGGGGTTAAAACCCACAAAGCCCCTCAGTGGTCCCACCTCAGAGCTGAAAACCACCAAGATCCACAGACTTCTGCCTGGGATTTGGAGCATCTCCTCCAGCACGTACGTGCTCCCAGCTCTCCGTGCTTCCCCCGCTGTGCCCGGGGAAGGCAGCGCCGCTGCCCGCCCTACTCCGCTCCCCACAGCCGCCCCATCCTGGGGCGTGCACCCAGCTCAGTGGCAGTCCCACAGGTGCTGGAGAAATGCAAGCCCAGTGGTGGGCTTGTCCATTCTGCCACCAGCCCACAGCCAGCATTGCTGCTCGGCAAGCTTTAGCAAGAGTATTTTAAAGCAGCTACGCAACAACAGTTACAAAGAGCTAAAAATGAAAGAGGATTAAGGTTGCAGTTAACAGTAAGGTTCCATCCACCTCAGATGATGATCTAAGCTCCCTTGTGAGGCTGTGACCTGCCTCAGGACTGATGTGCCCAGACCTTCACCTTTACCGAGGTGCAGATAGCACCCCGCTCCTGGTTTGCTCTAGGGTGACTCCCTCCCTCTCCGTCTACACACCTGCACCATATTCCTAAGATGCTGGGGCATCACCTGGCAAAAAGGCAGGGTGGAGTCATCTCCTTATGCCTCCTCAGTTAATATCTGTCCTTTGCTCTGCACATTCCCAGCTTTTTAAAGCTCAGTCTTGCAAATCATGAGGGAATTGGGTCATAAGGGTTCTGTCACAGCTTAAGTAAAAGGTATCACTGCAATTCTCAGAGAACCTAGAGGTGTTACAGACACTCGAAGGTTGTTCAGACTAAGCCTTTTCTCTCCCCTCCCTTCTCCCCTCGAGGTAACAGCACACATTAGACTCTCCTGCGGTGCTGGGAATAGTAAGGTGCAGGCTGTACGACCCACCATCTGTGCAGTATGTCCTGGCTGTGGTCTCAGGGTGCCTGAAATGCAAAAAAAATGCACCAACTTCAAATCTGAAATACGAGGACATCCTCCTCTATGTGATAGCTTCCTATTTGCAATGGTAATACAAATGATATATTCCAGTAAGGCCTTTACACATGCTATACAAATAGAAAGGGGGGAAAAAACCCCAGCCATCGTCAGAGCAGAAGAACATTGCCCGTTCTGATCCGCTAGCCATGATGCTGCCAGAAAGCAGCTCCTCAGCACCTGCAGCCTCAAAGCACCCTGTAAACACTGACCTTTAGACATTCCCATTAGACCCATGTGCATTATTATCCCCTTTTCTTGCACACGGGAGACAGGAGGATGCAGGTGAAGAATTATTCCATCAGGGACTGAGCAACACAAGTCGTGAACAAGACCCAGATGACTCACTTTCCCCCACCTCCCATCTGCTTTAACCCATCAGTAGTCCACCCTCCGTAGGATGATGAAAAGAGGCGCGCAGAATGCTGTTGGGAATACATTTGTATTTATGGGCTAGTTCAATCAGTTCCTCTGTTTGTTTTGTCAGATGATCCTCCATCTCTTCACCCCTTATCTACTCCCACCATCTGCCTAAAAAAAACCCACTTGCTTAAAAGTTTGGGGTAATTTACATGTGACTGAGAATTTTGCACCACAAGTACAACTGAATGAGGTGGATCTTTTTGCATTCACACGTGGCTAGGAGAAGGATGTCAGTCTTTAATAGGCAGACCAGTTATCCTCAGGGTACTCATCCCCCTGAGCTGGAAGACAGGGACGGCGAGCAGGATAAACCCCCCCATAATCCAAGAGGAAGCAGTTAACGACCTGCTACGCCACCTGGATGCTCACAAGTCTATGGGGCCGGATGGCATCCATCCGAGGGTGCTGAGTGAGGTGGCGGACGAGCTCGCTAAGCCGCTCTCCATCATTTATCAGCAGTCCTGGTTAACGGGGGAGGTCCCGGACGACTGGAGGCTGGCCAATGTGACGCCCATCTACAAGAAGGGCCAGAAGGAGGATCCGGGGAACTACAGGCCTGTCAGCCTGACCTCAGTGCCGGGGAAGATCATGGAGTGGTTCATCTTGAGGGCGCTCCCAAGGCAGGTGCGGGACAACCAGGGGATCAGGCCCAGCCAGCCATGGGTTCATGAGAGGCAGGTCCTGCTTGACCAACCTGATCTCCTTCTATGACCAGGTGACCCGCCTAGTGGATGAGGGAAAGGCTGTGGATGTGGTCTACCTGGACTTCAGTAAGGCCTTTGACACCGTCTCCCACAGCATTCTCCTAGAGAAGCTGGCGGCTCATGGCTTAGACAGGTGGACTCTGCGCTGGGTCAAAAACTGGCTGGACGGCCGGGCCCAGAGAGTTGTGGTGAATGGAGTTCAATCCAGTTGGTAGCCGGTCACGAGCGGTGTTCCCCAGGGCTCAGTTTTGGGGCCGGTCTTGTTCAATATCTTTACCAATGATCCGGATGAGGGGATCGAGTGCACCCTCAGTCAGTTTGCAGACGACACCAAGTTGGGTGGCAGTGTTGATCTGCTCGAGGGTAGGAAGGCTCTGCACAGGGACCTGGACAGGCTGGATCGATGGGCCGAGGCCAACTGCATGAGATTCAACAAGGCCAAGTGCCGGGTCCTGCACTTGGGTCACAACAACCCCATGCAGCGCTACAGGCTTGGGGAAGAGTGGCTGGAAAGCTGCCTGGCGGAAAAGGACCTGGGGGTGTTGGTCGACAGCCGGCTGAACATGAGCCGGCAGTGTGCCCAGGCGGCCAAGAAGGCCAACGGCATCCTGGCCTGTATCAGAAAGAGCGTGGCCAGCAGGAGCAGGGAAGTGATCGTGCCCCTGTACTCGGCACTGGTGAGGCCGCACCTCGAATACTGTGTTCAGTTTTGGGCCCCTCACTACAAGAAGGACATTGAGGTGCTGGAGCGTGTCCAGAGAAGGGCAACGAGGCTGGTGAGGGGTCTGGAGCACAAGTCTTCTGAGGAGCGGCTGAGGGAACTGGGGTTGTTTAGCCTGGAGAAAAGGAGGCTGAGGGGAGACCTCATCGCTCTCTACAACTCCCTGAAAGGAGGTTGTAGCGAGGTGGGTGTTGGTCTCTTCTCCCAAGTAACAAGTGATAGGACGAGAGGAAATGGCCTCAAGTTGCGCCAGGGGAGGTTTAGATTGGACATGAGGAAAAATTTCTTTACTGAAAGAGTGGTTAAACATTGGAACATGGTGCCCAGGGAAGTGGTTGAGTCCCCATCCCTGGAGGTATTTAAAAGACGTGTAGATGAGGCGCTTAGGGACATGGTTTAGTGGGCATGGTGGTGTTGGGTTGACAGTTGGACTCGATGATCTTAGAGGTCTTTTCCAACCTTAATGATTCTATGATTCTATGCTCCATCCCCCTAGCTCAGCGGGGAACTAGGCAAACATCACTCTATTCACTGATTTGTGGTATTTTCCCTAGCCCTTTTTGTCTAACAACTTTTGCCAGGATGGGAGATTCCCTTGCGCTAGGTGCTGCATGAACACAACACAGAATCAGTGTTTTATAAACTTCTTGATGAAGACACTGTAACTTTGGGGAAAATGGAAGGATTTCCATATACTATGAACAGATCTCCTGTGGCCGCTGCTTCTGGATGTCTTGGATTCACCAGGCAGCTGGGCTATCAGTGAACATCTTTAAGCATGAGGAGCAGTATTCTTTATCCCGTTTCATCTGACTGCTATGACCACAGATTTTTTATGTTGTTCAGCTCATTTTTGTAACCCTATTAAATTCTTTACCTTAACAATGTCACCTTTGGATGCACAGTACATTGTGATTTCTTTATATTGTACTACATTTATGAGTCATAGGAATCAGCCAGGGACAAAAAGGATGATGGAAGATGCAAAAATAGCTGTTTAGATTGTTTGAATAATTTTAGTTTGAATCTGTTTCACTCTTCTGCTGCTTGCTTGGTAGCAGTGGTTTATGGAAGAACTTTGGACAATTCATTCAGCCTTCAGACATCCCCAGGGATGGCTGGAGCATTGGTAGCTCCTAGACAAACAACTGTCAGTACCTTCTATGTGCACCGGTCCCTGCAGGTTTCATGAAATCCCATGAAGACAAAGCCAGGAGGCTGACTTCCCTCAAAGAGCCTTAGCGATAAAAAAAAAAAAGTCCAAAAGATAATTCCTTCACTGTTAGATTGGTAACAGAAGCTCATCACATATATCAGATCCCTGGGTACATATGCAGATGTTTCAGCCATATGCAACAACATATGGCACACTTCTCACAATAACTGGTCTTTTTTCCTGCGTGAGGCTACAAAACCACAAAAACATAAACACGGAGTGTCCCAGCCTGCTTAGGACAGAGGCGGTGTCTCTGCTGCCTTCAGCTCCCCCTGCCAGACTAACTGCCCACCGGCCAAACACTGGTTCAGCTTCCTCTCTCTCTCCAGTCTGCTTCCCAGTTATCTGGGTATAATTCAAGCTCTGCAAAAAATATCTTTCTCCCAGACCACAGTGCAAGTTGAGGCACGTCCAGCCACCTGGGCAAGTCCCTGAAACCCAAGAGCTTCTCCTTGCCCTCTTCCCACGTGGTGGTGGTGGGGTTTGCTCCACCACAACAAGCCTCCAAACGGCCATGCTATTAGCAAATGAAATTAGAAGTAGGCACCTTTTATCTTGGTTGAACAGCCAGATTTTTGATCACGGTGTCCGGTGCCTCTGCTGGAAGATCAATAGCAACAAATTAAGTGCTGCTCAGCCTCTACTGATCTGATCACCTCCCTGCCCCAGACGCCCCTGTGGTGGAAGGGGCTGGTTGCAAATACCAGCTAACTTCCTTCCCAGGCATCCTTTAGCAGCAGCACACGTGTTGAAAGCCACCGGCTTAGAAAGTCTCACCAAATGTCAGACATTTCTCCTGTCTGATTACCGACCAGTTTTTTGCATTTGTGAAAGTTATTTGTAGGGCGAAGACTTTTTTCTGGATGCTGGAGGAAAAGTTGCTGGCTCAGATGAAATTCAGTACAAACATCTGAGATTGAAAAGGTCACGGCTGTTAGACTGGGTATAATTTAATTCTTTTTGGTTATAACAGCCACAAAGAGG
>NW_008824034.1:3203969-3226455 GCF_000699105.1 Pygoscelis adeliae
ACTCGCAAGGAAATATGAAAACGGACCTACAGGATATTTTAAGCTTATAAACCAAAAAGCAGATCAGTGTGCTTGATGATGTAGGATCATGGAGACATGTTTCAAGTTGTTACAAGACTCTCAAAACAGAGAAAATCAGAATAGCTGCTGGGATTAGGGAGGGCTTCATCCAAAATAGTTCAAGTGGCTGCACACATCACATATACCGGAGAGGACTGAAGACCTTACAGCCAAAAGCCTACGTCAGGAGCGCTCCCAGTCACTACCTTGCAGTGGCTTCATGAAGCTGTAATTGAAGCACATAGCTTCAGTCAGGTAAGAGTGGGTGGCTTTGATGGATGTGCCAATCAAAAAGTGGATCCCTTTTAAACTGAAACCTTTCTGGATGTTTTGATTTGCAAAACAGTTATGACTTTTTTTTTTTTTTTTAACACTTTTCCCACTCCACAACATATATTCAAACATTGCCAACTTCCCTGGGGCCTAGAGCTTCATTTCCTACTTGCTCTACACAACTTGCAACATCACTGCTTCGCTCGACACAAATACAGTCTGCCAACTCCTTAAACACAAAATTGTCATTTCCAGTAGAAATATGAACTGGAGCATAAGTGCAGCAATAAAAAAACATGAATTTTTGAGATTTTTATTCTTCAAAGTATTGCTTTATTCACTGCAAAAAAGTGTACTCCACTCACAGACAACTTTGTTTCCTAAATGCCTGTCAGAAGCAGGAATTATTCAAATAACATGACTTTCTGGAGAAACACAGCCATTTCAGACCTCTGCTGGAAGTTTATTGAAGGAAATATCAGTGTTTACATGTAAGATAGAATGTTTGGGAGGAAAAAAAAAAAATCAGAGCTATAAAAATATGAAAGGATAAAACCTATTTATTTTTGGGTTCTGCTTCTCAGTTCCTTGTCTAAATAAAAGATTCTGCAGCTCTAAAGGAATGAGGCTGCAAAGCCCTGAACTTCTGCCCACTTTCTCTCTCTGATCCCAGCATGAGAAGTAGCTGTGGAGGACATGGAGCTGTGAACCAGTACTCTGCTCACTCGAGAGCAAAGGAGGAGCAGGTTTGGTTATGGAAACGGGAGGATATCTCCAGCTGGTCCCCAACCCATCCTGCCCCATCTGCTCGCAGAGGTCCAGCCTGGAAGGAGCCCGTCCCACGCCTGGGAGCCTGCCAGCCCCCTCGTACAGGGCAGAGCAATGAGCCAGAACTCACATTAAATGCATTTAACAACATTTAGAGCAAAACTTTGGTTCAAATGATCCCATTCAAAAAGCCTGCCTTGGCCTCGTTTTCCCCAGCTCTTTTCAAGGGCCAACACCTGCTTTGAGCCTTCCCTGAGAATAATGGAGCTCTGCGAGCGCCGGCTCCAGGGCACACGCTGAGCTCTTGGGGGAAGCAGGGCTGCAGTGCTGACTCTGTGCCTGGTTTAAAATGATCATTTTATTATTTAAGCTATTTCTTTTGTTTATGACCTAGAGGCTTAGCAGTTTATTGTGCTAGATGAAGAATGCCTCCATCTATTAGAAAACAGAAAAAAACCCCAAACCTACACATTTCGCTTTTCTCCCGAGTTCCTCTTGGCAGCTCTATAGCTGCTGTCTTACTGAACACGTGTACTAGAGGAAGTCAAGTTTATCTCCTTTTGCTCCTCAGGAGTGAGACTCAGTCCCTGGCCCAAGGTCCAGCCACCCGCCGGGTACCTAACTTGAGGCAGGCCACCAAACCGCTGCCACCCTTCAGCCTGGGAGCCAGCATGCCGCAGGAAAGCGGAGCATGTGAAGGGCAAAGGAGGCTGACTGGCGCCTGGGGAAAACGTCCAACCCTCCAGAAGAGGATGACGGCAAATAGAGCAACAGCTGGCAAGAACAGTCCAATAAAAATGTGGTGTTGGGGGAAGAGAGGGGAAAAAATGGATATGACAATCTATGTTTTTACAAGTTTGACAGCTGAACCACATATTCTGGAAACGATAAAAATACACTCATTTTTAAGATGGCTCCAGGGGGATCTCATACCCGATGGAGGAAAGAAGATGGAGCCAGCCTCTCCTCCATAGACTCTTCTGGGCACAGTGACATGATAAAATTGAAATACAGAAAGTTTTGTTTAAAAAGTAAAGCTTTTTTTTTTTTTTTTTTTAAACTGTGAGGGTGGTCAAACACAGGAACAGGTTGCCCAGGGAGCTTGTGGAGTCTCCATCCTTGGAGATACTCAAAACCCAATCGGGGATGGCACTGGGCAGCCTGCTCTAGCTGATTCTGGCCTGAGCAGGGCTGGACCAGCCCATCTCCAGTGGTGCCTGCTCACCTCAACCATCCTGTGATGTTAAATTAGACGAGGCCCATAGCCAGCCTAAGAACAACCTCTTGCCCGGTATAGATGTGTGGTAGCACCTTTCGTCTTGTGAGAGCACGGAGGGCACCCTTAACTTCTACTTAGACAAAGAATAAACTTGGTGAAGGACATTATTTGCATGTGGAACCCCCCCCACACACACACATCTTCTGGGCATACTTTGTTCTTCTCAGTGAGAAAGGTTTCAGAATAACCAGGGCAATCAGGGACCCAATTTCTTCAAACAAGACAGCTCAAATGAGTCATCCCATATTCCTGGCACAAACTGCTGCTAGCTCGTGGATGCTAAGTGAGATGAGCAGGATATACTAGGCAACAGCCTGACTGTACACAAATTGAGAGCTGGATTTGATCATGCCAATTACTTTCAGAGATTAGCCTTTGCAAACACACTTTCTACAACCAAATCAATTGCTGGCCCTGCTCAGGCCCCCCTGTTCACTCACCTCTCCTGTCATCTACCATCCTGCAGCAAAGCAACCAGCTTCTTCACACGCTGAACTAGCTCAGCGATTCTCACACCTGGATTTTTGTTTCCGTCCGTGTCTCTTCGCATGACTAGGGCACACCTAGCACACAGCTCCTATTTGCTTTTCATTCTGCCTGCTGTATTTTAACAAACTGAATGCAGAGCACACAAGGGTGAAGTCTTCGCTCCAGGCAGGACAGAGACTTGACACGTTTCTCTGCTTACTGACAACCTTGACACACTGTTGGTGTAATAATTTATATTTTGTCATTCTAGAACAAGAATAAAGCAAGTCAGTGACCCCTGTTTGAATCCAAATTATTTTCTACATTGTCAAAACACCCAGATTTAGAAAAAATAGTTACCCCATTACTTCTGGATGACAATCTCAAATTAAACTACAAGATCTCCATGGTCTGTCTATCCCCTTGCAGCTGAACTCACTCCAGGTACACACAAACCAGAAAGGAAGATAACCAGGAAGGCTTCACAGGGCTTATGCCTCTACCTCTCACTACAGAGAGAAAGGGCTAAGTAGTGCCCCCGTCCTCAGCGGGCAGGGCGGGTGTGAAAGCCCACGCAGCCTGGATGGGCACTGGAGCACGTATAACCCCCCCCAGCACTGCAGCAGCCCATCCACAGTAATCAGCCTGGCTGCCCTGGGAAGGAGCATGAAGAGCAAAGCTGAAAAGCAACCACCTGCTGAGGCCATCTCCTCTGGAAAACTGCTGGATAGACACGGGCTTGTACACCCCAAGCACAACGATGGGGCACTGGGCTTTCCATATCACCACCCACCTTCAGCTACCTGAACTTGTGGGGGCAAATCTTGCCCTCTCTCTATCTGCCTTGGCTCCAGGTGCTGGATGCTGCTGTCTGAGCTGATCCAGAGGAGCTGTGCTACTGTGCAAGTGCAGTGCTTGCAGGGGCAAAGGCACCCCAGGGCATCCAGGGAGCCAGGAGTCCCTCAAGTGCCACTAGAAAATGGTAGGACAGAGTAGCCCAAACAAGCAACATACCCTGGAAGGAGCAACTGCAACCCGGCAAGCAGAGCTCAACAGCCAAGGAGCCACAAGCCTCCAGCTGCCCCTGCTTGAGTGGAGCTGATTTCACAACGAGCAACTGGGGAATTGGCTGGGTCCCAATTAGCCTAAATTGGGTAATGGTGTGAGTCATGCAGCTAGCGATGAAGGGGGAGAGGCTGGCAACTTGGTTTCATCTGGGGACCGGACAGAGGTTAACACCAACGTTGTACTTGAGCATTTGCTTGAAAATCTGTGTCTCACAAGTTCTCGTCTTTCCCACAGGGATTTGGGCTCCCCAGTAAACCCAGCCCTTCCTCAGTCGATACAGCATAACACCTCTTACCATGCCTCTAGCGATACTTGCTTATTTGATCTTGCAGTTGCTTTCTATCGAGTAATCCTTCTTCCTTGTGCCTCCCACAGTGGGTCGCCACCGAGGACTGTTTGTTCAAGCAATCTTTTGTCAGTGAGAAAACATCGCATGCTCTTGCATATGTTTGCCAAGTGTGCAACCCAACCTGTGCACGTTCTTTCACCATAAGAGTGCAGCCGGGAGCCTCTGCACAGGTCACCGCAAGCCCTGGATGCAGCTCAGTGCACACAGATCACGTACAAAACCATGCCCAGACTCCCACCTTCCTGCTTCATACATGGCCGTGCATCTCACCCGCTATCAGAGCCTCCGTCTGACATGTTCTCTACCAAAAAGTGCTGAAATAGGAGATGATAACCCACTCGTGGAATAACTATCAGCCCAAAAATCTGCACTCCTAGCCTCACAACACGGACAATCACCAGCTGTAACCTTGCCTGACTCAGAGCTCACAGATGTTCAGTGTAATGGCTTTAGTATAGATACACATTTCTGTTAATTTTTTCCATCATAATTATAGAGTAATTAGAAAATAATCCAGGCATGTTTTATTCTAGGTAAAAGCCAGCAGTTCTTATTAATATAAGCAGGTATGATATGTCTTTCAAGACAAAGCTGGTCTCAATTCAGGCTTTTTCCCGATCAGAAAATGTATTATTTCATTTCTTCTGGATCCACGTGAAGCCAATGCGAGGTAGTCCTCTATATTTATGTTCCTTGATTTAGCTTATGCTATTATATATTAATGTAGGCTGCCACTTAGCCAAGGCCAGGATTTAAGGTGTTATTGTGCTCTCCTTAGGATGCTAATTCTTCCCTGAGTGCTCTTGCTCGTACTGCACAAATCAGGCGGTAAATCACACCTCAGGTAATGGGTCTCAGGGCTCCCAGGGACATAGACACTTTTTTTGTTGTTGTTCCTGTGGTTTTTTGATGTTTTAAGGTAATGTAG
Organism: Pygoscelis adeliae; assembly: GCF_000699105.1. Lineage (NCBI taxonomy): Eukaryota > Metazoa > Chordata > Aves > Sphenisciformes > Spheniscidae > Pygoscelis > Pygoscelis adeliae. The sequence continues at coordinate 3,209,163 of NW_008824034.1, forward strand.
CGAGGTCGGGATGTGGGATACAGCAGAGAGAAACCAGGCAATTCACTGTTGGAAATGCAGCTAGAGGGTGAACTATTGAAAACCAACACAATTAACCAGTGGAAATTTCTGCCGTAAGATCTGAGACCAAGAGCTGATTTAGGATTTCAGGGGAGGAAGAAATACTTCTCTGACTAATGGGGACAACATTGGTCTGGGCTCTGAAAACATTTGAAGCCCTGTAAGCTTTATGTTCCAAAAGAAATACCTGCTTCTGATTTCTGGGGCTGAAGAGGCCAAAAGGTGAGTCCGTCGCTTCAGTGAGCTGCCCAGGCAGGGACAGGCCATGGGGCAGGGACAGGCCATGGGGCAGGGAGAGGCCGTGGGGCAGGGAGATGGCTCCAGGTGCCGCTGGTGGCCAGCAGCCTGCTGCTCCTTCATGCACTGCACCACGTTTTGCAGTCAGATAATCAAAGACATCAGTATTTACCCGCTGCCCTTAGACAGATAAATAAAACTGTCCCCAGCATTTTTTTTTTATCCCTTCAGCTCAATTTTTTTTGTTGCTGTACCATGAAATTTTCTGCTTTCTTCCAATTGCCTTAAGAACTTGTTTAAAACAGGGAGATGTTTTTACTGCTCTGTTAGATAATCAGCTTTCTTTGACCTGTGACGCAATGCAGAAATTTCCTGTGGGGAAAACCAAGAGAGGATAGGTCAGATGAATGCTACTGGGTTTAGCTTTGGGATCTTTTCCTGGGACGTGCCCACTGTCCTTGACTGATGAGGAATGTGGGAGAGACCATAACTCCCGTGTCATGGTGGTGTTGAGGGACCCTAACGTCAATGAGAAATGGGTTCCACTTGCTCCTCTAGTAGTACCTGCTGTAAATGCTTTTGTTTTATTATAAGCTCTAATTACCTGCTTCAGTTTCACCAGTTGCACTGCTGGTGAGTGAAACAAATGTGCAATTGTCATCTTCTATTACGCTGTCAGCAATTTAGCCCTGATTAAAATATGTCTGTGTTGGAAAGCCAGGCTAGCACTGAACCAGTCACTCCTCTAGCTCTCGGAAACACAACCAAAAAGTGTCCAAACACAGCTGCCCATAGGCAGCACCTTACCGATCTAGTAAGGATGAGCATCACTCTCTTGCCCTAAAGCCACCTATTTAAGCAGATACTGATCTGCAAATAAAATCCACAATGGCTTTTAAAATGTTGCTCAAATTAGTGCTTAATTATCTGCCCCCCTTTGGGAGGTCAGATCGTGTGTTTATTTAAATCATTCCTTTTCCAAAGCTTTAAATGGCCTGGCAGTCTGGGCCAATGAGGTTAGTGGAAATTTTGATTTGGAAAAGAATGAGAGCTGGAGGCACAACCAGGGGTCAGGAGCCCCTGGGAGGGGGTGTCCCTCCGTGACCACCGATCCCCTGGAGGAACTTGGTCTCCTCACTTGGTGAAGCCCCGGCCAGGTCTGCCAGGGAAGCGGTCCAGCCCTGGCTGCCGCATCCAGGCGCTGCGGGAAGGGCTGGGGAGGGGGAAGACTTCCTCTCGCCTTTGCATCCTTAGGCTGCCTTTCCTGAGAGCTCCCAGAGGAGCCTCTCCCCCAGCCGGGGTGCCGGCCGTGTCCCCTTCCCGAGGGTGCGGGAAGAGGGTCCTTACAGTTTGCACTCACCCATTTGCTTTTCTCATACCTCTGTAATCCTCGGCTGGGCTCTTCCCCTCCTGGCTGAACTGGGGCTGCTGTGTTTCACAGCAAAAGGAATCAGCTGCTGTTGATTGTTAGATGTTAGGGTGTCAGCGGAGCAACGCGTGCCTGGGGGAGACTCATTCTGAAGAGGAACGTACCTGAGTTCCCAACAGATGTGAAGGGGCCGAAACACAGTATTAAGCTGCTTGCCTCTGCCATCAGTTCACATTAGATGTAGTCAAGCTATTGACTTAAAACCTCAATTCCCTTTCTTAAGAAAAGAATGAAGCTGGATTTGGAAGAGGAAAAAGAAATCTGCATTTTCATGACCTGTGATTTTTCTGTGTGCTGATGAAAACTGAGAGGAATACAGTGCAATAAACCAGGAGAGGAAACAGCCCAGTCGTGAAGTTGTCACCAGGAAAACCTCAAGCAAAGGTTGTACAGCCTCTGCAAATTGCCTCCAATGAGAGGCAATGAGGTTCAAACAACCCGTGAAAAGACTTCAAGGTGATTACACAGAATTAAAAATAAATCTGGAAGACTGAGCGAGCTGAGGAAAGAGATCTCAGATGCTCCTGCTGCCAGTGTCTGGCCAGGACCCTGCTCTTGGCAAGGAGGCTGCCTGCTCCTTGCTTGATTTGGGTCTGTTGGGATCCACAAAGCTCTGAGTTGATGAAGTTTCCATGGATGCCTGTAACCGAATCCTTATTCTTCTCTTCTTCAGTGTGCGGGAGGGAAGTTTTAATAGTTGTGACAGCATTTGGGGTATTAATCCTTGGGAAATGATCACCCCATAGCATTTGCAAAGTCCACCCGGAGCTACCCATTCACTTGAGTAGATTATTCCTTGAAAAAAAAAGTACAACTTGTATTCCTGTTTTATGTTACACCTATGTTGATATATCTAAAATATCTGTGTAATAAATGCTATGATTATTCCACATGCTGGTTACAGAGCCTTTACTCTGTATTTATTTAATATAAAACTAGAAAAGTTCCAAGAAGACCCGGTGGAGATATGTGACTCCTATCAAAATGAGGTTGTGACTAAGATTTATTCAAATTAAATACAGAAATAAAGTCAAGAATGTGATCAAAAGCATATTTAGTGGACTCTCAGATGATTAACCAACGTGTTCACAGAGCCCAATCTCTGTAACGGTCTTTTAACTGGTTCATTAGTTTCTCTTAGCATGAACTAATTTACAAACCTCTAGCTGACCTTGACATTTGAGAAAAGTGAATTCTGACAATACATTGATTTATATCAGGAAAAACTTATTTGTCAGAGAGTAGTTTGAAATAGGGATTCAAATATTGTTGCTTCCCCCCCGCCCCGAACTGGAATTACAAAATAAAAGCATTGCTGTCCTCATACAGCACATGCAGTACTACGAAAATGAAAGTTATGTGAATTAAAGGAACATTTAATGCAAAGGAATCAAATGGATTTCTTTTTTTTACTTGCAATGACTGTTAATTCTGAATGACTTCATTATGAAACTTCACGGTCAGACACAGCACTGAGTAAGGAGCTCTGAAGGTGCATGAGTAACTTCTGTACCCTTACAAGCAGGCTCACAACTTCTCACATGCATTAAGAGAGGTGCCGACTGTGCCCTGTGCTCATAACTTACAGAAGTGCTGTAAGACTGGTTCTTTTCCTTGCCTGGATGACACTTGCTGATATTCAAGGTAGTCTGTGACTGTTACAACTAGACCCACTACTTGAGCTTTATTTTCACCCACAGTGGTAGAAAAAACACCCAGAAACTATGAACTCGAATCAAATCGGTTTAATCCAGCCTTGCTCACCACACTCTTCACATGCATCTTCTGCAAACGCTCAGCAGGTAAAGCTTCATGAGAATGAATGCAAGCAAAACTTGTCCTTGAATCTATCCCATATTCAATTTTGCCTTAGATCAAACCCTATTTTACAGAACACGGAATATTAGGTAGCCTTGAGCAACGCCCACTAACTTTCTTTAGACTTAGGACTTAATGCAGGACAGCCTCCCTTGGCACAAAATTCAGTGAAGATTTAAGTGTTTTGCAAAATTAGGACCTAAATCCCACAGCTGTTCAGTTTCTGCTCACATCAGTTCATATCTGACCTATCCAACCATCATTCTTTTAATCATCTTGTATTAGTTATATTACTTTGATAATATAAAATGATCTTATATTAGTTTCTCATAAATATAAATTGCATTAAAAAGCCAAACCCTTCATTTCAGTTAAGGTGCCTAAGTGACAGCATTACACTTCACTATCTCATCATTTACAAAAATCCAGGCACTTACGAGCAAGAAAATTAATAATTAAGAACATAATAAATCATATCCTGCAAACTTAATAAACACATTAAGAAGTAGAAAGCACATTTCATCACAGTGTAACAACCCAATTACAATTTCAAGGACAGCTTATAGGTGGAGGTGGCATTATTTCTACCTCGATGTCAGGACTTCCACGTCTGCGCTACCCACCGCCAGGCAGCTGGATTGCCCTGTCACAGCCTGGGGGTAGGGGGGCTTTTTCCCTCCTGCCTGAAGGGGCTGTCGAGAAAATGTAGGTAAAGTGTAGGAAGCGAGAGAGGAGAGCGGGGCTCGCTCTCTTTTCTGGCTACAGCATCTCCCCCAGTGACCCATGGCAGTGTCCTCACATGCCATCGCCCTGACCTGGCTGTAGGAGAGCGGTCTTTGAATATTTCTGAATACTTAGGGCGCAGCGAGGACATACAAGAGCGGGCTGGTTTAGGGCACAGAGCTCCTTTCCCCTTTCAGGGGGAACATACTAGCTTTCCCTAGCAGTGTGAGATAAAGGGCAGCCTGTCAAACATGCAAAAGATCTTTGACATCATGAAGAGAAGGAAGACTATTGCATTGGAAAGGCTACCAGGAATTGTTTTGAATGCACTGCAGCCCTTCATAAAGCTCATTGGTCTAAAAAATACATTTCAGACCCTTAGAAGTAAAAACAGTGGCTAAAGAAGCTTCATTTTTTATTTGAGCCATTCCTGTAATTGAAGATATATACGTTTACCCAGACAAAGCTTTAAGAAATACCATTGACTAACGTTCTTACTAAGCTAAGCTGAGTTACCCTTTAATTAAATCAGATGACTGGTCATTCGCTGAGAGCAGTGAAGTAGCAATGTGCAAAAGATCTTTCTGTTTCGAACATGCTGTACAAGTTAAAGGATTGCAACAGTACACTTATCCCTATGGGCAAACAAAAACATCACTCTGAACTGTGATACGAACTCTTCTGCAACAAACTGCAAGGGTCACACTAGCCTATCTGGGAAGATTTATGCTTTAACAAGCTACTCAAGGCAGAAAGAGGGTCTCCGGAGGCCGGTTTTGAATCCCTGACTGGGATTCACCCTTGCTGGTGAGCACTTACAGACACTGCTAGAGCCAGCTGCCATAAATATGGGCAAAAATAAGCTGTTTTTTTTCTCTCTGAGCCAAAAACATAGCTCCTGTTGATCACTGGGAGCTAGGTCTGGAGGGGTACTGCCCCAGTGTCTCTGGGCCAGGCTAATTTCCTGCAAGAGGGAAGAGAACAGAAGCTGTAGCAAACCTTTCCTGGCTCCAAGAGTTAGGCATATGCGATAGATTTCTTTGACACTGCCATAATAAATTATAAAGACTACATTCTCATTGCACTGATGAAGAGGATTTCTTTTTTATTACTGTTGGACAGTTTCATTTTGCTGTAACAAATCACTCCGAGGCAGACACGGTAAGGACTATCTGCTGGGTAATTTCTGTCTTGCTCAGGACTGTTTGGGATAGCTTTGAACAAGAGTTTCCAGCTCAGCATGATGAAGCATTCAGACTGAATTTAAAGATGAATCATTTTTATATCACACTTAAGCCTTTTGAAGCTTGCTAAAAAGATTGACTGATTGTCCTGGTTTCAGCTGGGATAGAGTTAATTTTCTTCACAGTTGCTGGTATGGGGCTGTGTTTTGGATTTGTGCTGGAAACAGTGCTGATAACACAGGGATGTTTTCGTTGTTGCTGAGCAGTGCTGACACAGAGTCAAGGCCTTTTCTGCCTCTCACCCCACGCCCCCAGCGAGCAGGCTGGGGGGGCACAAGAAGTTGGGAGGGGACACGGCCGGGACAGCTGACCCCAACTGACCAAAGTGATATTCCACACCATATGACGTCATGCTCAGCATATAAAGCTGGGGGAAGAAGAAGGAAGCGGGGGGATGTTCAGAGGGATGGCGTTTGTCTTCCCAAGTCACCGTTACGCGTGATGGAGCCCTGCTTTCCTGGAGACGGCTGAACACCTGCCTGCCCATGGGAAGGAGTGAATGAATTCCTTGTTGTGCTTTGCTTGCGTGCATGGCTTTTGCTTTCCCTGTTAAACTGTCTTTATCTCAAGCCACGAGTTCTCCCACTTTTACCCTTCCGATTCTCTCCCCCATCCCACCAGGGGGAAGTGGGTAAGCGGCTGGGTGGGGCTGAGTTTAACCACCAGCTGCGGCTAAACCACAGCACTGATGTGATCACACCTAGGCAGTAGGACCATGTTCCCACTTAGCAATACAGGTACAGTTACAGTAGACACAAGAAAAGATAGAAAATTAAATATATGGGATAAACCTTGCTTTGCTTCCTCAGTTCTCACCCAGACAACCCTCCCGGCCCCCACCCCAAGCCCTCTTTGGAAAGGAGCCTGGGCCATACACATGTGCCCGGATGTGCTCCCCACGTCAGCAACATTATTTCGGAAAACTAGACAAAAAAAACCCAGAGAAAACCAGATAGAAACCCTGATTGCTTGCATAGGGCAGCCATCCTCAACAGAATCTCTTCTTAATCATTCATCTCTCGTAAGCCCTTTTCATAAGCAGATGGAAAACGAGAAAGTGAGCCAAGTGCGGCTTTGACAGCACAAGAGCTTATTAAAAATGATGGGAAGGTTACAAAGTAAAACACCTTATTAAAAAGAAGGGACAAGTCCTTTTGGGAGCCTGCCACCGCTCCTGATTCATCAGCACATTTCCTCTTTCTAAAGCAAAGCTACCCCAGCAGTCCTCAATGGGACGCAATGAGCAGTGATGGCAAAGGGTTGCTGAATTCATTGCTTGAAGGTGGGAAATGAGTTCCTCATACTGAGCTTGGCACTGCATGAGCCATTAACTGAATGAATCTCTGAGTAAATTGCAGCCTGACCTAGAAAACACCTGCTCAAGGGACCATGACAGCAGCAAGTAGGTGGCAGGAGGGATGGGAAGGCCACTGAGTCCCGTCCTCGCTGTGTGTGGTCAGAGCAGCACCAAGCCCAACCCCTCCACACTCTGCTACGGCTCCAGCAGCAGAAAGAGGAACATAAATACAATTGTGGCGGGCAGGAGGAAAACTGCATAAACTCTTTAACACTTCTCCACGGGCAGGCTATGAGCAGCTTGGATTACTAACATCATCTCCAAAACATTTTTCAAATCAGTCAAAGCAACCTTATATAGTTGCTGAGCAGGGTGGGAAAGACAGTGCTTCCTTAGCACCCAAGTCCAAGCCTATCTATGGCTGGCTGCTGATCCAGTGCATCTACCTCACGTGATCCCGCCATGCCTGGGAAGCTGATTGCAATCCTCAGACTTTCCAAAATGAGACCCAGCCAAGCACATTTCCGCTGCCTGGCCCAGCAGCGACGGCTCGCTCTTCAGCCTTCACTGCCCCAAAATCCAACAATCCTGCCAAGCGATTTCTTGCTTCCCAGAAATTTCAAAGCACATTACTAATTCTGCAAAAAATCTGCTTTGGAAATCCCTTCTGGTACCCTTGAACAGGATCAGTGTTGATAGGCTGCTATTTTATCCCCTCATTTGCCTGAATTTCTGCTAGCCCGAGTCAGACAACGCCATTCCATATCTGTTCCCAACCAAGGTCACGCAGCCCGTCGGTTTAGCAGGGCTGTTGATTACTGTTACTACTGTAATGCCTCAACCGTTTCACCACCTGCTTTTCAATAACTTTTATTTCATCTTTTCCCCTTAAGTCTACACTGGCTTTTATTATTTCTTTCTAGTCTCATAAGCTGCTGCAGGTTAAATACCTTCCCCTCAGAATCAGGCTATAGATCACGCAGCAGATGTTACTAGCAGTTATCAGATAATGTACTTGATCAGCCGAACGCTGCTCTAACATATGCTTTCCAACAGATTAGCCGCCATAAATTTTAATCACTCAGAATTACAATCATGCTAAGTTGGCCTTGAGCTGTGGCTGTGCGCTGGGAGGGGGATATTTAAAAGCAGTGTTTGAACGGTGTATGTGTTTCAGAAAGGCCTTTTGAAAACGGTTGAATTACAGCCCCTACCTAAAATTAAAGATGCTGCTGCCCAGATAGAAAGGGGAGGAGCGGGGAGGAGGTTTGCCGTATAAAATGCAGATTAAAACCTTATGATGCAAGCAAACTCGGCAACAAGTCCCGTGGTGCCCAATGGTACACGCCGGCAAAGGGACTTAAACAAAGTTTGGTCCCTTCTGCTAGAGAGCGTCCAGCCACAAGACTCGATCCTGTTCCAAAACTAATTTACAGATTTTTTTCAAATGAAGCAGCTCCATTCATTCAGTCCTTGCCTCAACTCTTGCAGTAATTTAATATGTGGGGTTTTTTTTAAAAAAAAAACACAAATCATAAGTTTCAGTTAAAGGGTATTTGGGGCTCTTCCAGGGGCTTCTGTCGGGTGTTACTCAGGTAAGCAATCTCTGCCAGTACCAGAACAGCGTCGGTCCTTCAAGCTCCCGAGCCCAGCGGTTGGGTGCCCATCCCAGGTGCCAGGACCTGACCTTTCCATAGGAGCACTGCCAACAGGATCCCGAGAAGATCCTTAGGTGTAGGCTGTGCAAATGTTTCCAGCCCATGTACAGCTGCCAGGAGCAGTATTACTCACCCTCTGGTTAAATTACAGTATTGTTTTACCTCATGGTATTGTTTGAGAGCTCACAGGAACCTTTGGCAGATGGCCGTTTTACATTTCTTCAGTGTCCCACACATGAAATCCATCTGTTTGCCGTGGAGTACTCTTGCTTTAGGCATAATCCCAGCAATTTTAATCTCTGTTCTTCTCTCTGGCATTCACATACACTCACTTTCAAAAGCATCAGAGTTTAGTCTCAGGGTATTATATTCAGAGCTTTCAACTCAGTAGAAACAACTGTAACTTCAAGAATATAGAGACCAGTAAACCTGTTAGGAGCACACACCACATTATTAACTGCTACATAAACCTCAGATTGCCCTCAAGTTAACTGAAAGCATCCTAAAACCTGGTGTCCTTTCTGAAGTTTGCTCCGTCTTTTTCTAACTGTGCCCCAGTCAACTGGATTATTGGGCCTTTCCCAGCCCTCCCCCCGGGCAGCTCCTCCTGGCAAGGGGAAAGCAAAGCAATGGGGATGTTCAGTAGCATGGCAGGAGAGATCCAAGAGCAGTCCTGGGACCAGTGGGCTCCCATCACACCTCCTGCGACACCTTGAACGCAGCCCTCGGCCTCGCATCGCCTGTGAGCTGAGATTGATCTTTCCAAACACCCTTTGAGCCGCAGAGAGGCGAGTTCCCAGACTGGAGAGTAATCTATAGGTGAGTCATTAGTCAAGTCCTTAAAATGTCAGGTTCCCCCAAGTCATCTTCACAAAAAAAGTGCAAGGGTAAGGCCATTTCTACAAAACAGTTGTGAGTGATTTGTATCTTGCTTTTCTCTGCATGTACTTGGTCCAAGGGAAAAGGTTCACCCTGTGGCAATCCTACACACAGTATTTCTTGCTTTAGGATCTGTAACAAATTTCTAGTGCAGATGGGGCTTAAACCGTAATAAAGAAGATTCAAGGAGTCATGAGAAAATCACGCTCACAAGGCAGGGAAAGGCAGAAAGAGGAGCAGACCACCATGGGAGGCTGTGCTCAATGTCCTGGGACACCTGGATGAGAGGGCTCCCCAGGAAGGGCTCTGACCTGGTGCTGTGATGCTGCCCATGGTTGTGCCCATGTGGGCGCCGGCAGGACTCCTGCTGTGCCAGGGTGATCCTGGACCAAACACAGTGCAGCTCCCCAAAGGGGTTATACCAGTTTATGTCACCTCTTGCTGGGGTGGAAGCTCATTTTCAGAGATTATTTGTGGGATTTGTTTAAGCACTTACTGCAACGTAGCAGAGATGTGCATCTCTTCTGCTAGCACACTGCAGCTCCTCTATAACCAGCTGAGTAGTGACTGCTTGTAAAAACACCCTATCAGTCACAAACCTATGGACCTGCATGTGTTACAGGGTAAGAGGGTGCTGTGACAGAGGAATGACAGGCTGCTTGTTTTTTGCAGGATTTCTGTTCAGTTCTGGCAAGTACCAGGCACCAAACCGGGGTGGCTCCAGCCCTGCAGCCATGCTAGACTGACTGCCCAGCTGCATAGGTGGATTTACAGTAAATACAAAAATGTGGCCCTATATGGATGACTTGCTACTTGCCATATTTAACTTTTATTATGAAAACATGAGGAGACAAAACAAGGGCTTGTCCAATGTAAACCTGTGGCTTTCCTCATCCTGGCTCGTTCTTTTGTTTCTTGCCCTGTCACTGCCTCGGTCGGTTCCTGGCATGGCTGGTTCTCAGCCTCTCCCTTTCCCCACAGCTCACCCACACCCTGCCCATCACTCACCTGGTGTCAGTCTCCATCCCACAAGATTAAATCATTAATAAAGTCAACTTCTCCTGAGAGTCTGCCTACAAGCGATGAGCAGAGAGGGCCTGGGAAGTGGCAACGCTCTCAGGGAAAGACAGCAGCTTTCAGGAGCTGCTTGTACTTCGTGTGGAGCAGATCCAAACTAGTGAAAGAATTCAAGTCAGATCTTCTGGGCCCCAGAGGCACCACAGGACTACCAGCTAGCATGGGACAGTGTCAATGTGCCTCCTGTTCTTCCCCCCACCCCTTCCACTATTTGGTTTTGAGGAAAAAGCATTTTCTAATAGGAAGAGTATGGTGATGCTGTTTTAGCTGAGCTCCTAGGCTCTAGCAGGGAGCCTGCATCTGCACCCCCTTCTCGGGAAGCTTTACCCAGTGCACCCACTGTTCGTTGCAAGGGCACAGCCTCAGCTATCCTCGTTTGCACTGCGCTTCCTGCGACTCAAGGCAGCAGCTCTGGGATTGCCCGGGTCCTTGCGGCTCCGGCTCGCCGCTGTATTTCTCAGAGAGGAGGAATGAAGCAGCCGCGCTGGTCGCGTCCCTGCAGTCACTAGGGCCAGGGCTGCCAGCTCAGTAAAACACCGCTGCTCCCCCACAGCCCAAAAGACTCTCCCGGGGGCAGTTTTCAGCCTCAGACTCACCATCTGCCAACAAACCTTGCTGCGCCAGTGCACAGATGTGCTAACACCGTTCTAAAATAAATAAAAATAAAATCCCATTTGTTTTCTAACTGCCAAACTCACTCATTTTCAGAACTGGCTCCTGGTTTTCCGTAAAATCCAACCCGTGTAGGGGCCAACGGTGGAAAAAAATTCAGCCAAAACCATCTTCAAGGTTATCACCAGGCTGAGAAGTCACTGCCCTCAGCTAAAACACCAGCTGCCTGTTATAACCAGGCCCACAGTTCTGCCGAAGATGGTCAATTAAAGCAGCAGGGTTAAGGGGGGAAAGGTTTTCCAATCATATTGCATGAGACACTGAAGACTTTCCATATTCAAGGTCCGAAGACAGTCAAAAACTTCTGTGAACTGAAAATGTCAAAAAGCCTCTTGCAGCCTGGGACTGATTCATTCAAACTGGAGCCCTGAAAAATTATTGAACATTTTGATTTTGACCTTGAAAGTATTCTAGTACACAGAAATACTGGCAGGGAAACATTTTTCTTACTTCAAAAGTAAAAATATGATTATTTCCATTATTTCAAAACAATTCTTTTTAATTTAAAAAGCTGTCATTTTTCCCCACACACTGTCTTGGCATTTCCTAAATTTCTTTATCATTCAAATGTTAATAATCCAAATAGCTCACAAGCTTTATTTTTAGTTTGAAGAGATTAAAGATCCTTCACATTAATGGATCTTCTAATGTTTTACTTCAGTTCGTTCATTTTCCTCCCTTAGTGAATAGCAGACTACTCAGAAATCAACACAGCTTGTTAGAAAAAAGACAAAATGCCTATTAAATTATCAAGTGCATTTCTCATCAGAGTGCAGCTATTATTCTCTGCAAAGAAAAACTATAGCTTAATTGACTTCCTAGCAAAAGCAATGTTTAGACAGATGGTACTGAGAATCATCTGACTGTTATTCTTTAAATTGCCATGTTTAAGTGACAGGGACGTTTGGGAAACACAAGTAGGCAAGAGCGGGCACTGCCTCCGTTGGAGACGGGCTGCAGCAGGGGACAGCCGTCCGCCTCCGGCCACTGCCCGCCGCGGGAGGCCGTTGGCATCACACCCTGCTGGCCCCGGCAAAACCCTTGAAAAGCAGCTTGCTGGCATGCCACTGGTTTTGTCCGAGACTCCTGCGAGCTTCACGGAGGCTTTGTGCCTGGCATCGCGGGGCTCAGCGCCCTGCAGTGTGGCACGCAGCTGGGCAAAGAGTGGGGACTGCTGGTTGAGCTGCGCGTGCAGCCAGATCTTTGCTTAAAAATGGTTAGTGAGCTTTTTAAAAAAAAAAATATCCTGAAAAAAATGAGTCTTCCGCCAGCTGTATGAAAAAAGATTTCTAAGGGTGTGAGGTGGTATGGAGCTGGCAGGCTGCAACTGAGCCAGCTGAGCATCCCTGAGCACCTGCATGTCCAGTTCAGAGCAGGATGCTCAGTGGTTTGGACCCCGAAGCGTTCCCTCGAGGAGCCTGCGTCCCCCTCTGCCACCATGCAGAAACAGCCTGAAGAATTTCCCAACAAAGGACGACCGCTTTACTGCTTGTTCATCTGAAAACTCATCTGAAAACTAAAGATGCTGCAGAGGTAAATGAAGCTTTAAGGCAGGAGAGTTAAAAAAGAAATCCTATTAATGAGCTTTCCAAGTTAAAAAGGCCCATTTGTAAAGCAAATATCAATACTCTGCTCATTAACAGACTTTTGTGGAAACAAAGCCCATTTGCTTCAATTCTTTTACATTTCATTTTCATTATTTCGGTATTTGAGTTTTATATATAAACAAGGATTTGGTTGTGCATTCAAATTATATTAAAAAATAAATAAAAATAAATCCTGAACAATTTTAGGCTTGTGACCTTTGGAGAAGTGCCAATATTGGTGATCATCTCCAGAACTTTTTTCCTATGACAAAAAAATGGAAGATGTTCCTTCAAATCACATTTCTCTTAAGAAGCTTTTCAGGGCAGGAAAGAACCCTGCCTATAAATTATTTAGACTTAGTCTTGCTGGGAAATCGAGTGGCAGAATCAATGCCAACCACAGAGGAACAAGACCATTTTAGGATCGCAGGCTATCCTGCCCTCTTCCTGCAGCGTTTCACTGCAGAAGCTGCCAGAAGAGCCTGTTGAAGAGCTAAGCACATTGCTTAGGACTGTCTCCCTGCAAAGCAGAGAGGAAATCCTGTAAATGGGATTTTAAGAGCAGTTGGAGTCAGGCTGCGGTTGCTGAAACATTAGTCTGGCAATGTAGCCACTTCAGCGAGCGTCAGGACATGCACTCAGCCAGCAAAGAAGCTTAAGCTAGGAGTTGGTAATGGGAGGCAGGGTTATTAGGACAAGACAACTGGTTGCTCATCTGGTTGCCAAACCACCCAAGGGCTCTTATGATGTGCCAAGACAAAGCTTTTGGAGTGGCCCAGGGGAGCAAGGCAGAAAGGACCATGGAAATGACTCCAAAAATCTCCCTGCCCGACCCACTTCACAGCAGCTTTGGCTACTCTAACAAATTAAAGTCTGCTCTGATAAAAGCCACATGTGGCTTTACAGTACGAAAGCTTGGCTTACCTGGGTTTGCAAGATCAGGGCCCAGGTCCAGGTTCTTCTTCAGGGTGGATGTGCCCTAAGTGTTAGTATCAGGGCAAACCCAAGGCGTTGCAGCCGGGTCTCATGGGAGGATGCTGAGCTCCGCTGGATGCAGGCTGAGGAACAGCGGGGGCAATGCGAGGCTGCCCTTGCTGGAGCAGCAGTCAGCTGGGTCCCACTGGACTCTGCTGTGATGGAGCGAACAAGAGTGGTGTCATGTGCTCTGCCCTATGGCGTGGAGCGTGCACCACGGCGGGGAGGCAATGCAGAAGCTGCCGCCCTTTAAGAAACCTCCCTCCCTCTGTAAATCTGCCCGGGCTGTAGTGAAACATCAGAGGAGGCTAAAAGACTTACACAGAAGGCTTGTGACAGCCTTTTCTTTTCCTAGCTTTGCCCTGTCTACCGGTGACGCTTCCAGAGGGCCCATCCACTTCAGTCGTCACCGGCTCTTGAATAGAGATTGCAGGGACCTGACATCCAGGCTTTCCTCATCCCAAGCCCCAGCAGATAACACTTGCCAAACAGGACTTTCCTTAAACAGGAGCTCTCCCCGTCTGTGGCAGCAGTAACAAAACACAGGAGAAGCACCATCTGTTCCTCTAGACAGGTACCAGCGGTACCAATCCTCACCACAGCAGTTGCAGCCTTTAATAAATACATACCACTCAGTTTTTCTAAATATTGGGAATGGGCCTAACCACTGAATTGCTGTTCCAGCGGGATTTATTGTTATTTATGTTGCACCAACAGCCTGCCTTTGGCAATGAGCGTCATAGGCTGATACGACAGCTTGTACGACAGTGTTAAGTGAGTCCTGTAACGAACCCTGAGTGCTCAGCTTCCCACTCCTTGCTCCACACTGAGGGCAAGTGGGAGTGTGAGATGTGGCGGAGGTGCTCCTGCTCTGAGCACCACCAGCAGCAGCCCAGAGAGGAGAAAGTCCTCTCCAGCAGCTTTCCCCTATGGCTTTATGGGCACAGGCTGGGTCTCCCACAGGCTCCTCGCGTATCCTCAGCCCTGCATGCACATCCTTCTCCAGCACCACTTGCCGTCTTTGACCCCAGCACTCCCACCACAGCGAAGTTGAATTGTTTTCTGGTTTTGCAAATGTCAGCAAATGCCATATGGACTGTAGCTATTTTGGAGCAAAGAAGAATAAAGGCCCATCCTTTATGATGCTCTCTCAGCCTCACTGGCCAGCCAGCAAGCAGAGTTGAGTCTGTCCTGGGGCCTCATTGCACCCTGGGGTTTCTGCTCACTGATTTTGGACTCTCTGGAGTTGGCTGTAGGACAAGAGCTGTTTTAATGGGACTTTTCCTGGCAACAGCAGTTTGCCCTGAATAGGGATGTGGGATTAATAACCTTGCTAAAACCTTGCCTTTTTTCCTGAATCTTGTCTAGAAACCGCACTGGAGCTGGTAGCACAGAGAACATCAGGTAGCTTGAGGGTGTCAGCCCCAACCATTCTGTAATTTGGGGCAAGTGTGGAGCATCATTGAAAGGAAATTTGGGTCCCAGCACCCAAAGCCAGGAGCCGTGGGGCCGGCTGTGCCCTCAGAAACTGTTATTTTCCTTGCTTTGCTAACAGATGGTACCTCAGGCTCTTGAAATAACTAACAATTTGTTGCCTAAGCTGAGAATGCTGGCATGAGCTCTTCAGATAAGAAGAAAATACTCATGTAGGGGGCTGTGTTATGAGTATGTTTTTAAAGATGCTGTAGACTACTGGGGAAAGGGAGGGCTTTAAGTGGATCCATTTCATTGATGGTAGCAGGGATTGCTGAATGGGGCTCTCTTTCATCTGACAGATGCTGAGCAGGGATGGTTATAGGAGCACGCGGCGGCTGAGAGGGGATGTATCCACCCAGCCTGCTCGCTAATGACAGACTCACCAGATCAGCATGTGGGCACTGCCTCATTGCTGTTTTAGTCAATAAACCCCACTGGGTGAAACTACCAGGATGTTTATTACAAATAACATTTGACAGGATGAAATTAGCACATAGAGCTCTTATGTTGGTTAATGAGGTCTGAAATATAATCCTATAAATCATCAACAACAGCCATCTGGTGACAGACACATGAAAAGAAGAGCAGGTGATTATAACACATCCACATCATTGCATTGACAAGGGTTTAAAATAGCAGCATACCTTTACACAGGACACCACTGGGCTAGATTAAGAAACGATCAGTTATGTATCCTGGTTGCACAGTTCCCCTTGCAAGAGCAGACATCGTGCTAGGAAGCTGAAGTGCAACTCAGGGCTGCTGAAGCTATCAAGCCTTCCACCGCATCCAGGTGCAGCATGATGGGTCCTTGAATCACACTGTTGCATAAGAAAGAGCTGGTTATGTTGTCCCTTCCTCCAACAAAGGAGAAGAAAGTTGCATCTGCTATGTTAGAACGGTCTAGATCTGGGTTTACAGAGTCAAATAGGTGCTTTCCAACCCTGGCTGGGCAAGTGCCAAGATAATAGTTCCATAGAAGTGCCCTGCTTTGGTACCAGTGAAAATAAAGGAAAATGATGACCAGTCTGAAGTTGTTGAACAATTATTAAAAATGCTACATTAATTTGCAATATTTGTTATCCAACAGAATTCCTCATTTTTGTTGTTTAGGAGGAAGTCAGGCTTTCCAAATGTACGCCTATTTTTATCCAAGGTCTATAGTAAAACACAGCAGAAGTGAGCAAATTACTTTATCACAGCAATTTACATTTACTGACCAGTATTTTTTATTTAGGAAGTAAATGTACTCGGAAAAAGACCACAGGTAGCAGGAGAGCAGGAGGTAAGAGTGTGTGGGAGGCATCACAAAATCCCTCCACGTACAGCTGGATCACGGCTGCAAGCACATCTCCACAAACGGTTCTCTTAGTAGCTGGGCTTGTTTTACAGGCACACAGATCTCCTGCTTTAGTACCCAATTCACAGTCCATTTCAGTGTTGGGAACAAGTGCCAGGACTCTACTTATTTATTGATTTTATGTATTTACGACCCCTAGTCATCACCTGGGGTTGTATCTGACTGCTCTAGACAGCCCCCTCCCACCTGCCCCTCCTAGCAAGCATCGCAATCTTTTGATAGAGGGTAAATAAGCATCTCCTGACCTGTTTTCTCAATTACACAAGTACTTTCCAGAGGAGCAGAAAATATTATTCCCTGTAGGCTGGGTTCTAGGACAGGAGTATATTGCAAACAGTTAATATAGGACTAAATGCTGTGTAAAAATGATAGCCCTAAGTCTTTCTCATTGCTGCTTGGCCTGTGCTTTAAATTATCCTGTGATGGAGTTTTAAAATATACGTACATATTTAAGCTTTCTCCTATTTTTTATCCCACTACAATCTGCCGTATAGCTGTGGTTTTTACTTCAATTTTAACAGTGCTCATTTCGTTTTCCCACCTATGCGAATGAACTGCTAACACTTCACCTCGCCTCTAGCATTTATAGAATCACAGAATCACAGAACAGTTCGGGTTGGAAGGGACCTCTAAAGGTCATCTAGTCCAGTCCCCTGCCGTGGGCAGGGACATCTCCAACTAGATCAGGTTGCTCAGAGCCCCGTCCAACCTGACCTGGAATGTTTCCAGGGATGGGGCATCCACCACCTCTCTGGGAAACCTGGGCCAGTGCTTCACCACCCTCAGCGTAAAACATTTCTTC
>NW_008824034.1:3226557-3274360 GCF_000699105.1 Pygoscelis adeliae
ATCTTTTTTATAAGCCCCCTTTAAGTACTGATAGGCTGCAATAAGGTCTCCCCAAAGCCTTCTCTTCTCCAGGCTGAACAACCCCAACTCTCTCAGCCTTTCTTCATAGGAGAGGTGTTCCATCCCCCTGATCATTTTTGTGGCCCTCTTCTGGACCCGCTCCAACAGGTCCATGTCTTTCTTATGCTGAGGGCTCCAGAGCTGGACGCAGTACTGCAGGTGAGGTCTCACCAGAGCGGAGTCGAAGGGCAGAATCACCTCCCTCGACCTTTCAATGTTTAAGATCATCCTACGACAGTGTAAGATTTGCTGTGGTGACATTTTTCACAAAAACAGTTATATTTACCTATATCTTATATTTTCCTCAGTCCTTTGGTATTTTAAGTCATGACAGCCTCCCATTTGGGACCAAACTCTCTAGGTTGGATGCTGCAAGTATTCCCCTTTGAATCAGTCAGGAAACTTAGCAGAATGTGTGCGCATTACTCATATTCACCAAGGAAACAACTATGCTCTGGAAATTCGGTGTCCTGGTTTTGGATGGGATAGAGTTAATTTTCTTCCTAGTAGCTGGTACAGTGCTGTGTTTTGGATTTAGTATGAGAATAATGTTGATAACACATTGATGTTTTTAGTTGTTGCTGAGCAGTGCTTACACTAGTCAAGGACTTTTCAGCTTCCCATGCTCTACCGACTGAGAAGGCTGGAGGTGCACAAGCAGCTGGGAGGGGGCACAGCCAGGACAGCTGACCCAAACTGGCCAAAGGGACATTCCATACCATGGGACGTCATGCTCAGTACATAAACTGGGGGAAGCTGGCCGGGGGGGCCACTGCTTGGGGACTGGCTGGGCATTGGTCGGCAGGTGGTGAGCAGTCACATTGTGCATCACTTGCTTTGTATATTCTTATTATTATTATTACTATTATTAGTATTTTATTTTATTTCAATTATTAAACTGCTTTTATCTCAGCCCATGAGTTTTCTCACTTTCACTCTTCCAATTCTCTCCCCCATCTCATCTCCTGGATGGGGGGGGGAGTGAGCGAGCAGCTGTGTGGTGCTCAGTTGCCGACAGAGGTTAAACCACAACATTTGGGATCAAGAAATATCTCATCTAATAAACAATGCTCATTTCTGGAAAAAAGAATAGCCCACTGATACATTGCTTGATTTTATTGTAAGGTTATATTTTGCTGTCGCCATGTTATGAGAATGGAACAACATTTCAGGTCTCCAAGAACCAGGACGTTACAGCGACGCCTGTGAATACTCCTCCCGCTCAGTGAACTGGGAGTTAGTTGAGAAGGAAACCAAAAGTAACCAGGTGTGTAAGAGGCTTTGTCTGTATTCAGGGTATTTTTTGAAGCACGCTTTCTTGCACATTGCTCACTGAAATGATTTGTGGATCACTACTATACTGTTCAGGATGAAAAGAAGTTCACAAAAAGCCAGTATGAGAACATGGAAATAGCCAATGGGGACATGAGAGGCAAAGCAGGAAGCTCCCCAGCTTAGGACTAATAGGTAGAAAGAACCTTATAAGCAATGCCAGCAGTTACAGTAATCCTCAGAGGCATTGACTCTGTAGTTGATCTTAAGTGTACAACTGCTTATCGTACACCAACAAGCAAGGGAAAACCGATCAGACTTCTCATATGAACTAGCACAGAAGAACAAGAAACCCAAGAAGAAAACAAAAGTTTGTGATATGTGTAAAGCCACAGCTGAAGAGCAGAACTTCAGGTGGAGGCAGAGCTGCAGAAGACCAAGTATATGAGTCTTGGCTGATGGAACTCTGCTTTCAGTAACCCCCTGGCTGCGGCAAGGGAAGGAATCGGCATGGGAAATGTTTGACGGAAAATCTGTGTGCTGATTAGTTCATTTTGAGAAAACATGGCACTCAGACTTTTGGGACATAGAAAGGATCTAACTTACAATACCAGGATATGTTTGGACTCCTTGTGGTAAATGCACCGTCAGCAATGGCAGGAAGCATCTTTGAAAAAGCTGGGCACTAATTCTAAGTATGAGGCACAGAATGAAGAACGTGATCTAAAGTTACATTTCTATTATGTCTAGATACCAAACTGCCTTCCAACACACAAACAATAATAGATTTTGCTCAGTTGCTTGCTCTGCTGATATAACCTCATCACTTCCAACATATAAAATGCAGTGATGGCTTTGCTGCTGCAGTCACTATCCTTTATAGTGGTAGTAATATGCCATAAGATGAACCTGCAAACATTCATTGCAAGTCTCTTAATGCAAATAACCCACACCTTGTAGTCATCCCATGGAAAAGATCACATTTGCAAGAAGATGCGGGGCTTTAAAACCTTGCCACATCTCACAGTCTACGAATGCAATGTATTTCTAAGTCAGCCTTGTCATAGAAAGCAGATATACCATTCAAAGAAACAGCAGCCTGCCTCATTTATTTTTAGACATAACTGAAAAAGGAAAACTTTCCTTGATGTAAGACCGGGGAGGAGAAGAATTCTGCTCAAATCACCGTTATTGTGCATGCAGTAAGGCTGCTGAATGACAACTGCGCTTCTAACAAAAGTATACCCTGACTTACTAAACAGAGTGCTGCAGCAATCACCCAACCGGACACGGAGAGAATCCTTGCTTGGCACGTGAGACGTGGGAGAGCGCTTGCTTCCCACTCTGCAGAGGCAGCCCTTGGGCACAGGAGGGCCCAGCCTCCGTTCTCATGCTTGGGGTGCCACTACTGCAAAAGGCAGCGTGTCTGCCAGTGATCCCCTATCTGTCGACAAGCGTTTGGGATGTGCTCTGACATCCCTGGTTCGTGCAGTTCAATTCTTTCTTCTGGCCTTTGCAGAACTTTCTGTGGGCTCCATTCCCCAAAACTGACCAGTGCTGTTTTGTAAAAACCACTTCTTTAAGTATTTGATCACCTAACAGCAAAAGGACCTCAAGACCACAGCAATTCTTGAAGTGACATTGACTGCATCTGCTAAAGGTAAAAAAGCAATTACTCAAAGCACACTGATGGCAGAATATTTAAGGAGTTTTAAAAGCTTATCAGAGATCTCAATTTTGTGACTTGTTTTCAAATTTCCTCCATTAAGTCATGCATCAAAAAAAAAGAATGCAAATAAACAATGAAAAAGACATTGAAAATATTATTTCAGTCAGCAGTAAAATGAAACAATACAATGGAAGATTAATTTTACCTCGGAGCATGCTGAGTGATGACACTAATACTCATTTCAAAAGATGCAAAAGGCATTGTGCCCCAAAAGATGGAGTGTGATTATGAGCTTAATGGGTTGTTTAACTTGATAAAGTGCCAGTTTCTAAATAGAAACCATGCTTTAAATATTTAATCAAATTTTGAACAACCTCCCATTTCTTTCTTGGCTAAAAACAAACACCAAAAAATTGCATTTTTCTTTAAGCATCCAAAAACCTTGATACGGAAATTAAGCAGAAGGAGGAAGATTTAGTTAAATTTGGGTGCCTTCTAGTCAAAGCAGTGAAGTTTCAGTGTAGATCCCGTTGCCTTGTAAAACACATGCCAACCAACGATGAGATTAGCCCACGCCTTTTGACTTTCCAATGGCTTATGCAAGTGGACATGGGGGGGGTCTTTCCCATGCATCCCCATTGCTCCAACACCTCGCATCAAGCGTCAGAGTGGTACCACTGCCACAACCTGGCGTCCCCTTGCCAGCTCACTGCCCTTGCCCAGAGAAACAGTCTGCCCTCCAGAAGGGAGGACTGATGAAGGATCATCTCGGTGCTGGCCCTAGTGCGAGGCTGGCAACAGGACACGCCAAACGCACTTGCATCTCACCACCTGTGCATTAACCCCACCAAGCAGGGACCCTTTCCCTCCCGTCACACCTCGCGTGTTGCTGCCCTCTCTCATCTGCTTTAGTCTCCATCAATATCTCACTCCCTTCTCATCTCCAGCCCCTGGGCAGTTCAGAGCATCCACTGGTTTTCCTGGGGGCCAGCCTCCGCCAGCCCAGGAGCCTTGCAGTTTACTTTGCCATGAACAGCAGCCACCCAGCGAGGTGGCTTCCCTTATGCCCACACGCACATGGAAAAACCTGCATATTTCTATCAAAAGATGCTGCAAACCCGTAAAAGAACTAGAAGTGAGGTGACAAACAGTCCTGAGGTGAAACTCAGAGGGGTGGCAAGAAGGTCTGAGGGCCCCATCGCAGAGCCCTGGTATGATGGGGTCACCTCCACCCAGAGGGCTCTCCCAAGGCAGAGAGGTCCCCAACGTGCCTCTGAAGGACCCAGCGCCCAGGCGCTGTGGGAGCAGTAGGCTGACAGCACAGGAAAACTCCTGGTGGCTTTAGCTTTGATCCCACCACTGCTGGATCACCCACATTGACCTGCCCACACTCACGGTGCCACTCAGCACTGCTCCCCCAGCAGGCTCTGTCCAAGGACCAGGGTGCTTCATGTTAGCCCCAAAAACCCAAGAGGCTTTTTCCTTTCCAAATATTCCCCCCTGCCCCCTCCAGCTGTCACCTCCAACGGGAGAGAAAAGCTGCTGTCCTTTCTTTGCCAAGGCCACAGCATTGCACTTTGAAAGAAGGAAATGCCTTTGTGGCTGGACCTTTTATATCCCAGTGACAGATTGCTCCCCAACTGCAGCAAGCCAGAGTCCCCGGCGCGTGCCTCCAGCCTCAGCCCGGCGGAGCAGGGATGGGAGCAGCCCCTCCAGCAGGCACGGGGCTCGGCCGCATTCGGCTTTTTGCAGAGTTTGGGCCCTTGGCAGCCGGGAACAAATTAACATTCAAGTGAGTCTGTTTGGATAACAGAAAATGCAAAAACTCTGCATGGCAAGTGATCCCTTTTAAAGCAGAATTACAAGCCTGGCAGACGTCCAACTGGCACAGTAGCTCCGAGCAGCAAATACACACCACTTAGCTGGTGATGTGTAAAGGGCACTTCTTAACAATTTCCGCCTTGAAAACTGTCTTGTGAAATCTTCCAACTTGGGTTGTATTCATACATCACCCGAATCAGCTGCATATCATTCAGTGTAGCTATTAGTCCCAGGCTTTAAATAATCTAGCATCTGTGTCACCCACCAGCAGTAACGGTGTGACACTTTTTTTTAGTTAGCCTGTTTTCCCTTACGTTTGGCACAGATGATTGGCTGATGAAAAGTCATGGATACTTCCTAGACTGACTGGTTTTGCACCCTTCATTGTTTTAGTCCTCAGAAGGTCCCTGTGTTTGCAGCTAAAAATCCCACTGCATTCCCATCTATAGCTTAAACTTCTCTAAAAGCTTCCTTTTCCAAACCCACTTTCACTAATGCCCTCACTGGATCAAACTCCACAGCTGACTATCAGAGGTGTGCTGCTCCTTTATTTTATCACAGAGTACTTGAACCAAGTGATAGGTACCTCACAGCCCAGTCTGACTTTCCTTGAAGGGACCTGGTGGGACCATGTCTCTCCTCCACTGAGCTTCATGGGCACAAAGGGAAGAGTCCAGATGGCAATTCCTCCCCAAAGCGGCTGCCTCGGACCCCACATCTCCTTTCTCAGGTACCAGAGCACTAGCCATACCTCCTTATGGAGAGAGTAAACAATCATGCTTGGAGTCCTGTGCAGATTTGATTTGCCTCTTGCTAAAGCTTACCACTTCTAATGTGTAGGCTTAGACCTTCTGGTAGTTCTGCAGAGAGGCGTACACACACACACAGAGTATGGCAAACACGGCTTTTCCTGCAGGAAGACGGAATGGGAAATCATCAAGCATAGCGTGGCTCCTCCTCTGCCTCCCCATGGTGACCCTAGCTTCAGCTCTCCTTCTAACACCCTTCAAACACACAGACGTTGCAGCCTGCCCTGGAGGGTAACACATTTGAACTGTTTTGTTGCTGCTGTTGCAGCGGGAGGTGGGTTGCATGGGATGCCCAACATCAGGGCGTCGGGGCAAAACAGCCACGAGGTGTGGAGGGGACAGTCTGCAGCAGTGTGCAGCAACCCGCCCCGGGGGGAGCAGCACCAGCTGGAACAGAGCAGGGCAGTCTCAGACTGGCGCGTTATGCAGCCCATCTCCTTTGCTACGAGCTGAGTCTTGCTCTTTTCCCAGTAGGTTTTGTTTTGCTTTGCACTCCCACTGCTTTTTAGGCTTCTTGGGAATTTCACAGATCAAACAATCGAAAACCAACCTCCAGCAATAGCTTATTTTCTCTGCAAAGAGGTGGTGAAAGGGATTTGGACAAATCCAAAATTCATTGCTGTCAAAGGGGTGTGGAACCCCACAAGAGCACCCTGCCATTTACAGAGGAATGAGAAAGACCTATGCATGGGCGGAGATGTCACACACCTGCGCAGGCGTAAGTACGACACAGTCACAGAGAGTATCTCCGGAGACCTCCAACCCCCTGAAGCATACTGACAGAGGGTACCAGCATCATTCAGAAAGGCTGCTAGGAGCCAAGGAACTGAAAACAATAAAAACTCGATGCGTGTTCTTCTGTAGGTCAGGTTGCACTCCCATACTCACCCCATTGATATCAGCAAAGTTCTTGCAGGATAAATTCCTGATCGGCATGAGCTAGAAGGACAAAATCTGCCCCTTGTGGTTTTTTGCCACCGTTCATCTTGCTGGGACCTTTTTCACTTCTGATCTCATTACTTCAGTACTGAAACCTATTATTTTTTCTTGGCTTGCAGCTATCCTGACAACAGCCAATTTACAAGGTTAAAAATTAAATGTAAATGAAAAACTTCAGAATTAACAACGAACAATCTGAACAAAGAAAAAGTGTAATGAATTAATGATATGCAAATAAGCAGCTTGCACAGGTAGCAGAAATGGAGAGAATAATAAGAAAAGAAGTGGTAAGAGGAAAAGATACTTTGGTAACTTAGGTAGGAAAATGGAAAACATTTTGCCTGACAAATATTTAGAGGCATGAGTGAGGCCCACAAGAAAAACACACTTCAAGATTTGACATTATGAACACAGTTTCTACAGTAAATCCTCAGTGTTTCATACCTGCTCTAGTTCTCCAAAAGCCAGGTGATGGGAGGGGTGAGGCTACCCCAACTGCATGGAAGAGCATCCAACCAGCCGACACCTCCCTGTGGCCTCACAGCACATCAGGAGGTTTTTGATGCTTGCTCCTGCCCAAAGTGTTTTTGAAGTGTTTGATGCTTGCTCCTGCCCAGAGCCACCCACAGGGACAGGCTGAGCACAGCTCAGCTCAAAACTGACTTATAGATGGTTCTCCCTCATGACCTGGACAAATCCATGATGTTTGAATTTCATTAAAAGCATGCAGTTCTGCACAACCCTTTGTGGGATCAATCCCCTTAAGCCATTCTAGCTATCTTAGACACCAGGGTTGTGGCACTGGTGTCATCACTGCATGTCTCATTCACCCCATAAGCAGTTGAGTTTGCAGAGCTCAGACCCCCACAGGACACAGAGTCGGCTAATGTTGCAGCTTCTTCCATGTGCCACGCACAGACCACATCCACGAGACAGACTGACAGCAGCTAATCAGCTCTGTGCGGAGCACCGCGACCCTGCTAACCCTTTGCTCCTTCCTTCTGCAAACCCATCTGCGGCAGTCTCCATCTGAGAGGCTTCCTTCCCAGATCAAAACGAACAGAGCATATGCCAAGGCTATCAGCGTGTGGATATTTCACTTGCAGGACTCCATTTGCTTTGCTTAAAAAACAAACAAGATAAAATACCGAACAACCTTATGGTGCTGGCCTGATCTAGTCTAATGAGAATGCGCTGAGAATGGCCAGAATCACTTGGTTTTTTTCAATCTCAGGAAGAAAGTTTATTGCAAGAGCTCTTTTAGGGGTGGATTTAGAGCACAGAGGAGAGGGGACACACAGGGTGGCGGCACTGAGGGGACACCCAGATCTGCTGGCACATGCTTCTGCAACCAATGCAGAAGCCACTCTGCTGGGCTGGAGGGAGACTGGGCTCCTGGGGAGGGCTGCCTGCACAGCCTGATTTTCTCCTGGGAGCATATTTGAGCTTTTTTAGCTAAGTGCATCAAAAGTAAAAAAATAGACAAAAGCATCAAGAAATGGAAGACAAAATTAGCTAGGATAAAACCTGTCTGATGGGTGGCATTATAAATGCCTAGGAATAATCATAGCCTGCCCAAAGACTATTTTCAAAGGAAAGCAGCTCAGCTTTGATGCCTTTGGAGTCCAAGGACTTTGGCTTTTTGCTTAAACTCCTTCCATTGTGTTTCATGTTTTCTCAGGGGAAAACACAGACATCAGAAAAACACCCTTTTTCTTAAGTAGGCTGCAGCTAAAGAGGTGGCTTCATCTCCCGTGCAGAGATAAGAAGTGCTTATTCAAGAGGTTGAAGTAAATAAAAATCAGCAATCAAGGGAATCAAAATGCCCGAAGACTCTTTGCTCACTGCTTGTCAGTGCTGAACAAGTTGTATTAAACCCAAAAAACCCAAACCAACCCACAACCCCAGAATCACAACAGAAGTTCAGGCGCTCACGCTGCCCTGACTGGCTACAAGAGGAAGAAGAGACACAGCAAGAACAGATGTTGAAGTGTACTTTTCCCCAGGAAAACAAAAATAAAAGCTCTGTGAGAGATGCATGTGAAACCTGCACCCCGTGGAGCGCAGCGGGAACATTGCTTGAGCTTGCCACCACATTTCTGCTACCCACAGTCCTGTGTGATGACGCATCAGGAGCCCCAGGGCTTTGCTTCCTCCTGCAAGGCTGATGTTTACCTTCGTCCCAATGCAGCCCTGCTCCAGCCATCTTGCAGCACCCTTGTGAGCTGTGACCATCGCTCACTCCTTCTGTCCTACCGTCCATGTGGTGGTGGAGGTCTGCTCCTGGCCTTCCGGCATCACTACTTTCTCCCACACTCCCTGGCCGCCCCCATCCCCGCAGCCCAGCCCAGGGGGGCTGCAGAGCTGACAGCAAACCCCCAGGGCCACAGGTGCCACCCTGTCCATAAAAGCCTCTGGCCTCCAAGCCCCGTGAAGCGCTCTGCAGTGGTACAGACAGTGCCCCACAGCCCTCCCATGAAGCACCAGTGTTAGGCTGGAGGCCATGTAGGCAAGATAGCAGAGTGATGGCATGCAAAAGCCAACGGGCAGCATTCAAACATTCAAGCAAGGAGCAGACAGTATCTCAGGAAGCACTGCACGTACCTGGCGGGAGGCCAGAAACATGCTGGCTACAGCACTAACTTATCAGCAGCAGGCAACTTTGCAAACAGCCTGCAAACAAGCTCCTACGTAAATCAAAGGCCATGGAGAAGAGCCTCAGACGGGGTGAGAAACCCCATCCAACAAAGTTCACTGCAGTGAGATGCCTTTTCCTAAACAAGGCAGGGATGCGGAGAGCAGCAACAGGCAGTGGGGTGCGGCACAGCCCCTGGAGCAGCACACCAGGAGGAAGGCATCTCAGAGACTTGCCTGCTGGCCCCTCGGCTCCCGGCAGAGACAGACTCCGGTTGCTGAAGTCCAGCATTCATATTTTAGCTTTGTATTTTCCTTAGGCCAGCCGTATTCTTATTTCCTTCATGGGAACACAGCTCCAAGGTTTGTCCCAGCTCCACACAGTGCCTCTGCGTCCCTAATAACTTCAGATTCCACCAGCAAACCTGAGCCATGGCTGAGGTCTATAAGGCACTGTGTCTGGCCAGTCCTGGGAAAGCGACAGACGGGTACGATTGTCCCACTGCTGTGACGGAAAGGCTACAGAATAAGCAGAGCCCTTCTTTGTCATGCACCATGAGATCTAGCTCTGCATCTTCAGACAACTCTGTTTCCATGTTTCTGCAACAGTCAGATAGATGTTGATATTTTTTGTGATCAGATGGTCCTTTAAAAGGATGTGTCAGGCAGGGCCTTTTTAGATAAAGGGCCTTTCAATAAAAAGACCGTTTCTAGTCCCACAAAAGCTAATATTATTCGAAATAACTCAACAAAGTCATTAACGAACCATTCGCAATCAGCATTTAATGAACAAGAACACAAGAAAACTAGCACCATAATTATCTGCTGTGGTAATTTCACATTTTCTTTCACTAAGTGAATGAAAAATAAAGTGACCACAATTATCTGAGATTTTAAGTGGAGTCTTGCAGCCCTCCCATAATTACTCAACTAGATGACATGATAGTTTCCTCTAACTGCTCAGATGACAAGAGGAGGTGGCCCTGCAGTGCAGTGCCATAGGCAAACAGAAAAGAGAGGTGGTTTCTCCTACCACAGGATGTGGATACCATTATTTTGGAGGCAGGCTATGGGATCAGATCTTGTCTTCACCAGCATGAATGAGCTCCAGTGAAGTGCCATCAGGGTCAAACCTGGTGTCAGCCAAATCAAAAATCATTTACACTGCAGCCAAAAGACCAGTTTCATGAGTAATGTGCAGCCAGTGCTGTCCCCTGGGCGGCAGGAGGGCCCATGCTGGCCCAGGAGCACCACGCAAAGCTCCTGAAAACACCCAGAGGAACAAGATCATCCCCTTCCAGGAGTGTGGGACGCTGTTAAGCTGGGAAGGGGTCACTGAAGGGAGTCTTCCGTTCAGTTGTGGTATCTGTGACATGACCCAGCACAGGGCCGAATCTCTGTACAACAAATACGTTTTCAATGATGGAGTTCTGGTCCTGATCCCTGGACGAGCCCAGCGCAGAGCTTTCCTTCGACTGGAGCTGCCTCAACAGCAACATCTGCCTGTAGGGCCCTGTCTGAGAATGTACCACACAGAGAAAAATGACTGTGTCATGTTTTAGTCTGTAGGGTATCACTCAGATTTATAGGCCATACCTAAATAGCCCCCTGTATGTTTTAACCTGTGGCTTTTCAGGGAGCAATCTGGGCCTAGACCCTTGTTTCTGTGTTCTGTCCTTGCCCTTCTTTCACCATTCCCATAAGATTCAAACAAAACTCCAACCACCACCATCTTCTGCAAATCACCAGAAAGACGTACTTATGCCAACGCCAACTAGCAAACTGGGCACAGCACCCTGGAGTCAGGTACTGCCTTGGCAAGTCCCTGCCTTCGTTGCCCTTGCCATTACACGTGACCAAGGTTGTGCCGCTGCAGCGAGGAGGGTATTAAAACACTCCAGACTTCTGCTCTGCCGTGAAGTCTATAAACCCAGTGACCTGGTGCTGTTTGACAGACAGAAGAGTAGACATACAGCATATTGAGGCTATTAGCTAGAGTCAGGCAACAACAAACAGCATCGTGCTATGAAATTAAATTGGAATGCAGTAAAAATCCCAAATGGGAAAATATGCAGATCAACATGAACTTTGTCACTTTGCTGAATTACAGCATGTTTAGTGACATAGATTGCTTTTCAACTGGAAAGTAACAGATTTTTCTGTCTGATGTTGCTGAGATCTGGACATAAAAAGCCATTTTCTTGGGAAATGACAGTGGAAATGCAATGGATCTTCTGGAGGACGTTGTTTCCTTCCATTCAAAGGGATGTCTGTTTTAAGGAGAATTGAAGTTTTAATCAAAGTTCTTTCTTATATTTGTCAAAAGCAGGGAAAAGTGACAACTGCTTGTTGGTTGTTGGCTCGTGCTGAGCCAACCATTTGAATATTATTCTGGTTGATTAAATTTGCATTGCTAATAGGGGAGAAGCCATATGCCTCACACACCTGTAGAATACAGCTCCGGGTTTTTAAAGGTTATTAGCACACTATTATGTTCTGGCAAGAAAGGATTTTTTTGGAGCAGGATGAAGAGCTCCTGGGGGCGCAGAGGAATGCAATGGGTCCCCTGCCACCGCTCTCCTTCCCACGCTGCGCAGGTCCTCCCTGCATGGCTCACCCTGCAGCTGGCCACACAAACGGTAGCAGCCGGGGAAGGGAGAAACCTGCCTCTTCCTGGGCAAAAACCCTTCAGCTTTAGCAGGGAAGTGTCTATCAGGGCAGCATGAAGTCTCACTTAAAAAAAAAAAAAAAAGGAGCATGCAAGAGATTTAAATCTTACGGAATAGCTTATAGAGATAATGGAATTGCTGCTCTCTGTCTGGCTACAGCTGAATTTTAAATGGTTTGGGTAAAAATGAGGGGTTTGTTTTTCCTGTTGTCCAATTAAGAACTTTGTCGTCACTAGAGATTGCTGAAATTATTGCTTTCTCCTTCAGGTTATATTCCAAAAATTAAACAGACTTATACTCCCCTTAAGACTTTGTAGAGGGATTTTATCCTGATTAAAGCGTTAAAAATTAATGCCACTCAGACAAGTCCCTTTGGATTCTACAGACTGCAGCTACTGCCTGTCTCCTCCAGGTATTTCAGTTGACGTTATTTGTAATTAACATTATGTGTCTTAGCCACTGGCTTTTTCTCAGGGAATTTTCAGCAGTGCTAAATGGGGGCCAGGCCTGCCTGCTGTGAAACCCAGCCTCGAATGCCAGGCAGATCTGATCTTGTCCTCTTTCCGACATGCAGCTTTATTAGCAGTGAAGCAAATGCTATATGGAGAAAATTCAGTGTGCATTTAACTTTCCAGGCTAAGGATCCTGCTTAGGGATCACCTCTCAATACTTACTCCCACCCCTGCGATATCCAGGCTCAGAGATACCATTTGCTGTTTTCATTTAAAAGCTGTTGCCTGGTAAAAGTACAAAGCATTTCAGGAAACCCAGTTAAGCTAATACTATGCGATACAGGTGGGAATGTGTTTGGTCTCAGGATGGAAAATCTCTGCAGGGAAATCCCATAAAAGCCGAGATGCACTGTCAGAAGAGCCCTGGGCAAGCATTACTTTCACCAGTTACCAAACCCACCAACCCAGCCTCAGCATTTGAGACTTACAAGTTTCGCTCTCTGAAGCGAGTAATTGATAATTCTTTAAGGACAGCCAGGCAGAGAAGTTCTTCACAGCAGTGCCATAGAAATCGCAATAGAGACAGAAATATGAATTGGTGAGTATTTGTTCACAGGCACGTATGTGTGTTCTCCTTACTCCACAGGTATTTATGGACAGATAGAAGAACAGATAAGCCTGAGCACGTTTTTCCCCAAAGCACACTGATATTCCTGACCCAGCAAGGAGGATCCAGCAGGACAAAGACCGCTTTTTGTGCAAAAACATAAAGGCAATACCTGATGTAATGAGCTCAAGGATGAGTCCACGCAGCAGCATCCGGAGCAGAGCCAAGTGGTGCCGGGGAGCAAGAACCAGACTGGCTCTGCCCTGCGGGGACAGGAAGGCACCAGGAAGGAGCCCTGGGAGGCAAAGGGACATGGGGAGGGGGATGTGGTGGCCACAGGTGACACCTCTGGCCCAGCATTTGTGAAAATAGATACTTTGCTGCAAGTACCTAATGCAAAACTTGGTACTTGGGACCTCTAAAGACTCAGAAGGAGAGCTGCCCCCTTTCCTAGTTATATGAATACATATATATTAAATTTGCACTGCTTTGATACCCCCTGTGCTGGCTGGAGAGAGGCAGCGTCAGCTGCATCCTCTTCTGACGCACTGCACCAGTCCCTTTTCACCTGCATATCTCTCTCGTTTTTAAAAATACATCCGCATCAAGACAGTGACTTCCTATCGTGATGTCTGGAATCGCAGGTTGTCTTAAATAAAGGACATTTTTCAGAACTGGCAAGGACACTGTTACTGCAGTCAGTTTGTCAGAAAGTTTTGTTGGGGTTCAATAGCAATTGCCTTTTTTAGTTGCAAAGTCATTTAGATTTTGATAAAACTTGCTGTCAATTTCCCAGAAATGTCTGAGGTGATAATTGCCATTTTTAAAATATTCTTCAGAGAAAGTTTTATTTCAATTAATTTGTCAAATTATGAGGTGTTTTTAAAACTGACAAAACATTTTGTGTGGGCATTTCCAAAACAAAAATACCTGGGATGACAGACAGGATGGGGGAGGCAGTGTTGGGATGAAATTGCTTTAAAAATTCCAAGTTTTTGACCTAATGCAAGGCAGAAATGTCAAACCCTCAAAAATATTGGCAGGCCAAGAAAACAAACCACCCAAAGGAACCTTGTATTAATGCCTCAGTGCCCATGCAGAGTTCGCTATAGCATCAGACACGGTGAATACGATGTTGTTAGCTACCTGCTTTTCCTAGATTTCAAATGATGTGTGGCTACCCAAGCACAGGCGAGCTGCCTCCTCCCGTGGCAGCCCACCCCAGCAGCCGGTGCGGCTCAGGAGTCTGGCATGGATGCACAGGCTATTCCTGTTGTCTTTCCCAGAGTTGTAAAGGTGGCTGTGTGGTTGGAAAATGCTTGTTACAGAAAGGGCAGCTCTGCTCAGTGCGAGGAAGGCACAGAGCACAGGTTCCTAAGTAGGCTTTTTCTAAGCTTCCCCAGTGTTTACTCCTTCCCAGGCAAGAAAACAACAACCAAGGAAAGCAACAATTTCCATGTAATTGCAATATTCTGAAAATAGTAAACTTCCTTTGGTAAAGGAGCATGTTACTAACACAAACCTACAGGACTAAGATTGAAATAAGGCTCCAAGGTAATGAAAAATGTGCGAGGACTCTAAAATAATTCCCTGCAGCACAACAGAGCCTCTCCCAGGCTCAGCACTGACATCCCACATCTGGGATAGCTCATTAAAAACCACCTATGGTACCGAGCAATGCCTCAGCTCTGGACGGGAGCAAAAAGGTCAGTGGAAGAGAAGAGGTTAGAGCACTCCTCAAGGTGAACCAAGACAACTCAAGTGGTGTGAGATGAAGAAGCCATCGGCACGGCCAACCTTAAGAGACAGCTATCAAGGCACAAACACATCCCTTTAGGAAAACAAGGCAACCCCTCCTCAGCCGTACAGTACAGTAAGCTCAAGGACACATGATGTTTCAGCATGCAGATCTCTGCTCTCTACTCTAAATTGGGAAGAACCTTGAATGCTCTGTTTAAATTTAATTTATAGACAAGAAACCCAAAGTTTCTTAAAAGAGCACATCAATAAATTAGCATCAAATTTTGCTGCCTTGTCAAGGATTAGCAGTTTTAATCCATTTCAAGCATGAATTGGGAATTAGAAAATAGTGCTGACATATTAATAACAAATAGTTCAGTGTGTGCCCTTAATTTGCTTAAATTTAAAGGGTTGGTAGGAATTTTTATGCAGAGTGGAGAAGGAGCTGAGCAGATAGAATATAATATCTTATTGGCATAACATACCTAGAGCTTTCAGGCTAAAGCTCTGTTTTCCTATTCGTTTCTGCATCAGATATTTGCTGGCTGAACCTGTTAGTAGCTGAGGTGTATATCAAGAGTAATTCATTTTCAATCAGTTGAGTGAGCAGGACTAACTGCTGTGAACAGAAGTACACAACTGGGCTTCAGCAGCAGACTGCACGTTCGACTTTCACCTTTAAACTAAAGCATCCTAGTTGTTAGGTTAGCTTGCTCCACTGAATTTACCAGCAGGCTTCCCAGCTTGACTACAAGGTCCCTCCTTTTGTAACTAGATCCTTTAGCCCCAAAGGCTACAAAGCCCAGTTTTCCAGAAGAGGCTGGATATGGTCTCTCTCTAGCATGAATACTAAAAAAGGTTCTATATGTTTTAGATTGGAGGGTGGATCTTAAACAGACATCCTCATATGACGTGAAAATAATTGTTTGCATCCATGCGATGGACCCTGTTTTGTGGAAATGTGCATTTAGACCTGGATTGTAAGCACCCGTATATTCTGCACGTGTTAATGCTGTTAATGCAGAATGTGTCTGCATGACTTATGGTATACACTATGATGAAGAAGTGAAATCCTACACATAAATCAACTTAAAGGCAGGGAGATTGGTCCAGGGTTAAGGGACTAGCCTTGGGTTTTGAACACCAAGGCTCATATCTCTCATCTGCAGCTGAACATGCCCACAGATGAGTCCTGCAGGTTCCCTGCAACCCACTTCTCTCGCAGTAAAATGGGGTTATAGAAATGCCGTAGCCCAGTCCAGCGGTTGTTGCAAGGGCAAACACTTCTGAGATTGGGAAAAATTCAGCTATGACTATTGAAGAAAGTAATGAAAAAGTCTTCATTTCATATGTAAATTATTTTTTATGGAAACATTGCCATGGGGCAATATACACCCAGGTTCCGGAGATGAATTTTCTCCTAACTTCATCAGACTTTAGCCTCAGCAGCTTGATCGCTGTGTCTACAGCTCACAAATTAGACAGCAATACTCCCCATTTGGGATCTCCACAGCAGCCTTTGTGGAAAATTGTAAGACGTGGTTTTCTCCCAGCCATGTCAAAGGAGTCCCTTTTTCCATCCCTTTAAAATCCACATACAATTTCCAGTTAAACTTCAATCCAGTGCTAAAAAAACCCAGTGTGAAAGAGGAACTGTGCTATATGTGCAAGTAACAAAGCTGCTAGGAGGCTCTCTAAACATACTTCTCCCATGACCTGCAGCGATCCAGCCCTGCATGCCCAGCGGCGGTATCCTCCACTCTTGTCCTGCTGCTCCCTGCCCGGCTGGCTCCTACCCTCCCACCAGGCACTACAGCAGTCCATGCTGAGATCTGTGTAGCGAATGCGGCATTGTGGGTTCTCAGAATAAATAAAAAAAAAAACCAACCAGAGATTTTCATCCTGGTTGGCCACACAAGGATGGAGTGTGTGCTCACACGTTGCTCCGAGATCTTTCACAAGTCTGGAACATTTGCAGAATCACTCTTCTGGTGCAATATCATACCATGCTCCTCATACACCACCTTAAATGTACCCATCTACACACACACTGGCTGGGGATAAGCTTTTGAGTCTGTATTAATTCACATTTGGTCTGTGGGTGAACAGCAAACAATGCAGGGCCAAGACCCAGAGGTCTGCCTGAGGTCTTCTGCTAAATCCCTCTGTCACTGATGGTTGCTGTCTGCAACCATTCACGTTGTCTTTCCATCAGCAACTGGGAAGGCAACTGAAGATGTACTTGAATAATCAGAAGTTGTCTGTTAGACCCCGTGAGACAGTCTCGGGGTCATCCCACATAGAGGGTGCTCACACACCCCTTTACACACTCGCACCCTCTCTTCAGACATGGTACCTGTGCATGTAGAAGCCTCCAGCCAAGGTGCTTGTGCTTCTGAAAGCAGAAAAGGTGGGGATAAAGGAGGTCAGATACACCAAAGGGCTTTTAAACTGATTGTCAGCACTTCAGGGAGAAAATTAACATACCTCAAGTTGTTTGGAGAACGCCCACAAAGCCCTCTCCCTAGCACAGTCCCATGTATCATCGATTTAATGGGTGTTAATGGGCTGGTGCCTTCAAAGCTTTTCAGTCAGCACAGATGTTTGCCCTTTGACAAACCACTTTGATCATTTACGCTACTAATTATTTTTAATTCAGAAAATGTCATATGAATTGTTTGAAATGTGCTGTACAATGGGTCATGGTATTGTTGATTATCTCCCCTAAACTTCTGCAAAACAACTAGCAAAAACTTGGTCCAGGCATGTAAAAAGGAAATGCAATTAATATAAATTGAGCTGTAAGTTAAAGTCCCCTTTCTCCTCCCAGATAACAGTAGATGACATTAGGAGAAGTTGTGCAAAGAAGTTGAGACAAGACTGCAATATTATGGTCATAAATCACAGTGTCTTGACATAACCTCATTTACAACATGCACCTCATTCCCATGTCTCTTGCCTTTACACAGGAAAATGCAGAGGTGCTCCAAAACCAAGAACAGATTGCAGAACCAAAGTGAAGAGAGCAGAGACCGTGCTAATCCATAGTTGCTTTCCAGTGGCAGAAAACAATCCTCTTTTTTTCTAGGCAGAATGACAACAGTAGAAATCTCATCATGTCACACAGTCACTATACATTACGTCTGTAATCCAGTCTGTCCAAAATTTTTCAACAGTTCAGTACATTTTCCCTTTTAAAAAGAACTGCTCTAATTTACCTGCAGCAAAACAAGTAGGGTGACAAAAAACAAAGCTAAACCCAACAGTTTTGGATCAACCAAAACTTCTGGCACTGGTACTAAGAGCACTTAATTTGATGCAAAGTTAATTTTTGAGGGGTTTCATTTCAGCAAGAAAAGAAAAAATATCAGTGTTTGTAACTCCAGGCAGTTCAGCCACCCATCAGGAAAAATAATAACTAGTTATTTACACAGCTCCACTCATAACCTTTGTCATAGAATGAGTCAGGGCAGAGTGCCTCTGGACTGCCCCTTGCTTATGACTTTTCCTGACCTGCATTTACAGCCCAGCAGAGTGTTTGAGTTCACAGCTGGAAGTGTAGCATGAAGGACACATAGGATGAGCTCTCAAGTGAAAACATTTTACCTGGGACTCCTGAAGACGTGCCTCTCAGCAGGAGATGTGGGTCACGCTGGGTTTGCTAGAGCCACCACGAAGAGATGCAGCTGACAAGAGAAGCAGGTAAGGAGGGAAGCTTAATGCTCCCTCCAAGAAGCAACAGCTTGTTCTGGACACACACTTCCATGGGCAAGAAATCCTGGACAAAGTCCATGGCTTCACAGAGCTGGAAAGCAGAGCAGGAACAGTGTCTTGTCTCATGTCCTAGGGCAGAGAGAATCACGTAGCACAGCATGGTGAAGGTGCCCCTTACCAGGCTTGTAGGAAGGCTCCTGTTGTCATCATCTCCATGCAAATGAGACAGATGACTGCCTCAGGTGCTCCATCAGTAGTGCTGGATGTTGGTCAGGAGATGAGCTCCCACCATGGGATGTG
The DNA here is from genome assembly GCF_000699105.1 of Pygoscelis adeliae. Lineage (NCBI taxonomy): Eukaryota > Metazoa > Chordata > Aves > Sphenisciformes > Spheniscidae > Pygoscelis > Pygoscelis adeliae. Next base: position 3,245,244 of record NW_008824034.1, read on the forward strand.
CAGGGCTACTGACTGGTCCGAAAGACCACCAAGTGGTTAGGAAAGTGCTTTTAAAAGGAAGTGGAGGTATTTTCTTCCCTAGTCAGATCAGGTTCCAAATCTTTTTCCAGATAACAAGTTTGCTTAAGTAAAATTTTTCTGATAATTTAAGATTTTTTTTCTGCTAAAATTAAAGCTATTTAGAAGTATTTCCTATCAACCACTCCATACCAGTTTTGCTAGAATGTCTTAGGCTAAGACAAAGGAAATCACAAAAACAGTAGGAAATACAGAAAGAAAATGGTTAAGATGATATTTCTCCCCAGTTTGACCTTATTTTGGAATAGGCCATGACAAAGTGAAAGTAAATCTTTCAAAATAGAGATACAGGTTTTAATCACTCCTAATTAAAAAAAGCTGTTAAACAATCTATTTAATGAAACACAGTTTGAATGAAGGAGGGGAGGAGGTGGGATGCACCTCCTCCCCTCCTTTGTAACAGGCCAAATCAGCTTTCTGCACTTCCAAGTTGTTGACGTTATCCCAGGAGTAATCATGTTGCTGCCTAGCCAGGGAAGATTGATGCCTATCTGTGCTGACAGACATGCTGATGCCTCTTTTCCTTAGGTTTCCAAGGTTATGGTTTGACAGTCAATTAAAATATTCTCTCTTCCCTGACAAACTGTTGGGCTCCACTGAATTCCCCCCCCCTTCCCTTCTCATAGAACACCTTCATGTTCTCCCCTCAACCACGGGGATTTTATTAGCACCCTGTTGCAGCAGCCTTTTTTGGATGACTTTCTGCATGCTCTTCTGTACCACAAAGGGGCACCACGGCACCTGCAACTGGGCACCCCCGCATGTCTGCTGCAGAGGTGACAGAGGAACACGAACTTCACAGCTGCTCTGATTTACAGTCACAGCCATATACCACAAACTCGCTAGTTCCCTGCTGCCTACACCAACCCTGCCAGAGACGGGCTGATGGGGGTCTGTACCCAGAGCGCTGCCCTTGCCCCTTCCCACTGGCTGGGGCTGCGTACGGCGGAGCTGATTGCCACCGTTGCAGGATTCGAGAGAGCAAACCTGGATAGCGTGGGAAACGTCAAAGTTGCACATTCCCAGCTTCATTCTTCTACCTGTAGATGGCATGGATATACTTTGCTATCTCAAGCAGCTCTCCACTTCTGCTCACTTGCTCAGTAAGCAGCATTCTGGAGATCAGCATGTTTAAATATGAAGTACTATCTAGTGGGCAAAATTAACTCCCATCAGATGACACAAAACACCTATATAAAATATCTACTTGAAAAATCAATGCTTTTAAGGGCATTGAAAGTAATACTCAAGTGAGAAACAACTGTAGGAACTATTGCACTTTTCTTTGCAATGAAGTCTTTATGCAGTGAAGATTTCCCATGGTAGGTGGGGTTGCCCATAGAGTGAAAAACAAAACCCAACAAACCTCCAAAGAAACAAACAATCAGGAGGAAACCACCCGAGTGACATTCTAGCTATACGAGGTGTAGGACTATGCCTGTGAACTCCACTCACTGAGACATCTCAGCAAATACTGCCACTGAGACAAGATGTAGGAGGCTGTTCTTAGGAGAAGCAGCCTACCTATTTGGCTAAATTTGCAACCGTGCCTGTGTATCTTTGGGCTGGTTATGCAAAAAGTGTTTAATTGCCTCAAGGTTCAGAGCAGCAGTTAAGTGATAATGACAGGAAAAGACAAAAACCCTAGCAAGTGTGACTGCAAGGAGAATGAGGTACCTTAGTGTTTCTGTAACTCCCAGTAAACACTCCTCCATAATTCTAACCAGCTAAATACCCTTTGTAAATCAGATCCACAGCATCTTTGTTTAGGCACTCCTGAAAAGTTTACCCTTAACCTTAACTACAAAACACTCAGAATTTTTCCAAAACTCTGCATTTGATTAAAATGAGAGATTTACTCTATGCAGAAAGCGAATCTCCATACAGAACTTCTTTAATACTTTCAGATGGGAACCCTCCAAAAGTGACTGTGTCTGCAGGAAGCTGGAGGTTATCTGTAAAACCCTGCTTGCTGCAATGCCTCTCCTCTACAGAAAAATAATAATGAAATTAACTTTGGGCACTCCATTAAGCTGTAGTGTTCAGAAGCCATTCCTGCAAAGACTTCTCAGGCAGTACCATTAGCACCTACTTGCAATGCACCAAATTAAGTGTGTAGGCAGGACTGTGGAGAAGTAAAGTCAAAATAATTCTTATGTGCAGCTACCTAGGACACTACTTAAAAGACACAACAGAACTTGTCAACGTGTCTTAATAATTCTCACAGCCACTTCAGTAAGACACCAAAAATTTCCATTATACTTAGAGAACTATGCAGCTTCAGGTCCCCGCAACTCCTTACTTGCACAAATAACCTCACCTTAGAGCAATGGCTGTTTGCTGAGAGTGTATCCTTATTTTACCTCTCCCTCTAGCTGAGGGCAGCTCTGCTAGTCATTGCAGAACATATAAATCACACGCTCTTTTGGAAACGAAAAAGAACTTGAAATCTGGGCAGACTTCATACTGTGGACATGCCAAAAGTTGGAAGAATTAAGTTGGAGAAGAAAAAATAACCATTAAGTCATGCATACATTAGGGACAAGTGTTCACTGTGCTCTGTTATTTTATTTTCTGCTTCTTTTTATAGTTGAGGAAGGGAGCAAAAATTGACAGATTAAAAAAGTGACACAGAGGATGATATTTTAATAGTGGCTTCTGTATTTTGAGTTTTGAAAACATGCCTATACTCTTCAATGAGTTTGAGAGACACTAAACTCCACTCTTAAGTGACTGAGAAGATATCTTGTTCATATTCATAAAAATCCTGATTTAGTCTGGGGCATGAACCATAATGAACTGTGTTTATCCTTTAAGAAAGATGAAATGAAGCAAGTGGAAATGCAATTAACTTCCTCGCAATGCATAAGAAATTACATAGGCAATTTCCCCAGTTGTGCAGAGATACTACATATATTTAGTACCCTGCACCAAAATTCAACCTTGTTTAAGATGGAAAGCTTCAGGGGGAAATGGGACTGGAAGAACAACACCCTCTTACAGACCTGTGAAATATTCAGGGCTGTGTTTCAGCCAGCTAAGATGTTTCAGCTCAAATCAGGACATTACAGGACAGTGCCAGAAGCAGTGAGTTGGTTCCCTTCCGTCTTGTGTACCTAGACTTCATCTGAATTTAATCAAGACGAATTGGCACGGCCTTATAATTTACTATATTTGAGGGTTTCATAAACACCTCTAGTTTGTGCTATGCTATGCAAATTATTAAACAAATACAGAAATGGAGACAAGCCTCTCCAAGATGTTCTAAGTACTGAAAAGAATAATTAAATTTGATCTTAGCTCTATTTTGGTGCTTGATTTCTCAACTTTTAATACCAAAATAATTTTTATCCCCCTACATTTATAAATCATATTCATTCTCCAATTCTGTCCCTCGTTAAGATTAATAATTGCACAAGTCGTTGTCCTCTGTATTCATTTAGCTGAGAACTGGTTTCTGGCTTTATTTTTAATCCCAGCTAATCAGCGTTTCCACATCTCCTCCCTCTCCGCAACAAAATACCTATCTTAATCTGTCTATCCAAAAGGGTTGTCTTTTTGTTCCATCAACTTCAGCTTCTTACAACCATTCGAGTTCTACCAGACTGAAGATTATGAGGTAAATCTGCTTTTCTAGAGGACACACTGTGATTCAGCTGAAAACATCCAGTGAAAATAGCTGCAGGTTTACTTGGGAGACAGGAGCCTAAGTCCTTCAGGTATCTTCACTGGGAATATTGCCAACGGCCTTTGGGTCTTACAGCTTTTTCTCCATGGTCTTGTGCCTTTCTCAGCACTGCTGCCAGGTTTCATGCATGCTGGCAAGGTGCTATTATAAGAAGGCCAAAAACCAGTGTTAATTATTCTGAAGGTTGAACACACACATGGGATGCAGAGGCATCTCACATTACTTATGCCAAGTGTTCATTTTGATACCGGACCTACTGGAGCTGGAAACAATATCTCTTCTATCCTTCCAGTACCATCCCAAAGATCACATTTTAAATACATTTGGGCAAGTTGTCCTATCATTCCCATAGCAGAACTGCAAAAATTAATTTTTTTTAAAAATTACACTATTTTTAGTAAGGCACAGAGAGTCCTTCGGGTTCAGCCATTCCCCGTCACCGCACATTCTCCGCCCTCAATGCAGCTGTATCAAAACAACACAAGTGCTAAAGGCACAGAAGGTCTTGATTACTTGGGGGGAGCCAAGCTGTAAGTCATTTGCCTCTTAGGCACATCCAGTTCTCGTGCTTTGCGATGTTTATAGCTGTATATGCAGGGCTATCCCAGGGTTTTTTAAGAGCTTGACCAGCACAGCCAAGGCAGCTATTTACCAGGGGCCTAAACAAGAGAGGTAATTCTCTCCTGGTGTTTCTTCTGCTATGCTCTCGGCTCTTAACACCACAGAGGTGCCCCTTGTTATGGTTAAATCTTATGCCAGTATCTCAGCCTAAGTAAAGTTGTGGGCAACCAAGTGGAAGTGATTATCTCCTCAACCATCAGCTGAGGCAAGATATTCCCTCAAAATAATGGTCTACAAGTCTCCCAAACTCAGCTACAGGCTGCTGGGAAGAAATAACATTGATCTTCAGGGAGTCTTTCATGGAAAATAAGTGTCAAACTTGGAACACAAGCACCCTTATAGTCTTGTTAAGCTAGAGTTGCCAGAAAAATAAAAGCTTAGAGAAACTGCCTATAGAAACTGATATTGGCATTGACCACTAATGCCCCAAATCAAGGGGCAGCTGTGAAGTCCATGAGCCTCAGAGGATCTCTCTTGCACAAGGGTTTGTAGAATGAGACTTTGCTACCAGTGCTTTTCACTGCACCTGATCATTTTTGGGTCTCACAGCAAAATAATTTGGCTGAAGAGAGATATCCACAGGCATCAGTTATTATTCCATTTCCCCTGACACCGATTAACATCCATTAGTGTTGACTTCTGACACAACTTGGAATGCTATGGTGTTCCAGAGGACTGGAAAGAAATAAATAGATGGCCAGAATAAGCAGATGGCCAAGAAGCCATAACCTTGCATGAACCCCAAGCAAAATCACACAAAGGCTAATATGATGCACAAACATGAAAGAAATAAAAGAAGAGAGCATAACTGAATGCCCATCAAGATAACTCTTTGTTGTGAAATTATCAGGTCTGACTGATAAAGATCACCATGTTGCTCCAACATGCTTCAGTAAGGTTTTTCACTTAAGTGAGTGACTTTATGACTCCTTGTGTTGCAGGACATTATGGTCTAAAGTCAGCGCTATAGATAAATCAATGTAGATCAAAGTTAATTGAAAGACCATTAACTGATAAATCACAAGAAGCAATTGTAACATCATCCATCATAAACCCTCTCACACTGCAAGCTAAGTTCAGGCAAGTCACTTGTGATTTCCCACAGAGATAAGGAGACTACACAGGAATGGATGCCACCAGTCAGCTGGCAGGTAGCCGTAGCCTCATTAGGTCTGTGAGCCCCAGGCCAAAGCTGCAATCTCACATTAGATCTGGAATGAAGATACCATGTCTACATAGGTTGGTACTTGATCCAATCCTTCTGCAGAGCAACGGACACTGATCTGTCTCTCCCAGTTGTGCTGCCAATGGACGAACTTTCACAGAGAGCATTACCTGGCTGGCTTCTCTTCCTAAAGACATGTTGGACAAAGCACTGTATAGACTTTCTCCTTGCCAAGCCTGCTTAGATACCTCCTTTCCTTTTATCTGAGGATATAAAGGCCCATTGGAACCATCACCCCCCTAAATGGTCATAATCTGTCATTTTATGCGCTTGCTGGGTTCTCATAGTCAAACTGTGCCTGAATCCTGCAAAATCTGTCAGCATAATCTCACTTAATGCACAGACTCTCCTCTATCTCCAGCTACCAAAATTGTCATCCAGGTGGTTGTTTGATGTCTGGATCACTGACACCCTGGCATTGACTTCCTTCCAGCTTGGACAATGTGATCTTGCCCTACATGCTTCTGCAGAATGTGACTCCATGACAATGATCTGCTCTAATGATTGCAGTTGCCCCATCTCCGCTACTATTCCTTGTGTTTGGGAGAAGCTGCTCCTACACTTCCACAAAACAAACACATTGCCTTCCTTCAGACCCTTTCTTGCAAAAAGCTTTTTCTGCAGGACCATCAAACTTACAAATTGCAATGCTCACCATTATCACCTTCTCCTTCCATATTTCCCGTTCTGCCCCACCTGAGTTCACTTCTTTCACTTGGACTAGAAAGTTTTGGGGGATGAAGGCCATCTCTTACCTGTGCATTACTGCCCTCAGTGCAGTAAGGTCCCAGTCCCTGACAAAGGGTGTCGAGTCCTACACATATTCCTGCTAAAGTCTCATTTCCAGGTTTGTAAACTAGAAAAAAAATTGGTAAGCAATTTTCCAGCCATACCCAGATGTCTGAACTGCAACTTTCACAGTAATTTCTTGATCCATTATGATTGTATTTGTTACACACATGCGTGTCAACACATCAGGAATAACGAGCCTGTCCTAACCAACACTGCTGCTTCTCATTTGCACAAGGGCTGGTGGACAGAACTGAACATGTGTCCTGGTTTCAGCAGGGATAGATTTAATTTCCTTCCTAGTAGCTGGTACAATGCTGTGTTTTGGATTTAGGGTGAGAACAATGTTGATAACACACCGATGTTTTAGTTGTTGCTAAGCAGTGCTTACACTAGTCAAGGACTTTTCAGCTTCCCGTGCTCTACCGACTGAGAAGGCTGGAGGGACACAAGAAGCTGGGAGGGGGCACAGCCAGGACAGCTGCCCCAAACTGGCCAAGGGGATATTCCATACCATGTGACATCATGCTCAGTATAAAAGCTGGGGAAAGAAGAAGGAAGGGGGGGGGACGTTTGGAGTGGTGGTGTTTGTCTTCCCAAGTCACCGTTACACGTGAGGGAGCCCTGCTTTCCTGGAGATGGCTGAACATCTGCCTGCCCATGGGAAGTAGTGAATGAATTCCTTTGTTTTGCTTTGCTTGCGTGCGTGACTGTTGCTCTACCTATTAAACTGTTTTTATCTCAACCCACGAGTTTTCTCACTTTTACCCTTCCGATTCTCTCCCCCATCCCACTGGGGGGGAGTGAGCGAGCGGCTGCGTGGTGCTCAGTTGCCAACTGGGGTTAAACCACGACAACATGCCTCCAGACTGATGGAGCTGTGCGACACACCATCCTTCCAGCTTTCAGAAAAACCCTCATTCAGGAATTATTCATCCAGCAGAAGTTGTGACAAATCAGAATTGCCCAATGCTGGAGCATCAACGCCACATGTTTTACTGACTCTCATGTTCCAGCTAACTGCATCCCTCCTGAAGCGACGGGTGTTGTTCCTCCTTGTATCCCAGGACATGCAGATGCAAACTACTGAGCAAAAAAGCATGTCTCGATGGTACTCAAAGCCTGTCCCCTGCTGGGAGACTCCTCTGCTAGTCAGTGAAATGCTGTATTGAATTCTCCCCACGGCTGCTTTGTGTGGAACCAACAGGAGCAATTCCAGATTTTAGACTATACACAACGTAAGAGCTCATCTCTCCAGGAGGTTTTAGAGCACAGGTCAGACCTGCTCCTCACACACAAGCGTGTCCGCACACCAAACCCGACGGGCAGGACAAGGCAGGGTGGCTGCCTGCAGAGCCAGCTCTGATATCCTCAAGAACAGGCACTGTGCAGATCGCAGGACCAGACCTGTCAAGAATAGATTCAAGCTTTAGAGGCACACAGTTTTACTGGGGGAAAACATCTGGGGCCAGTAAAGGTTCTGATGATATCTCACTGCTGTTCTCCTTTCCTAGTGTGAGTCTTGCCCACGTTAAAATCACTGGAAGCTGAGAGTAAATTCAAGGAGCCCTCAAGGAAGAACCAGTTTTACCAAAAGAAGAAGGTGACCTGTTAAGTCTAGTCAAAATTAAAAAAAAAGGAGCAATTTTATTCCTGGCCTGGAGGCTCACATCCTTAATCACAGCAGGACAGCACAATGGTAGGTTTTTTCGAAAATGCAGGGAAACATGTAATCCTGCCTCAGCAGGGAATGAAAATGAGCCATGTAAATACGATCCCTTGGACACCAACTGATGCTCCACACACATCTGTCCAGATGCAGCCTGGCACCTCCCTTATGGCAACATCCCTCTGTCCCCACTTTCATCAGGCTACTGGCCTTTTCCAAGAGGTCACAGAGTGAGTCTGGTGGCTCTGCAGCTACAGACCTGCGCTGCCTTCAAATCTGGACGATGACATTTTTTTTTCTGCATGGTGGTAGAAACAGAACCCATTTTATTTATGAACAGCAACCAAAGAGGCAGGATTCAGAGCTACTACTGTAGAAGAGAGCAAAGTCAGCACATAATTTCAATTAGACAACCAATTTCCATTACTGCTAATGGGATTTATGCATCTGTTCTGCTGAGCACATTACTGAATATCTGCACCTCATTCTGACCCCAGAAGTTTTTCTTCCCCTGCATAGCTTTAAAAAAAAAGAATAAAATGCAAATAAAATGAGTGCTGCGTTAATCACTGCCTTAGCTTTGGGCCATTTGCAATGCCTCTGCCTCTCTGGAGTTATGTATTTTATTTTCAGTAGATGTCTCTCCTCACTCCAGTTGTGAAGCAGTTGTCTGAGGTAGTCTGTCCACTCTGGGTTTATATGTTGCCTGTACAAGCAAGTTCCCCTTTCATACCTCTTCCTAGATAACTGGTTTGAGCTCCTAGACTTTGCCAGGCGTCTTCAGGACCTTGATCTTTCATTCCTGTTCTTGAATTAACACTGCATGGGGAATCTTTTCCCTCAGCCGTTTCCCGTGTGGAAGGCACAGGTCTGGAGGAGCACTCACCCCCGAGAGGTGCTGGGAAAGGAAGCCTGCTTAATAACACTGCGCTGTCACTGATGTTCAAAAAGCTCACGATCGTATTTTACGGTGCTAAGAAACAGTTAAAACTTTAAATGCAACAATGGAAATGAGAATGTCAACACCTCTTTGTCTCTTGGATTATTTCCAGACTACCTTATTAAATAAGAAATGGTGACATGGCCACCTGTTCAGCAAAGTCTGCAAGCCTCTCGCTAACCTTTGCATTTCATTTTTCTTAAACTGTTTAGATACACAGGAGGGCTCAATCCTAACTGGAGCCTCAAGGCTTCCTGGTAATTTTAATAAAAAGGTCAAACTGAGAAAAGAGTGATTATGCGTTGAAGCAGGCAGCAAAGTTCACAAGAACAGTGCTCCTGCACGGGCTGCAGCACAGAGGGATGCCGTCAAGGAAATTCTAGACATTTTGTTCTTGTTGCTCAGTTTGGTCATGTATAACATCAAGGAATCTGTGAAGCAGATACTCCAATAATGGAGTATGATGGGGTGTTTGGATTTATGAGTTGGATTAAATCGTTACAGATGAAATTACAGGTGGAACAACAGATCTCTGCAAGAATATCCCATGAGGCTGGACTCCCACATCCCAGCTCCTGAAAGGAAAATGGCTTTTAAAAAACACGTCCTCCCTCTCCACTTTGACTTGTGCTTCTCAGACACAGCCCTTTCTCCCTTTCTAGCTAGTTTTGTCACTCTAAGAGTATTCTGACACCTTCAATCTCTTAAAAGCACTCAACTGTTTTCATTTAAATGTCACTTAAATGTCATATGGATTAAATTTATATTTGCAAGACACAAATATCACACCACACTGTACTAAGTCCACTACTGATGGAAGCTGTCCCCAATAACACAGATGTTATGTAGATGGTCCTCCTGACCCCACTGAGCTGGGGCATCTCAGTAGTCTTGTCAGTCCCACAATCTATTCCTGGGATCTGTCAGAGGGCATAGAAAGACTTTTCCAGTTTCCTCCAAATATTAAGCTAGCATAATCTGGCCTTAGTGTAACAATTACAGCAGATCAATGCTTTAAGGTAGCTGAAAGTCACACCCCAAATCTAGTGAAAAACCTGGAACAGCTATAGGCAAAGTTGCAACAGCTTAAATACCAGTTTAGCAAGTGTGGAGAAATAGAATAGTTTCTGCTCAAGCTTGTACTCCAGGTAAAATTCCATTTCCCAGACACCCAAAAAGGCAGAAACCACATCTTCGGCCATGGCATTAAGTAGAGAGGCTTCTAACCCATATCCTGTATGTGAATGTGGCCTGGGCTCCTGGGAGAATCAATTCAGCAGCAAACACTGCAGGGACTAAAGGAACCCCTTAGCATTCAGGTTGAGCAGTTGAGCTCCCTCTGTGAAATATAGGGAACAATTAAGCCCAAAGCTGGACAAGGAGTCACCATAGGGGGCTGAAGCAAATGCTAAGCATGTTCAGTCTCAAATCCTGCTCCCCTTTGGAAACTTCCAGCCTACCAGTTTTGCTGTAGCAACAAGGGTAGGACAGCTGACGTGAGGCTTGCTTTGCTCAGTTATCCTCCATTGACCCTTTAGAAACAGTCTGTGGCTCCTGGTAGATCTGTGACCAAGAAAAAAAAAAGAAAAAAAAAGAGCTGGAAGGCTGAAGCAGGTGACTGAAACCAGGCTGGGGAACCAGCTAATGGGGAGTTTGGTTTGGGAAGGGCAGAGGTGACTGTGAGAGCAAAGTATAATAGACAGAGGAGATCAAAAGAGAAGGGAAGCGCATGCAGAGGGATCAGAAGACCCAATTCTCGTCCCGGCTTTCCCTGTACCTGCTGCATGACCTCAAGCATGTTGTTTTACCTCTGCACTTCCATTTGCTGTGTGCTCAGACATGAACTACCTTAAGGCAGAGATAATTTCTTCCTATAGCTCTATACAGATCTTAGCACAGTGACCATAACTGAGCCTCTGATGTAATACAGTTGCTAATGTGCTAACAAGGAATAGGATGTACTCAAAATATGTGCTCAAGTACAGGACTAATGCTGCAAAAAGATAAGTATTCATCCTGGAGCTGCATTAATGGCTGGCATAAAAACAGCCAAGATGAGGAAAGTGTGGCTGGGGAGAGTAAGAGAAAGTAAAGCTGCCTTTCTCTGGGGTCTGCCTAAGGCTGGTGCATAGCCTGTGCCGACCATGGGCACGTCTGAGGCCCTGTACAGTGCATCCCCCGTGCATCCCACTGCAGAGCAACTCTGCGTGGGGAACAGCTGGGCAAAAGGAAAGAGAGGGCAGGAGCCTGGCCCCCAGGATTACCCACACTGTCATCACATGGGAGGAAGAACCAAACCCCGGCATCCTGGATTCACAACCGAGCCTGCAAAATTGGCAGTGAAAAGGATGGGAATAGGGTCTTTGTACTTGTAGCATGAACATTTCTATGGTAAAAGTCTTAGAAATACCTAATCCTCTTTTTAAAAAGAAAGAAAAGGCTTAGTCTGGTCATGTCTGAGAAAAGAACCACACTTTCAGACATGTCATTCATAGCTATTCCCTGTTTTCTGCCACCAGCTGTCAGTCTACCTGAACGGGCAAAAAGACACTGTACAGGCAAGGCAAACACCACAGTCAGACATGATGGTCTGCAGGACCCCCTGCTTCCTTTACAGGCTTCACTGAAAGAGAAACACTGCTGCATTGCAACTTTGTGCAGAGTTTGCTTCTAAGTTACAGTTTGTGCCTTGTTCAGAAAATTTTAGTGATGTTATAAAGCCAGAAGAGTAACTGAAGTATCTTCATTTGCTATTCCCTGTGAGGAAGCATTGCAAATTCAGAGGTGTGAGTTCAACAGGCAGTCTGTCATTCGAGACCAGGAAAGAGCAACCGCTACTGATCCCTTAAGGACAGAGGATGATCAGCATCCGCCTGCCGCCCTCCTTCCGAGCCGCGTGGTGCCTGGCAAGAACACTGCGGGATCGCTGATGGCCCTCTCTCCAGGGCAGGGAAGGAAATCACAAAGCAAAGACTCCGGCTATCATGCAACCAGTTGATAAGTCTCTTCTGGTGAGATGTACAAATTAAAGAAATTAACAGCATTTCCATTTCTCGTCCAATGCCCATGCATGGCAGCTTAGCACCTTCAAAAAGCTAGGGCCGTATTCTGCAGGAGGGGCTCGGGACTCTGCAGACTGCCCAGGCTCTCTGCGGAGAGCATCACCTTCAGGTTCAGGGCTTTCATTTGGAGACCTGGTCTCAGGCAGTTCACATGCCATATCAAACCCCAGTTCCTCCCTGCATTCCTACAGCCCCCATGAGAGCATAACAAGTGCAGGCGTCTATCATAATTTAGGATTAGTTTGAGGGGCAAGAAGGACTGTTGGACTTTTGTTGTTATTAGTTTCATGCAGGTGTTAGAGATTTCTTCTGCACTCCAAAATAGATGCTCTGCAGATCAGCTTCAAAAGCCCTTAGTTCTCCTCACACTCATGTCCTTTAGTTCACAGAAATCACTTTAAAGTCAGCAAGGGAAAAAAAACCCTGCTGTCTTCTGACAACTAAATGGGGCATACCCTAGTGCTGACAGCAAGATTGAACGTAGCCTCCGTGCACTGTGAGACGATAAATCCCTTTACTGACACAGATTACCAACCTGATTGCTTGCATACAGATTAATGCAACAGCATGAGTCCTCTGGGTGACTGCAGAGCAGGGAAAGTGGGAGGGGTGAATTTATTTGCTCAGATGCTTGTGATATTTATCTATGAATCACCAAGGAAAAAAACATTTTGTGAGCTTAATTCCAAAAACATCTTTGTATACAGAGAACAGCAAACTGTGAAAACTACCCAGATTAAAAACGGAAAGGAAGCAGCCCCAAGGTTGCATATATGAAAGCCCAAAGTCGTTGCTGCCTGCCCAGGGTCAATGTGCCCCGACACCACATCTGAGGTCTCCCCTCCAGCTGCGGGATTTCCTAACCTGCCTCACTGAAGCAGCACGTAGCAATAACGCAAAGAGCATGACTGAAAGAAGAGATGTAACACGTGAAGCAAATCATTCATCTTCTCGAGAGCCTTGGCAAATTCTTTCCATTTCCATTTTTAATTCACCACCTAATATGGTGAATTAAAGAGAGGCTGCGAAACCTTTCTTAAGGCAGAGAAGATGAATCCTCACATTTTTAATTAACTCTGCATTGAATGATGACAACTGATAGTTTATCACCCCTATTTCCTGCTCCTTATCCAGTCCCTGCCTTGCTGGCTGCGACCAGCCATAGGTGGCATGGTGTGAGTTGCAGTCCCTCGCCCCAGGGAGGGGTCCATCCTCCCTAGCCCACCGCCCACCAAACCCCAGTGATGCTGCTGCCGCTGATGATGGACCACTTGTTCACAGCCATCATACTGCCAAGGGGAGCCAGGTCCTGGCCCCACAACACACTGCACCCATAACGAAGGGCCACCACTGAAAAGGCTCTGGCTGCTTCCAGGGACCCCGCGAGGAGCCAACCCAGGCGCTCCGGAGGTTTCTCCTCCTCCAAGAGGCTGCCAGGAACCAGGGACCTATTGCTCAACCAAGCAATCCAATTTAAAGACCTGTCTAATTAGTGAGATATTGCTCTGATGCTCAAAAGCAGGTAGGTGCCTGGCTAGCACCCAAGTCATTTTGGGGTAGTGGGCCTGGCCTGCCTGACGCCAACATTTTTTGGCAGCTGGATGTACTAGCATGGCACCCCTGGGAAACTCAGTCCTCAGGTTTGAAAACTGGCCTCAGACGTGAAAATGTGACTTAGAAAATAGACACAAACTGTGCTAAACTAAGACAGCAGCACATTCTCATTTTTTTCTTTTTTAATTTTCCTGAGCTTCGCTATCCCTGAAATCTTTTACTAATTAAATTACTTGAGCAAATTTCTCAGGAGACAATAAACATCACAGCCTCATTTGGCATGAGGGACGACTTCTAAGCTGAGCTGACTCTCCTACATTAAAATTGAGATCTGCTGCTAAATACTTTGTCTCCCCCAAAGAGCAGACTATAAATCCAATAATAAACACGGTGATATATTTACCAAGGAACTAGAGGGCAAAAATAATTGAAATTATCTGTTCCTAAATATATTTCAGTATTGGGAAAACAGAGTCTGCTTTCATTTCTGATGTAAATACTTTTCCCCCGTCCTAGTATCCGTTAGGGACCACTTCAGCACGTGGTGGGAAAAATGAGTACCACCCCGCAAGTGCCAAATCCGCAGGTGCCCCTCACCAGCTCTCCACATGCTCAGGGAGAGGCAGCTCCCGACCAGAGCACCCACAGCTACCGGGACAGCTGGCACCATAGAATCATAGAATCATAGATTCTATGATTCTATGATTTGGGTTCAGGCAACAGGGCACCATTTTTTTAAGTAAGCTTCTCCCCTGCTTGCATTTGCTATATACTGGCCTAGCTGCTCTCATCTTTATTACCCTTCCATGCTTGGAGACCAGCAAATGAAGTGAATTAAACTGGATGTTCATCAGCTCTTGTGGGATCAGTGGGCACCTCCAAGCCTCCATGAGGCTGGAGTTACGCAGCCGCTTGCACAACATGTGTTTTGCCCAGTTAGATGTGGATAACTCATTGTTTCAGTTTTCTGAACACAACGAGAGCAATAACAATAAAAAAATCACAGTGTTCAGCACAAAAACATTCCAGCCATCCACTTGATTAATTTTTGTTAATTATGCATGGGACTACAGACAGTATTTGTTTTCTATCTTGCTACAGGTACTTTGTGTGGGCCATAAACGTGACTTGACTTGGAGGAAAAGCAAATATTATCTATGGGAAGTGTTGTTGCCAAAAGCAAAAAAAAAAAAAATCTTCGAAGTAACTTCAAAAGATTTGGGTTCAGGCAACAGGGCACCATTTTTTTAAGTAATTTAGTTTAAAAAGAAATAGTAACAACACCATAACAGCACTATCTGGACACAATCCAGTCAAGTGGATTTCATTCAGGACTTGAATATAAAATTGGGTGGAAAACTTGAAAGGGAAAGTCAGTATTGACTTGCAGTATTTGCAATTATTTTACTGGTTAATTTTTTAAAAGTTACATGGCAAGGATTGGTTAGCACAACCTAATGGGGCTGCACCACTGCCCCCATGTTGATTTGCAGCAAAAGCTGGGGGTCCACATCCTTCTGAGAGCATCCAAGCATCCACACTCATCCCTACCAGGGAAACAGGTCAGGAGATTGGTACCAAATGAAAATAGGAGGAGAGAAAGTAGGAGCAGTACAGGGCTGTACCTGAGCATTTTGGCAAAATGAATGGACCGGCCCCTTCCCTATTTCCTCTTCTCTCCCAGGAGCACAGGGGATGTAATAGAATGTGTGAGGGTGGCATTGCAGCCTCTCCGGTCCTGCTTAGCTGGAGGAGAGAGCAAGGGAGTTGCCAAGGGCAAGGTTAAGAGGGCAAAGCAGAGATTCAGCTGGAAGCCAAGAGCAGAGCCCTATGCAGTCAGTCAGGCTTTTCTCATCGACTGCACAGCCTTTAGGATGCCCTTTCCTGGCTGTCGCCCCCAGAGAGCTGATGCTTGGTTCAGTGTAACGGGGTTCAGTGGTGTAATGGGGAGAGTCAGACCTCTTCTAAGGATGGCTCAGGGAGGAGAGAAGGGAGGAAGACAGTGAAAGCTGCAGGCACACAGCATGTCTCTTCTAACTCAAGGACACAACTGCAGCCAGTTTGAGTCTAAGAGATAAAAACTAAAAGGCAACTTAAAAATAAAGTGTTTTAAAGGAAGAAAGGTAGGGTGTGATGCTGCTTCTGCCCCGCAGCCCATGCTGGATGCAGTGATCCCGCACGGGTGGACTGGAGCAAGGCTGGTGGGATGAAGCACGGACCTTCGCTGGAGACAGAACGCACAAGACCAGGATGATAAAAGGGGAGAATCTGTTTGGAAGGACTCGCATGGACCTGCCACGCTCCTGAGCACTGCCCCCTGCTACTGCACACAGCCAGGTCATGTGCTTTCATGACAGCAGAAAAGCTCTTTGATTTCCCAGAAAGTAACAAATTATTCCATGCTAAGAGCAAACCGGTACCTAACGCAGCATTTCTGTAACACAGCAAAACATGCTGAGGGTGGGAAGAGAGCCCTCTCATGGAAGGATGATAACCCCGTGACCTATGCATTTATGATCTGCATTCTAATCATACTCCCCAAATGATACATTAAAAAAACCCTAAAAAGAAGTCAGGATGTGTTAAAAGCAACCCAGGTTCCCTGGCAGCTATCTTGAATTCGGGGAATTTAACCTTTTCTTTCTCTTGCTCTAAGTTTTCCTTAAAATAAAAACATGACCCTTAGAAATATATGTACCCAGTTTAACATGCAAGTGTGTCATTAAAAGCTGTGTTCATTTTTGTAGACCATAAATGGACATAATTGGAGATATGCATTTCCTCTTAATTTTTGTGTTTCCAGCCATAAACACCGAGTGTCACCGTAGCTCTCCTTGGCCCCTCTCTGCAGTTACAGGCAGAGGTCAGCCCTCGAGTTCTCCAGCAACTCACATGCTGCTGTTTGCCAGTGTTAGGAGCAACTGGGACACTTAGAGATTTCACAAGCAGCAAGTGAATCCATTAATGCTGGCTCAAAGGTTGCATTTTCAGCTCTTGCACGCACTGGAGCACTAGAAGCACACTGCGAAGTCTGCCATAGGCCTCTCTAATCCTCTCAAAGATGACATTTCTTGCAAATTTACTCGGTCCGTGTCCCGTACTGGCAGCAGACAGGGCAGCTCCCGCCCATGGCCACATTTATTTGCCTACACCGTAATTTCATGAGTGGCTTAAGCTGACACAAAGCACCACTTAAAGGGAAGAGCTGGTTCCTCTCTGCTTCCATCCTCCCCTCCTATACTCCAAGAAAAGCAGTGTCAAAGGACTGATTTGGATCAAAACTGTTTTTTTACTGCAGGCTGATTTTCATGTAGACTGTTAGCCCAGTCCTGCCCTCTGCACAGCCTCACCAACACCCCTGCCAGTGCCGAGGGGAGTCTGAGGGTCACGGGGCAGGAATGAGCAACGTGGGCAGTGGAGGAGGGACTCTGCAGCATCCCTGCATTGGGTTTTGACATTGGTTTGAACGGACCTTGGCTGCCCTCACTGCAGGAACAGGTACCCCAGTGGTTTGCCCCCACATCCCAGCCCATGTTTCTATCGCTGTCTTTGTGCCAGCACTAGACTGGCTGAAAAATAAACTTATGAACAAAATGCTTTTCCCTCTTTTTATCTTTGGTCCAGCTAAAAGACAGGTGTTTACCCCAAACTAAAGTGGTAATTAAAACACAACATTAGGCTCAAAAATCAAGCACATACTTCAGCTGAGATGCTGCAAGTTTAAAGGCTCAAAGCACCCCAGGGTACAGGTTCAACACCAAGTTTGTCTCCTGGCACTAATTTGAGTGAGCATAATACACCATCGGGGTGGAGCATCCCACGGGTCCCCCTGTGTTCGCTGCTTGTTGCGTTCTCCCATTTGAGCTGCTTTACTTCATCTGAGCATATAATAGATTCATGAATCCTTCATTTCATTTGCTCTTCTTTCTCACACAAAGCCTTGGCCACCAGTGCCCTGCAAGCAGGGAGTGGGCTCAGGCTTCGGGGATGAAGCCAGCCAGCAGCCCAGGCTGTCAGCAAGAGCCGAGTGTTGTTCTTACCGGAGCTCACACAGTTCAGGGCCTTTCAGCATTGCAGGGGTCTTATCTCTGCTCTTAGACAAAACAAAAAAGAAATATGCTAGCCTTGGCCAACAACTTCACCAAGGAGCATTAATAAAATCTTACAAAAAAAGCCTTCTAATTCATGCTAGTTTGATGGACACCACAATGTTATCAGCGGAGAACCACCTTCCAGGCATGCTGCCAGCAGATGTACTTGCGCGGTGTGGAAGTGCCCTGGTACCACACCCTGCACCCCAAACGGATGAGGACAACCATAACATGCTTGTCATGACACAGGAGCCCAGAGACCTTGTAACAGCAAACAAAGAGCAGTCTGAAGATAATCTCTTTGGAATAACACTGAGGTGGATGTGGTTAATTAGCCAGAAGGAAAGCAAATTGATTAAGAAAACCAAAACAAGAAGTAACAAAGCTGTGACAGCTCACACATCACAGCTAACAACAGGGGACAGGAAAACAATGTAAAAAGCAGGAGTTGTTTAGCGTTGTCCCCTAAGTCATGTACTTCACTAAGTAGTTCAAGACACCCTCCTCCAGCTTTTGCATAACAAAAACAATGTAGAGGGAGATGATGTGTGCAAATACCTACATAATTATCTGTTCTGTCTCACAGACTTCATGTGATCACAGTGGCACCCCTAAGTGGGAAAGTGAGCTCAGCTGTGAAGGCGGAGGGAGAGGAACTGCTCAACCCTGGCCTGGGAGGAACAGTCACAGGGGAAGGGATGAAAATGCAACAGAATTAATGAAGATTAAAGTACCTTTTTAATGTACAGTTTCATTTTTTCTTATCAGCAAAAAAGTTTTTGCACATTTTTTGGGGTTTGTTCCCAAGTAGATCATTTCTGCTTTGATAAATGTTCCTACAAAATTGACTTTTAGGGTCTGTCTAGACTCAGAAACGTTTCTAGCTTGTTTTACAGCTTTTACAGCCAGTTCTGCCTAAATGATTTCTAAATTGGTTAAAGTCATCATATAGATTTCAGATAGTCTAAAGCAAGCAGGCAATTTTTTTCCTGCAGTAAATTCAAGGCAACTTTGAAAAGTCCATTAAAGCTAATGCAATAATAATGTTCAGGTCCCCTGTAGTCCTGTACACACAGGTTAGTGCTATGGCTTTAGCATGAATTTAGATTGCAGTTTTAAGCCTTGTAGAGGATACCCCCAGTCAGGGGAAATCCATGTAGGTCAGGTGTCAAATAAGCAGGTGATTTCCTTTCATGTTTTACCTACAGCCTCACATACATCACATTTTCAAAATGTAAAGCAAGAAATGAACATAAAGCAGTTTCTAATTTCATGTTATTTACTAAAAATTTAACAACTATAGCAGAAATTACTAAAAGTCTCAGGTAATTCTCACCACTGGAAGGCAGAGGCGTATGTCTGATTCTTGCTGATTATTTTTGCTTTAAGTGACCTAAAACCAGATTGTACATCAGCCTTCAAAAATTTCCTCTAGGTTTATTCAAATACAGAAAGACTTAAGACATCTTTACCCACCCAACTTTGAAATCATTGCAAATAAAACACTTGATCCAAAACTGAGATCCAAGCAGGTATTGAGTTAACTAGTGAGGAATCAACTTGTTCCTTCTTTTAAAGTAGACTACACAAGGTAACAGCTAGTGCCAGGAAAGATGGGGCCAGCTGGGAAATGGCTGTTGTTTGAAAGAGAAACTGAGAACAGAGAAAGGGGTTTTGGTTTTTAAACCAGCCGTGATCAAATAAAGAGCTGTCCAAATCAACAGTCTCTTGAGTGAACACATATTTGTCCTCTCCAGATGGTGAGTATCTATCAGTGATGGAGGGACTCACCCATGTCAGAATTGCCACTGTCCAAAGGCTAAGCTGACCCATCTGCCTTTCCTTCCAGTCCCCCTGAAGATTTCTTCCCCAGCACAACCCCACACATTTCTATCCCAAATTATGGCTCAGTCCCCCACAACAGATCTGAGATGGGTGGGCTGCAGGACTGCTCACCTGGCCCATGGGCCTTCTTGGTTCATCATGGGTCAGGCCTTAGTGTGCCTCTTTACTGCGTTTGCATCTACCTCAGGGCAGGAGCAAAGGTGCGTTGAAACTAACCATTCACTTCCCCTCCCAACCATGCTCTCATGTGATGACGGATCTCATCCCTGGAGTACTTTGTTGCTCCATTAATTGGTCCCAAGGTATAGTCTAAAAGCCAGAAATGACAAGTATCCATTCACCCCACCTCTTTCTCTTCATCAAAATCCCAGGCATATGCAGTTGGATATAAACTAATTCTTGATCATGAGATTGCAAGAGAACATGTGCCTTAAAATGCAAGCTCAGACTGGCTTGACTTCACATAACCTGCTTTTTACTCGTTAATCATTGTCTGATTCCTTGCCTTAGAATTAGTTTGTCTTTCTTGACTCCAAATTTCTTGGCCTTTGCCAGTTTGTTTAAGTGTGAAAGAGGAGGGGACACAAGTCTGCTCCACTAACAAACACGATATCAAATTAATACTTACTTTTCTCTGGCTGAACTTAAGTGTTTGTTATTTTTAAGCATTCTACACTTTCCCAGAGCCCCTGTTGTTTTTGCAATTCTAAATCTCAATCCTGGTTCACAAAGTTAGGAGAGTTTGGTTTTCTTCTGCCTAAACAGATGTAGGTCATTGAAATAAATAAGATAAGCAATAGCCAGCCAGTAAGTAATAAAGGAAGGTCTTCTTGCTGGTCCCAGGAGTCTCTCACAATAATCCTCCATAATTTCAGGAAAAATCAGAAAAAATCTTCACATGAAATTTGAGAGTTAGAGCTTAGAAGTCTGAATGTCACTGAGAAAGGCACAGAAATCTCATAGGCCATAAAAGTACTGAAAACTGGGAAATTACTTGACAGTAAGTCATTACTCCCTATTTTTTAAACCATCCACAAAACAAGTCACAGCTAAAGTATTGTTCGTTATGAATATCTCCAGCCGTAGGAAGCATTTATGAATCTGCTTTGTGCACAGTCTCAGAGAGCCCAGGATGACCTTAGTGTTTGCATAAACACCTCCCTGAAGTGAGATTATCAGTTTGTTCACGGTATACAACGTGTCTGTGTTTTGCTAAAGCTGAGGCCTGAGGGCCATATTCTAGGACATCAGGTTTGGTTACTGTCCACACTGTCCCTGTTACAGCACCAGTCCCTGGTGCTATGCAGAAACACAGATGCACACCCCTCTGCAAGATGCTGCCTCTGCCTTGCGATTAGCAGATATCTGAGTGCATCAGGGCTAACTGCAACCTCGAGCTAAAAGGTCCTGTGGAAGATGGAGATATAATGGAACATGAAAAGGTCCAGATTCTCCAGGTGTTGGATCTGGGGTGTCAAACCATTGGTGCCCAGACTTCCGATGAACACTCAAGCATGCACAAGCGATCCTTTGCAGAGTAAAGATCTAGGTAGAGATCTACCAAATGGCTTTAGAGTTTAGCAGAGCTACTCAAGTCACAGCAAAACCCTTTTATACAGGCTTGGCTGACCTGCCCCCTTCATTTCTGCACTTTGCTTTAACTCCACTAAACCTAAAAGAGCATTTCTCTGATCTTATCAGAAATACTAGCTCATCCTAATGCTCTGATACCCTCTGGCCACACCTCACTGAAGATATTTTTGGTACAGTCCTGACTGGCTATTGTTCAAAACAAAGAGATTAATCTGCTGGAAAGCAAAGACACAAAAAGTGAACTTAAAGTAAATGTCATCTTCTCAACTACACAGTTCAGCCTCTTTGTAATCTGTGTGCTGCATAAATCCTATTAGGCATCAGAGAATCTGCGACCACATTCCTCCTTGGGACTTAAGTCCACATGAAAACATGTGAGTTCCCAAACACAGTGAGTAAAATTGTATTTGTTATTGAAGACTGACTTCATGGCATTTAGACAGTTATAATCTCCAGCGAACAGAAGATACAGAAACCATATTGTTATTACACAATGTGGAAACACATTCAGTGTTTTACCTGGGCTTCACACAAGGCCTGAATTCAGCTTGATGGATCCCACTCAGACTCATATGAAGTGCCTTCAGGTCAAGCTGCTCTTGCCCTACAGTGTAGCAGCCCACTTACAAGTACAGATCACTGCTTGTGAACCAACGGGACTTTTAAATTCCTTCTCACACAGCCCTGCAAGATGCTCAGAGTTACAGAGCTCAGGGATGTAATGAAGCCCAACAAGTTTTGTTTAGGATACAGCCCAGAAAGCCACATGTACTTTTGCTAGACTGTAAGCTCTCAGGCCCAAATATATCATCTGAAGCCACAGACGACTTCGGCACTTGCAATTAAGCGTGAGTTCCTGGAACAACACTTCCCGCAGCTCAGCGCTCAGTGGGCTGAAGCTCTGTGGGAGACAGACTACACATAGGCTTTGGCTCCCACAGTGTGCGATCAAGATTCCCATGGCTCCTACAAGCTAAGCACTTAGGGCACTTAAATAACTGTATGGGAGCCCTTTGATAAAGCCCTGGAAGCCCTGCTAGGCATACAGCTACAAGAAATCTGAGGATGCCGCAAGTTTCTTTTAAGCCTATTGAGATGTAGGACATCACAAGGAAGCATCGCATCCTGAGCTTGACCCCAAAATCCTCTAGCAAACATTGTGCAGATGTCAGTTAAATACCAGACTGCTCTGGTGACATCAAAGCTCTTACCAAAGACACCACCAAAGGTGTCCAAGGGTTTCCGTGCCCTTCATCTGGTATTTGGTCATGTTTCAGGCTGAGTTCAGAATTCTGAGGCGTGAAACTCCTCAGCTCAGATGGGACTGAGGTACTTAAAGTCTCCTCACCCAGGATCAGGGGAGGGAGCCTGTTGTGGAGAAGCAGATGGCCTAGGAGGACATTTCACACTATTCAAATGCAAGAGTAAGGTCTTCAAAGCTGTTCATTTCAGACACCCCCTCTCCATAGCAATCATGCAGAACTGTGCATTGCAAGGGGTCTTGCCTACCAAATTTTGACATTAATGAAATAGACTTTTTCTTAGGTAATTCAAGATCATTCCTCAAGCCACCTGATAAGTTCCACTTTTACAGTGTTTAAATGTCACAAGCATCTTCAGAAGCACATCAAATGAACAGCTTCGCCATACTACACAGGCTGTTAAAGCTCTCCTCTCAAAATGCAGTGTGTTTTAGTAGCAGTGCAGTATGTTTATTACCATATAAATCTTTCTGATAAGTTTTTTCTTTAACAAAGCAGCTTCAACCTTCTGTTCCAGAACCAGTTCATGCAGCCATCTGCATTAATTCATCACATCATACAAACAGGGGTGCTGGCTGCAGGGCACATAAAACAGCCTCCCTCCACACTTCAGCTCTTCCCTGTGTTTTACAGGAGTGTGAAATAGGGTGAACTACATTTGAGGTAAACCACAGTCATTCTTTTACTACTGCAGAAAGGTAAGAAAGCTGTCAATCAAGATGAGGTCCACCAGCAGAGACTCCACCCCCAGAAACTTGCCTCATTGCAAGTGACAGAAATCTACTTTGAACAGCATTAATATAAGAGCCAAGGAAGATGGAGGGAAAGCCAGCTGAGGCTATTTTGGATTACAAAACTCACCTAAATATCAATCTTCCTTTTTCCACATTCCCGAATCAAAGCAAAAACGTTGCTAGGTTCTCATCCATGGCATGAATGTATGGATGAGAACCATACATGTCCAAGGTACCAGGCACCAGATTAACTAGAGGCAGAGCAGATATACATGAAGTCTGGGCAAGCAGGAAGCCCTCTCTTTCTGAAATATTGCTGATTTTCTAGAGATAAACATGGTCTTCTGAAATACTGCTGATTTTCTGGAGTCTTTATGCTGTTCTCTAATCTCCATTCCCTTCTTTGTTGGCCACTCCATTTGTGATCTGTGCTGGATTTAGCTTCTCATGAGCTGCACTGAATGCTTCCCTATTGACTTCAGCAGATGCAGGAACAACTGCCGGGCTGGCCAAAGACTCCATCTTTGAGTTAAGGAGTAGCCTCTAGTCCTAATGAAATTGGAGGTGCTCCAAAACTTGCAGTCTCAAAACCTAACAGTCTTGTTAATGTTACAGCACTCACTGTAGTTACAGACCAGCTGATATCACTCCTCCACCTTCTGGTTTTTAACTTAAAATTTAAGTATCATCCATGGTGTAGATTCAAATATCTGAGTTTTCCAAACCCACAGCCTAAAAGGTTGAGTTCATTTCTAACTAGCATGCTTGTAGTTTCATGTATCTTTTCAGCATCAGTTCTGCACACCACAACTTAAGATCTCAAATTTAAGTAAATGTTATTCTGCATAATTGAAACCATTTCAGTAACCCACTTTGTTTATTCCTCCCAAAACATCCATTTATTAGTATGCTTCAACAAAATGGAGCTGCAAACCTGATGGGGGAAGATACAGATAAACCCAGCTCTGCCAGGAAAATCTGTAATGTTTTACACCTTGGCAAGATATATCTGTGTCTAGGGCACCCACTACACACCCACGGTATGTCTTTTAATTGTTACAGGCCACTTCAAGCTGGTATCTAAAGACTCTATAAAGTCTTTAAATGTTCTGGATTAAAAGAGAACTAAATGTTTTCTGAAGACCCAAAGTGTCATCGAATATTTTAGTTCAAATAAAACCAGATTGTGGTGGTTCACTCCAATGTGTCAAAACTACTTATGGTCTTACCTCCTTATTAGCTGGTTGAATTCATGAATATTCAATGTTATTAGCTATTATGTTCTCAGGGCAGACATATCCCGTCCTTTATAAATTATACATGGACTCTTTGCAGACAGCTGAGAAAGCCAATTAGCCAAGTGAATTTGCATATCAATCAAGGAGAGAGCGTCCCATGTTCTGTCGCCATACAAGAAGCCTCTTAGATCCACATTCTACATCTGTAGGTTGGTTTTGATTTTTTTGTAAACCTTCCCCCACAGTTATTAATATCTTTAAGCAGAGCTTTAACTAGTAGCACATTTGGAAGGCAACAGAGATGCCCAGGGAGGCAGCCCAGCACTCATCCAAGCAGCACAAAGCCCAGGACACAGGCATAGGCTGCACCTGCTTTTGGAGCCCAGGAACTTGGCTGCAGCGGGAAGGGTTTGGGGCTGCCCTGCTTGAAGCTCCCGGCAGAGTGTCCGCACCCACCTGCCAGAAGCACTGTAGGCATACGGGGGTTCCCTGGACCCAGTGGTCCAGGTGGACTCTGCAAGGTGAGTCTGCGGAGGAGGCACAGAGGGACCCAAAAACTCCCAAGCCCCACCTAAGTGGTGACTTCACATTCACAGCAGAGGTGGAAGAACATCTGCAGAAAGCACAACAGCCTGAAAGCCGGGTCAGGAGGTTTAGTAGTCATGAAAGGGAGCCATAAAAATACCTGGAACATCCCAATTGGTCAGCAGAGCTGAACCAGCAGTCTTTCCAAGACCAGCCCAGCACTGCTACAGCTGCTTCGCAAAAGCGGGGGTGAAGCAGCACCCTTCTCTGCCCATTTCTTCCCATAGTCACTACGCTCTTTTTCAGCCCACATTCGTCTGCACTTGTGATTTATCTTACCGTGTTGTGATCTCAGGTCTTGTGGTTCCAGCCTACACGTGCCAACTGTTTTCTTGCTCTGTAGCTCCTCATTTCCCTCTCTGCAAACCCCATCAGTCAGGAGGAGCTGGGACCAGCTCTGAGTTGTATTTACTAGCTCAGCAACCAGCTCCTGTGGTTGCTCCATGTAGGCTGACATGAGGCTATGTTTAGGGCATGAAATCCCTGTCTTACCTCTATAAATGCTTTCAATGACTCATCATGGGGAAATTAGCAGCCCTACACAACCATGAAAACAGAGAGAAGGATACTTTTGGGAAAACTGCCAACATCCTTTCTCTCCAATGGGAGTTTTAATTGGCACCAGCATTTGTGTTCATATTAATCCATGCTCCTCCACACTCAACACCAGTATTTAAGCATGAGAAGGCATAGAAACAGTACAGATGAGGTGTGTGACTGTGAAAGCCATATGGGAAAGTGCTGATCCCTTCTCTCTCTGGTATGAGCCTGTATTTTTTGCAGTGTCTCTGTTTACAACTCAAGTTTTATACAAACTCAGCAAAGAGGGTATTTGCAATCAGCTAGGAGCACACAGATGGTCAGCTGCTACATCTCAGCTGATGGGCAGTAACACCCGCTCATGCTCCGATGCTGTAATTTGGAATACGGCTGGACAAGGTCCTGTTCAAAATGCCATACCCAGGACTGCAGGCAGATGTCTACTCAAACACTGATGCCAGCAGGAGACAGCAATCCTCTACAAGAGACCAAAAAGTCTGGTCCTTGCCCCCACACTAGGCATGGACGGATCTGGGGGACAGCATCGTCCACAGTCTCAGCACCCATCAGGCACACCAGGAGAAGCCACTTGCTGGAACACGCAAACCCTTTCTCTGCAGCTCTTAACTGAGCAGAAGCTGAAGGCACCATCAACCTCTGCTATTTCAAAGTTTTAGCGAGCTTGTTTTTTGTTGGAGAAGAGAATGTGTAAAAGAATATGGAAATACAAACAAAATAAGCTTGTCAATAGTGGTGGGCGATTGTATTCATGATTGGAATCAGTTTTGATAGCAAAAAGACATTTTGCAAGCAAATAGCCCATTTTGCAGTCCAGCACGTTTTGCTGTTTTCCAAAAGAACAAAATGCGCTGAAACATAAAGCTGCAGCATAAGAGCCGTCTGTCCCGCTCACCCAGTATACAATAAAGATGAAATTTCACATGCAGTTTGATTAAATGCATATTTAAGGATTACAGCTATTACAATCTGCTGGATATATAAAAGTGAGATTTTTTTTGTTGTTAAGTGCACTTGTGCTCTACGTCTGCATCCCCCCACCTCATCAGGCTGGGTGCCAGGAGAGGACACTAGGAGCTGGTTCTCTCACCTGCTCTGTAAGCTTGGTTGCCTTTGCCATCCTCCCTGCCCTCTCCTAGCCATGGTACGTGTCCTCCAAGAAGGGCTGCCAGCCTGGTGCCCTCGCCAGGCCATGTCCTGCCTGTGGATCCCAGTGGGGTCACCATGTAGCCTGGCCTGACAGTCCCAGCCATAAGGTGCTCCCTCAAAGTCACACATTGCCTGGGTTCAGGCCCTACAAAGAGAAGACACAAGGCTAATTGCGTTTAGTTCCTCCTCCACATCCCAGCAAGACAAGGCAGGACCTAGCTGAGCATACCCAGAAAAGGGTTATTAAGATCAACCAACCCTTCTGAGGCCCTTGAGGTCCCCCAGAGAGCTGAAAACACAACCACCTCATCACAGAGCAGGGGCACAACAGTCCCACCACAACCGATGGGACAGATGACCAGTGCCCCAGGGATTCCCTCTCCCCTGCAGCTCTGGAAAGGTCTCAGCTTTCCCCTAGGAGCACAGGCACGAGGTACACCTTTCTCCAAACATCTTTCACACAAGCAGTTTCTCTCCTCCACAGCCTCCTAAGAGTCTGAGAGCTCTTGCAGCTCAAGCAGGGGCTGACCCAACTTGCCATGTTTCAGCACTGCTAATAACTGCTTAAAAAAAACTCTTGGGGAAAAAATAGAGTTTTGTGGAAACTACAGATTGGTACCATTCAGTTTTTGTAAGGCGGGAATTTAATTGGTGCCTCAGAGGGAAACTTGGGTTTGTCATGGTTAACTCTTTTCCTTTTGTGAAAAACAACTTAAACCAATCTCATTAGTCACTGTTCATGGCTGATCAATTAAAGCAGGAATCAGGACTCAAAAAGGGCAAAAGTAAATTCAGTGATATTCATCTTTCTGTATAAAAAGAATTATGGAGATTATAATTTGGCTGGAATGGATGTTTCTGCGTTTTCTGTTCATTTTCCCCTAGGTAGCTTGCTGTGAGCATCAGGGCTCTCTGAACCTGCCATGGTAGGTAACACCAACCAGTTTAACACTGTGAGCATTAGGAGCTTAGTACAGAAGATGCCCAAAGTCATCTGTATTTCTACCTAGCCGGGTTGAAAGAGAAGAGAAAGCTGGCTGGCCATAGTTAACTTGCATGCAAAGGGCAAGGGCACCAAGCACAAAATATAGATGTTGCAATTATAGCTTCCAGTGGCCCACCGTGCCCCACTGCTAAACCAAGGCAGCTCCGTGCCACCAAAATCCCACCAATGCCCATGTGAGCCAAGGCAAGAGCAGGAGCTGCAGCTGCTCCAGCATTGCCGAGCTGTTCTGCAAGTAATAGCCCTGCCAAGGCAAGCAAAGTGTTTCCTCCAAAACAGGAGCCCCCAGACAGGCTGACGTCAGGGAGATAAGGCAGGAGCCTGAGCTGCCGGTCCCAAACACCACCATGCGCTCCTGGCCAGCTCCCGAGGCAAACAGGGCTTGATGCGATCAGCACATGGCACAAACTCCTGGCTCTGCAGGACAGCAAACCCGGACCTTGCCAGGAGTGCTGTGCAGAGGGTACAGCACCTTCAGGCACCCCCAGCTTGGGTGGCCTCAAGGGCAATCCTGAGCTGGTGGTTGGTGAAGACCCTGGCAGACAGAGGTGGGAAGGCAGATGATGCTGCCCACTGAAAGGGGAGGCTGTTTGCAGCCTCTGCAGGCAGAGCAGACCCTCGATTAAGCCTAAATACAGGCTTGCACTAAACATAATTATGTCATCAAAAAGGATAATTTATTGCAGAAAGTGTGCAAAGTAGGTATTTAGGGGTTCGAGGTGAAAGTCTAGCAAGATCTATGAGGCCCTCTATAGACAGATAGGAGCAGCCTCACGCTCACAGGCCCTGGTCCTCATGGGGGACTTCAACCACCCCGATATCTGTTGGAGGGACAACACAGCAGGGCATAAGCAATCTGGGAGGTTCCTGGAATGCATCGGTGATAACTTCCTTCTCCAAGTGGTAGAGGAGCCAACCAGGAGAGGTCCTACGCTGGACCTTGTTCTCACCAACAAGGAGGGGCTGGTGGGGAATGTGAAGCTCAAGGGCAGCCTGGGCTGCAGTGACCATGAAATGGTGGAGTTCAAGATCCTTAGGGCCCCGAGGAGGGCGCACAGCGATCTCACTACCCTGGACTTCAGGAGAGCAGGCTTTGGCCTCTTCAGGGATCTGCTTGGTAGAGTGCCATGGGACAAAGCCCCAGAGGGAAGAGGGGCCCAAGAAAGCTGGGCAATATTCAAGGGTCACCTCCTCCAAGCTCAGGAGCGATGCATCCCGACAAAAAAAAAACCAGGAGGCCTGCATGGATGAACAAGGAGCTCCTGGACAAACTCAAACCAAAAAGGAAGCCTACAGAGGGTGGAAGCAAGGACCGGGAGCCTGGGACGAATACAGAGAAATTGTCCGAGCAGCCAGGGATCAGGTTAGGAAAGCTAAAGCCCCAGTAGAATTAAATCTGGCCAGGGACGTCAAGGGCAACAAGAAAAGATTCT
>NW_008824034.1:3275342-3291208 GCF_000699105.1 Pygoscelis adeliae
GGGATGAAGGGATTGAGAGCAGCCCTGCCCAGAAGGACTTGGGGGTACTGGTGGATGAAAAGCTGGACATGAGCCAGCAATGTGCGCTCGCAGCCCAGAAGGCCAACCGTATCCTGGGCTGCATCCAAAGAAGTGTGGCCAGCAGGTCGAGGGAGGGGATTCTGCCCCTCGACTCCGCTCTGGTGAGACCCCACCTGGAGTACTGCGTCCAGCTCTGGAGCCCTCAGCATAAGAAAGACATGGACCTGTTGGAGCGGGTCCAGAAGAGGGCCACAAAAATGATCAGGGGGATGGAACACCTCTCCTATGAAGAAAGGCTGAGAGAGTTGGGGTTGTTCAGCCTGGAGAAGAGAAGGCTTTGGGGAGACCTTATTGCAGCCTATCAGTACCTAAAGGGGGCTTACAAAAAAGATGGTGGCAAACTTTTTAGCAGGGCCTGCTGCGACAGGACAAGGGGGAATGGCTTTAAAGTAAAGGGGGGTAGATTTAGACTAGATCTAAGGAAGAAATCTTTTACGCTGAGGGTGGTGAAGCACTGGCCCAGGTTTCCCAGAGAGGTGGTGGATGCCCCATCCCTGGAAACATTCCAGGTCAGGTTGGACGGGGCTCTGAGCAACCTGATCTGGTTGGAGGAGATGTCCCTGCCCACAGCACGGCGGTAGCACTAGATGATCTTTAGAGGTCCCTTCCAACCCAAACTATTCTATGATTCTATGATTCTATGATTCTATGATTCTATCTATTCTACTTTCCACCACAGACATAGTGAGGATTTGTTTTCATCAAAGAGCACCTCATTTATCCGGGGATGGCTAACGAAGCACTCCTACCCCAGTGCACCAGGGCACAGGCTGCCCCTGCAGGCCGGCAGACGAGCTGCTGTGGTTGGTACTGCACAGGGTGCAGGATTGCTGGCAGCAGCGTGGTCACACCAGCTTGTGAATAGCATAGCTTGTACCGCACACAGTTTTCCTTCTTGCCCCAGCACAGGAGATGATTATGCTCCGCACACCCCTGTACAGTTAATCTTGTTAACCTATTTTGCAAGACTGGAATCTAATTCAGCAGCTTTAATGCAAGACTGATGCCACCAGGGCTGCTCCCGCTACAGGGCGCGTTAGGAGGAATCTGTGTTACCTCTAGCAGATCTATGCGCAGCCCCAGATGGGTCAACACTGCACAAAACAATGCAGCAGCCCTGCACCATGAAATCCGATGCTCTGCTGAGCCAGAGGTGCATGGCTGCTGTGGTCCAGGGGCACCACCAGCATGGGACACATGGGCTGACATGAGGCAAGTAGGCAGCACTGATATAAAGAAGAAAGTGTTTCTTCCAAAATCTTCATTTTCCCCCTCAGGAGCTCAGATCTAGCTGCAAGGGACTGGCTGGGTCCCATACAACCACGCTAAAACATCAGTGATAAAAGCTTTAGTATCCTTGAGCATCTAAATGCTCCAGAGATACTCGAGTTCAGAACATGCTTTGCTCTCCCATCACCTTTCCAGTCACTTTGCCCTGCACTGACAGCTGCAATAACACGTAAGAGGAGAGCCACTCCTGTGGGCTATGATCCATGCCAGAAGTCTGGGCTGAGACTCTGGAAAGCAGCAGCTCCGGAGACAGGGACTGGTTCAACCCCCGACAATTACCTCACTAATATTGCTGATAATAATAAGTGGACACAGACAATTAGCAGCTGGGGAAAAGCTCTGTGGTTTCATTCAGTCCTTGTGAAGTAAGAACCCTACAGTGGGAAAGTATCTCAAAAACAGCTGAGGCAATTTGTGTTTGGGTTTTGTTTCCCAATGTGCAGAAATTACAAATGAAATACTGTGTAAATCAGGCTGTTACAAGAGCTCCCACAGCCCTTTGGTCATGTCAATCATCTGATTGCCTTCAGTGTGAGTGTTTCCATGAGTGAGGACTTTTGGCAGGAGTAAAGTTTGAAAGATGAAGCACTTGCACATAATGACAGATTCATGGAATAATATGAATATTTATACACACTGGCATGGAAGCACTAAGCTTCCCATACAATTATTTATGTTCAGGCACGCCATTCATCTTGGCTACTTTCAATCGAGCAGCTTTGTGGCTCGCAGAGGCAGTCAACACACACTCGACCATGCTTTGCTCCGTTTTGTATCAGCGGTGATTCAATGCCGCAGCTTCTGCAGAATGATGCCAAGGCAGCGAAGGCAGATTTCACCCCAGCGTTATCACAAGGACCGCAGCGGTACACTGCCCTCACTGCGAGCTTTACTGGCTGGGTCTCTTGTATCCACAGCTCTGCTTTCCCTTTGCTTTTTCCAGAAGCCAGAGGGTTTTCCCCCCCCACTGACAGCCCTAAAAGTCTCACCAAGGCTGAGGCCCAAGAGACAGAGCTTGAGAGCACCGTACTCTCTCTACAGGTTTGTCCATGTGGCAAACACACCCTTTTTTGGCACCAAAGCAGTATTTCCAAGAGAGTGGGGTCAGCTGCAGAGGAGCAAGCGGTTAAGCACAGACACAGTAGACCTGGTGTGCCCTCTTGTTACAATGTGCTGCAGGAAAAGAAAATATTTTGCTGTTGTTATTTCTCTTAATCAATACTGGCAGCGGGAGTGAATCCACAAAATCCAGCTTGAAACAGTGGAATACAAACGTTGCAGGGAAAAACTATGAGGCAACTCATGGTGTAAGGGATGTGAGTAGGCACAGCATGGAAAAAATGTGGCTCTCCTACCCAAGAAAACAAGCCTGGGAGAGGCATCCACCATGGTGAGGTAAGCAACCTTACAGATGTACTTATGGGATTTACTGAGGGTTTTTTCCTACCTGGAGTATTTTTCTTTATAGAACAGAAATCAGCAGAGAAATACTCCTCCTAAGCCCGTGGTGTGGGTGGCAGCCCAGAGACTTACATCCTGCCAGAGCTGAACTGTGAACTCCTAAGCCCAGAGTGCTAGGAAAAGGTATTCCCAGGGATGACTGCTTTCTAGCAGCATTTACCTTTTTTTTTACATAAACACAAATAGTACTACACCCACAGACTGCCAGCAGCAATAGTGTAAGAGACTTGGGCAGGGAATTCACAGCCTGCCCCCCTCGTGTAACACCTTCCCGATTACTCCTGCCACCTTGCACAATCAATACTAATTATATCCACACTGTCACTTGGCTATCGAGGAGTAAAATGGTGATGATTATGATGATGGGCTAATAGAAACGTTCATCCTATGCACATCAGTAATCTGAACTCACTCATGTGCTCTGAAGGCATTAGGGTGGATGTGCTCTGAATTCAGAGAGATTCAGATCAGACTATGAAATAGCTGTGCGAACCATTCCGACCATAACCCCTAAAAGTTAATTAAAACATCAAGTGCTTCCAAACCAGTGCCCCATAAAAAACATTTTTCATAGGCACTCTCATTCATGAGAACTTGCAAGACGGGCTGCGTCAGTAACAAGGAGACATCTGTACAAGGCAATAGAGATATGTTAAACAAGGCAATGTTATAACCTCCCTTGGACCGGGGGATTTCAGATGAGAATTTCTGGACATTTCCCAGTCCCACTTTTGGCTGGGCTCAGTGCAACAGCTCAGGAACCGACCAATTTGCCATTCCTTGAGGGGAAACAAGCCCAGGCTCAGCGTCCTTCAGTGCCAAATGCTGAACAGTGGTTTGGGAGCGCTGGATCCAGCACAAGCAGCTCTGCGGTGGGACTCGCCTCTAGAAGCTCCTTCTGTGTAACCCCGCACTCAGCATCGTCCAAGAAGCCAACTGTAGTGGGCAGAGCAGGTTTTCCTGCCAGAGGGTGATTTGAACACTGTCACCATGGGCAGGCCATGCCCAGAGAGGCACTGATGTCCCGAGAGCACAGTTT
The DNA here is from genome assembly GCF_000699105.1 of Pygoscelis adeliae. Classification (NCBI taxonomy): domain Eukaryota; kingdom Metazoa; phylum Chordata; class Aves; order Sphenisciformes; family Spheniscidae; genus Pygoscelis; species Pygoscelis adeliae. The sequence continues at coordinate 3,279,214 of NW_008824034.1, forward strand.
ATCACTGACTTTCACAGTACCTTCATGGCCGTGATACAGCATGATACCCTGAGCCCTGCAAATCACATGCACACACATACAGTTGTCCATCTCTAAATTATGCATGCCCAAAACCAAAACACAAGCTTTCATGAGCATCTAAGTGTCAGACTTCACTGTGCAAAGCTCATTTAAGTCACACAATTCAGACACATTGGGATTGCTTTTTTTCCTCAATGCTACATATACCAAACTCAGATGCTAAACCAGAAGCAATTAGCAGTGTGCTCAGCAGTATCCTCTGCTGACAGATCAAATGCATCAGCACAAATGTACCTATGGACACTGCACAATTTGGTGCCGTGAAAGTTGGTCTGTGTGGCCAGCTAGGTCTGGCTATCAAAACATAGCATTTAACCAAGAAAAGCAAATACACAAAGAGTGAAAGCAGGCTAAAAAGCCATCAACAAAACTTGTGCTGCATGGTACAGTCTGGAATAGAGCCTCAGTGTCCACCAGACCCATTGCTTTCTGCTCCATACCAAAACTCAGTCTATTGCCTTTCCCCTCTCACCACGGGAGAAGATTTATGCAAGACCCAAGCAGGCCTGTGTCAAATCCAAAGGCATTAAACATACAGAAGGGTGCTTTACCTATCACAATGCAAATTACATCTGCTGTAAGCCATAAAAAAGCTAATTTCAAACAACAGTAATTTAACAGAGTTATTCCAAGGAGAACTAGTGGCTATATTTGTTTTCTTTCTGATATTGCAATAGCAAACCATGCATGAAGTTTATTAAGCCATGCTAATTGTCTTTCTGTTCTAGTACATTTTAGCCATATGGAGAATCTGGCTGGCGCTCAAAAGACAAAATTGTTATTTGGGGAAAAATATCCTGAAAAGCTTCGACTGCTTCAAATGTTAATTTCTTTAACAATGTGAATAATACATAATCAAAATGTCAGCCTGGATGTTGTACAACATGTTGGAATCCATCAGAGAAAGGTAATTTGCAAACCCCAAGGAGATACACATAGGAAAACAGCTGAGTTCACATAAAACATTTGCCACTAACCTGAAGAGTTCATGCTCACCGGGGAAAGCAGATGATCGCGCCAGGTACAGTGCCCATCCAGAAGCACGTGCTAGTACTGTGGCGCGGAAGAATCCCTACCAGAGCAGTCAGGTCTCCGAGTCGAAGGCTGGAGATACTAAACCCGTGGGAAGAAATGGGAGTCATGCTCAGATCCCTAAGTCTACTTTTCACCATGACCATGCAAGAAGCCCTAGAAAGCACACAGCCCATCCAGGGAGACAACCCCCTGCCCAGGGCGTTGGGCACTGAATGGGAGAGAGAGATTCAAAGGGAAGAAGGCTGACACCATTTCCATGAATCATTCATTCAAAAGTTTGCACGCAGAAACAAAAGCCTGGAAGAAGCCTTCTCAGCATAGAGAGCCCCCTAAATGTTACATGCAAATGTTTTTTCAGGTGGAAAATCTATTTCAGGTGGTAAATTCTCATTCAGCTACTATTCACAAGGGAAATCTCAGCAAAGGCTGAGACTTTAATAAAGTTCATCACTATAAACTATCTTCGTTAAACTTTCCAGACCCTTTCAGCTGTATAACAAATGGGTATCAATACACAAGATTAAGATTTCACAATCACTTGCATGCCTTGCTTAACTACTTTTTATTTAGACATTTAATTTTTATTTCATTGAGAGATGACACAATGTCAATAAATTAATTCCAAGAAACATTTTATATGCCACGATTTTTTTCCATCCTCAGCGCACTTTGTTCTTGTGCTGCTGTAATTCATGCCACCATTTGAAACAGCAGTTTTCAGTAAGGTTAGCCATAAAACAAGTCATTGATGATAGTCTTATGATACAATCCAATTATTTATGAAAAAGGATATTTTATTTTATTATTGCCTTCTATTCTAAACAATAAAATGTAATGACTTGCTGCTGAGAAGGAAGATACAGGAGCACCAAATCATGACATATAGGATACAGTTAATATGAATAATATGGTAAATTTTTATTTTTAAATATTTAAAATAATACTGATTGTGGATTAACAGAATTTACGGTTGCATGACTCTCAGCTTTTTCATTACGTGGTTCTGAACGCCCACAATGGCAGAATAATTGCTGTATTATGTATCTCTTCATAACTCATGGATTACATAAGGTGAATATTAAGAACAAGCTAATATGTACAAAACACCTTAAAGCACGTTGTCATCTAGGGGGGCTTGAGGAAAATCCACATGCAGACACAGTGCCATTACCAACTGTTTTAACTGTTACTTTGAGAAAGATAATAGAATATCTCAGAAAGAGAGGGTAGTGTGTTTCTAGGCCTTCATCCAGATTACCCAAGGGGATGCTTTTGGATGAGCACCACAGCCTTGCCCAGAAGCATGGCCGTCCTCCACCAGAGCTCATAAGAGCCTGGAGGAAAAGCGGATGCTTTCCTACAGACACGACACGTTGCAAACCAGAAAGGACGGGCAGGCAAGGCTGGTCTCCCACACCTTCGCACAGAGAGCTTGTGCCAGCTCCTCCTCAAGCACGTCCCACTCTGCAGTCTCTGTCCTTCTGCCCAGCTGCTGGAAACCCACTGCCCTGAAAGATGGGGCTGGAAGGCCTTGAAAAGTGGCTTGCTGCAACTTCATCCATGTGAGCTAAAGCAAGCAAGGCCTGCTTTACACCAAGAGTCTACCATCAGGTCTACCATAAATTGCAAGAAACTACTTAAAGAATACAAATGGACTAGGGTAATTGGGGATTACACAATACTCTGGCATTGATAGTTGTTGGGGGTTTTGTTACACAAGCAGTCATCTCAGAAAAGGAGAAAGCAAGATCAAATCTTTTGTTGTTTCTCATTGTTTACATGCCTTGTTGTACAACAGAATAAGGGTTTCAGCTGATTTTTAACATAAAAATTCATGCACTGCTACTGGACTAAGCACAGTTGGTCCTGAATATAATTACACTCCAAAGGAGTTCAGAAACCCACGTTTCTACTGCCTGATAGAGCTTCGTTCCAAATGGAAACTGCTCAAGGCAATTCTCCTTCTATGTAGCTGGAGTGATTCTCAGGAAAAACCAGATGGCACAAACTATCTCCCAGGAAAAGACGGCATTTGCTATGCAGTGAGAAATGTTAGAGGGCAAACAACCCCCCCCGCCTGTGCCTGACACATCTTCCTCACATCAAAACAAACCCGTCATTTTGCCTGCTGAAAGCCAGCAGGAGAAAAGAGTTTAAAAAAAAAAAACAAACAGATGTAATCACGTAGGCTCTCCCACTTATGCTACATGGGAAGCTCCTGTGACTCAATTCTTCAGTCACGCACCAGAGGAATGAGTGAAGCTGCAGTGAGGAAGAGTAACTTTCGTGACAACTTTTTATTCCAATAAGGTTCCATTTTCAGCATTAAAAGGAGGTTATTCTTTCCACAGTACTTGTACACAGGCAGGCAGGCACTGCAGCCCAGATGGAGACAAGCCCCATGGCATTTCAACACCTTTATAAATGCATGGGAGCAATTTACTCCTCCAGGACCTTGACGGGGGCTTGCTAAACAATGGGAACAGCCTCACATGGTTCTTATCCCCATCTGGCAGTTTTGGAAAGCCAGACACAAAGACCAAGTTTTGCAAGGCCTCAGGCTTCAGAGCGGACTTTGGCGGAGCTCTCCAGGAGTGAGCCCTCCCTGCACTGAGCTAATTCATCAACAAAGCATCCCAGCATCTGCAAGGGGAAAGGACTTCCAGCCCAAACCACCAAACATGCACAGGAGGTGCCTGGGCAGCCTACTGCTACCTTGCCTAATTTCAGCTCATTGCAGTCGTTTTGCTGCTTTTCCTCATTTTTGCCATTCCCTGAGCCCATCTGCACCCTCTGGGTGCCGTTGCAGCGCCCCGGGGTGCCACACTTCACCTCGCGCCTGCATGTACCCACCAAGGCGAGGGGCTGCCCCAGGCCGCTCCCCTCCCCTCTCTGCCCTTCCATTTACTCCACAAATAACACTTTCAAGTGAGAGCTGGGTTTACAGCCCTGGGTTTTTGCAAATGGGAAAGGTAAGCTCTAATGAGGGAGAAGCAGGAATATTTTTGCATCAAACAGCAATTACTGAACACGCTGCCTTCTGAAGATTAAAAGGGTTTTTAAAAAATAATGAATACACCTGGGCTTGTGCACTCAGTTGAGTCTTAAAACTCAAGGAATCTGAATTAGCCTCATTTCCTCAGGGAAAATAATTTTTTATAAGTGTAGTTTATACATTCTAGAGACTTAATCTGTCACCTGCAGTGCTGTGAACCAATTCCAGGGACTTGCACATGAAAGGCTGGGGAAAAAAAAAAAGATCTAAGCGAAACATCCTTTCAATACCTCATTTCTGGTTGATTGCCCTTGGAAATACAGAAAGTAAAGAAGAGCAAAGAGGAAGGAAAAGCAAGAAAATCTTCATATGTCCACCCTTACTAGTGGCACACATCAGCATTTCCTTACCTGTACAGCCTTCATTGCTATTTACATTTTAATTACTTTTGCGTGGTTAATTGCACAGTCAGTGAGGCACAGAACTCCATAGCATCCTGATCATCAGAGTCATTAACCCTAGGTTTATCTGAGAATATAGGTACTGAGAAATAAATTCACCTACTAGCACTGCAATAAAACTTGCAGACAGGCTTTATCTGATACAGAATCAAGCGAGAAAGAACAAACTCCCCTTATAACTAGAGGGACACCCTGTGCTGTGCACATGGAGTGGTCCCACACATCTTATCCCTTGGCCTTGAATGGTCATTTCTTATTAAAGAGATGTGCATGCTGCAAGTCACCCTGTGCCACCAACCCCCCGGCCTCCCTACCTGTCCTCTGCTCCTGTGCCAGCTGGCCCAGTATTTAGGGTACCACAAATTCCAAAGCAGGGACATTGCTATTTGCTGTTACATGCTTTCTGCACTTCAGTTCCCCTTTTGCAAACCGCAGACCCCCTGACATGGTGGCCCTGGGCCACCCACACACCCCCAAAGGGGTGCTCCTTACTGCAGCACACACTGGGCTTCCCCACGCTCCACCTGCAGGACTCGGCTCTGTCTCTGCCCCATCCCTGCGAGCAGCACATTTTTTGAAAGATGAAGTTTTCCTCCAGGACACTTTCCTTTGTCAGAAGTACATAGCTGTCACTGCCATCTGCGCTTTGAGCTTCAAGGAGTCTTAAGTATGGTGGGGTCAGGCCAAAAAGTATCTAGAATATAAAAGCCACAGACCCTAGGAAGTTCCTTCAACCCATGCAAAAAAGTCCAGTCCTACACCCAAGCCTGTTTGTAAGCCTCCCATCAGGACACTGTTTATTAGCTCAAACTTGAAAACTGGTAGAGAAAAATAAGTCATTGCTTTTCTGTCCAACCTCCTCCAAAAACCTTCTCTGCTCCAGATCGCGCCACAGCTGAGCTTTCCCAACTTTTCCCCAAGTTACTGGTTTACTTCCCAAAGCAGGTGGTGTGGTTTAACCCAGCAGGCAGCTAAACACCACACAGCCGTTCACTCACTCCCACCCCCCACAGTGGGATGGGGGAGAGAATCGGAAAAAAAAAATAAAATTTGCAGGTTGAGATAAAGACAGTTTAATAAGACAGAAAAGGAAAATAATAATAATAATAATAATAATAATGATAAAAGAATATACAAAACAAGTGATGCACAATGGAATTGCTCACCACCTGTCAACCAATGCCCAGCCAGTTCCCGAGCAGGAGTCACACCCCCACCGGCTAACTCCCCCCAGTTTATGTACTGAGCATGACGTTCCATGGTATGGAATGTCCCTTTGGACAGTTTGGGGCAGCTGTCCTGGCTGTGCCCCCTCCCAGCTTCTTGTGCACCTCCAGCCTTCTCAGTCGGTAGAGCACGGGAAGCTGAAAAGTCCTTGACTAGTATAAGCACTGCTCAGCAACAACTAAAACATCGGTGTGTTATCAACATTCTTCTCATACTAAATCCAAAACACAGCACTGTACCAGCTACTAGGAAGGAAATTAACTCTATCCCAGCTGAAACCAGGACAGCAGGTCCCACAGCTGAGGGGTGAGGCAGCACCAGCTTGCTCAGGGACACCCCAACCCCTCAGCTCAAGCTTGCTGTTGCAGGGCAGGCTGGTGGAGGGAGCAGTGCACACTCACAATAGCTTGTGCTCCTGATGGAGCCCATGGCATTGTATCAGGGTGTGCTGCTGTGACCTTGCAGGGGGCAGAGAACAGCATGAAGAGCAGAGCCAAGCAACTGCTTGCCAAGACGTGTCTGGGTCTGGCAGGAGGCAGTGCTGGGGAGCAGCCCTTGGCTTGATTTGGTGCTGCTACAGGTCACACGTACTGAAACTCCCCAAACGCCTAATGACAGGAAACCAGATGGGACAGAAAAGACACCTGAACCATTCAATGGCCACAGTTTAAAGTGTATTTTCCTTTGATGGGTTTGATAAAACTCTATCATCTGATTGTTTCAGTGGCTGAAAAAGCATCAGAAACAGAAGCATCACCTGGCCTGTCACAATACACAGCTCCTGTAATTACTGTGGGGTAAGTAGACAGAGGACTCCAGGTTCAAAAGAGGCCTTGAAAGCTCTGCAAAACACCAACACCGTCAGATTTACAAAACCTACTTGCAGTCAGTGCTCTGATGTGGCCATTTCCCTAAGGTGCAGGCACCTATAAAAGCTAAGAAATGTTCACTTCTCCTATGCGAGATATGCGAGTTTGTGCTCCTAGCACAGCTTTCCCCAGTGAAACTGTTTTAATTTAAGGACCTTGTTTCTTCATCCCACAAGCCCATATATTGTGCTGCAGGCAATTAATGTTGGGAATCTCAGCTAGTAAAGGGACACTTCTCCAGGTTACAGCACAGGAGCACTGTGCAGCCACCACAGTGGTGTCTGCAGGACTGGGTGTACGCACACACGTTCCTTGCTCTCCCTTATTGGTAAGTACAACTTAAGCAAGGAAGCTCTCTTTGGAGGGGGCCCACCAGCTGCTTTGTGGTTATACTACATCAGCTCTGTGCTTTGCTTTGGTCCAAACAGAACTGAGTTACTCCACACAAGCTGAGCTGTGGTAACTGCGTGTGCTCCTCTTACTCCAAAAGAAATGCAAAAAAAATAGGTTTTTAAGTCACTGTGTTGGGGAGAATTCCTCGCAGAGCCATGCCACGATGACATAGAGAAGCTGTAGCAAAGCTACAAGCTAATGCCAGGTCTCCTTCCTCCCACTCTGATACTTTTAGATGTAAAGCCATCTGGTAAGAGGGATATAAAGCGAATTTTAACTTGCAATCAGAACACAAACATGGTTGAAAACTAGATTAACTATAGTCCATTTGAGTTCACTGGAAATGTACCAACCACTAAATTAGATTGAACACCACTAATCTCTGTCTCCATCACTGCTGGTATCTGGTTGAGCCTAGGGAACGACCCAGTAGAGAGAAAATTGAATCAAGTATTTCTTCAATAATTTTTAAGGAACAGACTGGGAGACCAGGCTACTCTCTGAGCTTCCAACCCCTTGTGGTGGAGAAGCTGCAGGGAATTAATTTGCAGAAAGTTTGCAACCATGATTAAAACAAGATGATGATAGCCTCATTAACCCAGCCAACCAATTCCTACCAAGTCTGACCCTTAACTGCATTTCAGTAGAACACAAGGATCTTTTATTTAATCAGTCTCAAAACAAGAGAGCCTGTACATTTCAGAAAACAACCCTTATATATTCCCCAAGTGTCAGGCCCAGAGGATTTCCTTTACACTCTTCCATCCACATGTTTTTCATTGTTCCCACGGCCAAGTTTTCCTGTGACCAAGGCAGGGGTTCAGATTCCAGGTCTTGAAAACAGCACCAGGATCTTTATCCGAGAACTAGGCAGGATTTGCTGGGGTCATGGATGCTGTTGGCCAACAACAGGCACAGCCATTAGCTACCGTGAGCGGTTAAAAGCCTTCAGTAGGGGTCCATCTCTGCTCCTATGCTTGTTCCTGGCTATTTTGGGCTGAGATCAGGGCAAACTCCATGGAGAAGTTGCTCAGGAGAAAACCAGCACAATGCCTGCCCCTCCTTCCATGTACGCAGCCAGTAGCTACCTTTCTCTGCTCTCTCAGCTGGGTCCCTCCACCACCATGAACCTGGGTCCACACCTGGGAGCAAAGGCATTCGCCAGGCTCAGAGCACCCAGAAAAGGGTCTCCTCAAGGCTTCCCTGAGGCTTAAACGTTGCAAATCAAAAGCATAACTACCACTGAAGGGAAGAAAGGGAGAAAAGACTTCTCTCACTCATGGACCAAGTCATGCTCCCGACTGCACCAAAAAATTCTCAGGGATATCTCAAGCCAAGAAGCCCACACCTTGTTCAGAAGTATCTGGGGAAAAAACTTTATGCAGATTTCCTGAGCCAGACTTAATTAGCTCAGACATCCGATATGCAATCCCATGGTATGGGCCAGGTCAGAGCCCTCAACAGTTTGTGGGTGACCTTGCGCAAGTTGTTCAGCCTCCTTCTTCACGGTCCAGAGGAAAGAGGAGAATTTTTATACAACTTTTTTCAGATAAACTAATTCAAGCCTGTGTCTGACATGCAGTGCCAGGATGCAAACATGTAATGGATATACCCTACAACACATTCAGGTTACCAGTTCTGCTCTTGTTGTTATAAAAGAGTTGTTTAGTCTATACACACTCTCTTTCCACACAGATCATGTGTACTCTGCAGAAAGAGATCCTGCAAAATTTCAGGCAATGGAGAAAGTTGTTGCATGTTTGTGACATTCAAATGCAGAGCTGGCTGAAATAATATTTATCTCCCCTGCAACAGAAATGTCTGTCTGTGCTGAAAATTTCCATAAGAAAAACCAAGTCACTTACTGATGTTTAAATTCCTTGTAGAAGAACCAAGGGAAAAAAATAAACTAACAGAACAACAAAATGTGTCACTTGATTTACACTAACCTCAGTTTTGAATCACTAGGGCATGATCCTTCCCTGCTGAGCCCAACTTGAGCACAAGGCAACCTTTAAAACACCCCTTCTAAATATTTATGAACAAGCTGTGCAGCGTGCAAGTGAACACGACGTGTCCTCCTTTACTGAGTGATTCAGGGGTTAAGTATGATAGGTCAATGTAGCTTTCATTTAGACACAGCTTTCTAGCATTAATAGCATTTCTGAAAAATATGTTGACTATTTCTACGTCTCACTGACCCTCAGCCATATCTTTATTTTTCAACTGCCTTCCCCCTTGCTACTGCTCTATTTCCTTCCTAAGTTTTCAATTAAATCCAAGCCGTTGATGTAATTCAGACATTTGGAGGGCAAAACAAAACCCACCCTTGATCTTAATCCAGAAGTCTTTAAAAACCAAACTGAGGTCAAGCTGTTAGGATTGCTCGACTGGCCAGAGGACCATGTGGAAGGAGCACCCGGGTGTTGAACAGCTCAGTAGAGAAGTACTGTATCTTAGACTACAATAGCTTCTGCTGTAGTACTAAGGACCTCAGCAGCTGCCAACACCGGTTGCTAAAGAAACTTTCTCAGTCTAACATAGCAAAGTGGGATTTCACTTGTGTAGCACTTATAGATACGAGCAAAAATAAGATCTTAAATGCCTCTCGCTTCAAAAACCTATGTATGAACCAGCCTTAAAGGTTGAAGCTCTCCATTTCCAGACAATTCTGTCCCTTCCTTCATCTAAAGCAGAAGAAAAACTACCCTCAGGGACTCCCCATTTGACATTTGTGAGAGATTATCAGCACTAAAGCCATAATGTAAACTGATGCCAGATTTTAGGTTCAAATATTGCTGGTCTCTGCTTGTGTCTTTTGGTTTTGAACTTTCAATATCTGCCTTCAGAAAGACATATCCCTGGTGTTATTATTAACAATACTCTACTTTGAACGTGATTTGAGCTGTTATGGAATGAAAGCTTGAGATATCTGCCAGGAAAAACACCAGAGAGCAAGAAAAGCAGTAGCTAGCATTAAAAGAGAATGAGAAAATTTGTGATTCAACAGTAGTTAGAAAATAACAGCATCCAACCCACATTATAACTACACACCCCCACCTCTAGAAGACATCGCTATAGAAAATTTTTAATATCTTGGCTGTTAACAGGGTTACACGGGCAAAGCCATTTATAAAACAATGATTTAAAACAGCAGCATTTCAGTAGTCTCAGATCTCCAGTATTACTTGCAAATTATCTAAACCTGCAACATTTTCTGTTTTAACAATCTGTCAATCTTTGCTTCACTACCTTTAGTAATGAAATGCAACGCCAGCAGAAATACTAACCTTGAAAATTGCATGAAGTGCAAAACTGGGCATGTATTTTGGCAATTTAACTGCACTTTACTCAATGCAGTTAAATAAGCTATATGATTTCCATCTGCTTTGTGTGACTGGCATGCTGGACAGATGTTAGAACAGTTCTTTTCTGCTTCTGGTAGATGGATTCCATGCTTCACCCTGACATAAACCAAAGTTTTAACCAAGGTGCCAGTATTACTTTGGCAAAAAAAGAGGGCTGACAGCAGGTGGGCTGAGGTCCTCTCAGCAGAAAGTAGATCTTCAGGAATCGTATGCAGTTTTCAGGAATGACAATGATTCAGAATTTCATAGATTAGGAAACTGAGCCAAGGAATAATGCTCTTATCCGCAATTCCATGGAAAAAGAAGAGTTTCTCCTATGTATCTTAGGAGGATCTTCCAGTTACTTTTACCGAGGCTGCTTAAACTAGCAAGCTAAGATACATATTGAGCATGCTGTTAGCTGGCCATGTTACAGCCCATGGGATGCTTGCCAGTACTCATTCAGAATAAAGCAGTCACCAAATGCAGCTTCAAACATATCTGTCCACATCCTAGCGTGACTTGTCAACTGGATTGCACTACCATGATGGGGTAAGAGACGGAAAAAAATTGTCTCAGGATAAAACAGTGGTTCCACCAAGCCCAGACACTAGCTCCAGCCCTCAGGGGGCTAAAAGGCATCTGGGCCCCTTGGCAGCCTATGCTGCCCTCAGCTACAACACCCTCTTTGCATTAAAACTGCCCTCTCACTGTTGAGCGATGTTATTCAGTTATTCTCCAGAAATGCACTGCAACCGTAGGAAGAGCTGCATGCTCGCAGCAACCTACAGCTGACAAGCCATTACTGTGATTAACGTCCAGATTTTACATTACTCTGTTCTTGGAGCAGAAGCGTTCAGCTCCCCACAGGTCACAGTTGGACTGGAGGCAGTCAGCAGGGACAAGCAGCTTGTGGGAAAACCGGCCAGACCCTGCAGCAGCCTGACCCCAGCCTGCTCTGCCTCTGACACAGCAGCATCTCCCTCCGTCAACCCCACCGACTGTCCTTGCCAACAGCTCCACTCATCATTTGCTTGCTCAGGCCAGATAGAGCCCAACCTTGTGTCATGTGTGGGAAACCAGTCCCTGCTGTGTCCCTTACCCCAGCTACAACCCAGATGATACTGAAAGGAAGAATTTTTGTCAGAATAACTTTCACTTGAGATTTCACTCTTACTCAAAACAGGTTTCTTGCCAGTTGGTTTTAATGTGATATTAACTGTTGTTATAGTGGTGCAGGCCCACATCACACTCTTAACAGCTGCCAAAGAGTGAAAGCTTTTATTTCCCATTGCTGAAACTGGGAAAATACGGACAGAAAGTTGGAAGTGCCCAGATAACTCCTTCAGCTCTGTGCTCACCTGTTTCAAAAATGTAAAGCAGCAAGGCTACACTGTCACCAGAAGGTTTTCCACTAAGTAAGGATCAGGTCTTTACCAGTGATTACAGATTGATATCTCTTGGTGATCAGTGGCTCAAAATCTAGTATATTTGTATTACTGTGATTCCCTGCAAATGGGTCCAGGTCACAGGTGGCTTCACCTAGGACTGAATCAGCGCCCTAAGGGTTACAAAGACTACATTTTC
>NW_008824034.1:3291229-3292904 GCF_000699105.1 Pygoscelis adeliae
AGCAGGATTTTTTTCTCCTCAGCTCTGTATTCAACAGTCTAATCTCCTACTGTGCTGGAGTAGTCTGCCTGGCATGAATACGGGCCATTGGGAAGGTCCTTACAGAGCTGTCGATCTGCTAACGTATGTTCCAGAGCTCAGAGCCATTTGCCCTTCCTCTTGCTCCCCAGTGCCTCTTACCAAAATATCTTACCCCATGAGGCTCAGTTGTAGCATCATAGTTACGCTCTAAGGGATGTGTTATTAAGCACCTAGACACCTCTTTCTGAATTTCACTGCTGCATCTCAAGGGGTAAGATGTGGATTCATGCTGGCTGACTTCGGACACTTCAGTTCTGCTTTTTCACAGCCCTGACAGTGTCCCACACAGGTAGCTTAGGTGGTGGCAACAGCAGCGGCCCACCAGCACAGCCTAGATCTGCTCTGGGTGGCAGCTATGGTGCCTGCTGCACAACTAGACAGGCCTCATGTCCCGGGCAGAGGGCTCCTCCTGCAACTCCAGAGTGGGGACTTGACTTCCACAGAGAGAAGACTGCAGATCGCAGTGTCCCCAGTGCCTCCACGATCTCACTTTAGCCAGCTTCCTGATCACCACTTCGAGACATCTGATTTTCCACACGCCTCATTGCAGCACATTTCACTGTTCCAGACCCAAACTTTAGGAACTGCAACTGGCAGCAGACCAGCCCTGTATCTGGCCTTCATTCTTCATTTGTAGAACACAGTTATTCTGTTCACAACACAGAAGCCCAGACACCAAACAAATGGGAGCCATTATTTGCCTTCAGCAGATTGTCACAGTAATGCCCTCCAAGTCTCATCCATCGAAATGGATTATACCAGCCTGCTTCCCTGGAGTGTCATGGAGTTTCTCTCAAGTGTTTTGTGCTCTGAAAGGCTTGTTTACAAGTGCTTTACTTTTAGCCAACAAGTATGAATTCTGTTAAAAAAGTTACTCAGATATTTGTCTGAAGTTCATTCTCAAGCTGCAGACAGCTAACCCATTTCAGCCACCACAATAAGCTACAAGGGTTCAGGAAGAAAGAAGGATTTTTATTTTTAATTTTTTTAAAGCCATAAAAAACCAAAAGCCAAAGAAGAGCAATGAGTTTTTCCTGAGTAATACTCCATCATGCCAATAAGACAACAGGGTCTGATTTGGAGGAAGTAAAAGGCAATGGCTTTCTTTCCTAGCAGCCTTTACTTCCCAGGCAAAGAGGGCTGGGAGTAGAATAAGAAAAAAAAAAAAAAAGACACTGACCTAGGGACCATTCCAGCACTCAGCAACTCGCTGGGCACTGAAGCTGACACAGCGATGGGTCCCAGGGGTGGCTTAAAGAGTGATGGTCATGAGAAAGAACCAAGCTTTTGGAGAGCAGTGGAAGAGTCTTCCCAAGACATGGAAAAAAAAGAAATATATAAATAGTAGCTATCATTAGCAGTGCATACAGACTGAAAGGGAATATAAGGCACTAATAATCATACCACAAATGTTCTTTTAAGACATGATCAGAGTATATCTAATATATCCTCGTATTTATAAAGGCAGATGCATGCTAGGGTTGCACTGAACACAAGATGTCTATCCACATCGGAAATAATTTTCTTCTCAGCATCTACATGTCTCACCATCAAGTAAATGCACCTCACCAAATAAGTGTAGGTATTTACTTCT
>NW_008824034.1:3292927-3295966 GCF_000699105.1 Pygoscelis adeliae
CACCATCAGCACAATACCAGGATGCACTGGAAATGAGGCAGTGCTCTGTGATGGAAGAAAACCAGATCCAAACTGAAAAACTCCTTAGGTTTTTATGATAATTAGGTGCCTGCACCACCTTCTGCCTCTCAGGGAGGGAGGGAAAGAAGTAATTATCAGCCATCCAAACTCCCTGCTACACAAAGAGGGCTCCCACGCTCCTGTCAGCTATGACAACAGCCAGTACTCTGTGGGCAGCACCTGTTTTATTCCCCTGCAAAACAGCAACTGAAAGAGGCTGGTTTCACCGGTCTGCCTGTACTGGCATGCCTCTACTGGGCAACACTGATGTGAGGCTCAAACCAAGGAGCTCCTTCTGAGCAGTCCCTAGAGCACTTTGGAGAGACAGAGCTGATGACTACCAGTCTCAACACCTACATGTGCAATCTGTAGAGATCAGCTTGTGGGATCACATCTGGCCAAAGACGGTCTGCCAGCAGACACCTCCAAGCCATCTCTTGCCAAGTGCAGCACAGCAGCTTTGAAAGCAAGCTAGGAGGGTGGGATTGCTGTCCTTCCCCCATGGGCAACAGCTCTGCTCTCTGAAGTCATGGGATGGCTGCCTCCTCCCTCAAGAAACAGCAAAAGCAGAACAGGGGTCTTCACTCTGTGCCCTCAGATTTCAGTAATCAAGTTTCAGTCAACTTCAACAAGGGCAGAATGGATTTTTCTTAGTCAGTTTTTTCTTCTGATTGAAACAGGTGACAGCAATTTGACTTGTCAGTTTTAATCAGCATTTGCGTTATGTTCTGCTCTGAAGAAGTTGTTCTGTTTTGACAAACAAGGGGAAAAAAGTCTAATACATAACTCAAGCCTAGAATTTAGGATGTCAACATGAAAGGCAAAACTAATTAAGATGCTTCACAGGAGATCCCAGTGCTTCCCACAGACACCAGTGACATGATGCTTTAGACAGGCATTCTGTACATTTGTATATATACAAACACATCCAAATAGTCAGGGATTCACAAAAGGAAAACTGACATCAGTTAGTACTAGCAATGGAACAGAGCCCAAGATTTGCAGCTAAGTTCAAGCCTAATAATACTGGATATTGTTGCAAGAATACAAAACCCTCTTTCAAATAACAGAACGTAGTGACTCAAGATAAATATGCAAAGAAAGCGTTATCGGCAGCAGCTAACAAATGGAAAACTGATACAAAAGTACAGATTCGCCAGAGCATATTTGGTTCATATCTCCTGCTGTAGTCAGTCAGTATTACATACAGATATACCTCCAGGGACACCAATAGAAATATAAACATCATTGTTTAACTTTTTAAAGACATTTCAATTGACTCTGAAGCAAGCTGACATCAGTTTTTTCCTTTTTTTGAAGCATCGAACTAGACCAAACTTACAGGTGAAGTGTGCACCCAGGGCAAAACCACATGCAAGTGCCAATTATTTTGTTTAATGTTTAGTGCCGTTTCTGGCACTGCAGAGCATTGCTGGAAGCATAAATGATGCAAAGCATGAAGGCGCATCACTGAAAGAGTCACTGTCAAAGCACACTTGGAGGTTCTTCACAGGACTTCTCCAACCCTTTGAGAAGCCTCTCAGCTCTTACAGCAGGAAAAGACACAAAAGGTAAGAAAGAACCATCTTCAGTCCTAGAGCAATATTCAAGGTCGCAGTTGGGTTTGGATTGTTTTTCCACTGACCATAATTTGTTCAGATGTCACTGATGCTTTTAAAACTGGATGAAACGCACACAGGGCAGCTCTGCACAACAG
Organism: Pygoscelis adeliae; assembly: GCF_000699105.1. Classification (NCBI taxonomy): domain Eukaryota; kingdom Metazoa; phylum Chordata; class Aves; order Sphenisciformes; family Spheniscidae; genus Pygoscelis; species Pygoscelis adeliae. The sequence continues at coordinate 3,294,705 of NW_008824034.1, forward strand.
AAACAGGCCACATTCCCAGCAGTGTGTATTCCCCTCTGCTCCCTCACCTGTTCCCAAAGGCAGGAAGAGACACTGCTCCGAGCAAGGCTTCCCACAGCCACAGGGAGGTAGAGCTGCACACAGCACAAGAGCTTCATTTCTCCTATTTTATACTTCTGGCATTACCTGGCCTGGAAACAGAACTTGACAGCATTAACCAAGGCACGAATAAGGATAGACATAGCAACTTTATTGAAATACAACAGTGAGATAAACACATTGAAGATGGGAAAAAGCTACCTAGGATGAGGAACAGTGCAACAAAAACATTGACATAAGCAGGCAAGTTTCCATTTTGACTGGAAACTGAGACACTAGAACAGCCTTCTAGGAGCTGGAAAGGGAACAACATCCTTTCTGGTTTTAAGGTAGAGTTTGTTCTGCTTATGATCATTTCTGTGACATAGCTGGCTGCAATTATGAGTGGTGGGGACACAGATAGGATCCTCTATGAGCAGGGTGGCCTCTTGTACATTCCTCCCGCCAACATCAACTGCTTGCTTGCAGTATGCATAAATTTTGGAAGGAGTGTTGGGGGAGAGCTTGGGGGGAAGGGAGAGGAAGAGGGAGAAGGCATGAATATTTTTAAGACAATTCCTCAGTTTAACAAGACAATAGCTATTTACTTGTTTTACAGGCAAGTTACAAGACTCTTGGGAATCAAGGTTTGTATTGAAGTACCAACTGACCTTTGATTACAGCAGTGTGAACACTGCTGCTCTCATAAATCACCAAAATCAAAGCTGAACCGTGCCATGAAGAGAAGATTTCAGAAAGGGGATTTGTTTTGTTTGGGTTTTGTTTTTTGAATAGCTGTGACCTGATCAGAATCAGATTAGCCAAAAAGCAATTATTTTTTTCCTTAATACAACAGGGAGAAGAGAAGAGTGCAGACAAGAAAAGTAACTCATAAAAACTGGAAGCATTTGGATTAATAGAAAGGCTGGAGCGTTTCAGTGGAAGAGACAAAACGTTTTGATGCATCTTCCTCTTCTGCCACAGCCTCTCCCCTCAACATCCCACTGTGTTAGGACCAGGGCATGCCAGAGGGAAGCCATACTCAATGACATTGCAAGGGCTAAAACACCACAATTCCTTCAGTGAAAGCTCTCTGCCTGCCTCAGTGGACCTTGCCCTTGTAGAAATCACCAGATTTTATGCCTCCTGCCTTTTCTGAAATGCTCTTTCCCATGCTATCAGTCTATAGGTCTGTTTCCGCAGTT
>NW_008824034.1:3295986-3297782 GCF_000699105.1 Pygoscelis adeliae
TTTCCCTAAATCAACACAAAATAAAGGAGGCTTAAAAATCTCACCAGGCTCACATAAACGCTTCTTCACCATGAAATATTGATGTTAATATAGAGCATGAATAATTGAGCTTCTGATCTCTTTGAAGAGTCTAGCCTTACTGAATGTTACAGGACACATAATTTATATTATTTGGATAGTAGAGGAAATAACAAATGGTTTCACCTCTTAACCCTGTCTAATAGGCAGCTTTAAGAACACCAAAGTACAGTAATTGCTATAATGGCAGTTTGCCCAAGTTAAGTCTTAATAATGTTATAATAAAAAGAGTCTTTTTGGCTCTTCTTTTTAAGATTGTTTCACCCTAAAAAGTAATCAATAAATGCAAATTTTCACCTCCTCACTGCAAATACCTGCTTGGTATTTCTTAACTTTTCTTGCACTCAGCTTTGCTGGAGTCCCACAACAGTGAGCCACCTGGTCACTGATGCTCCAGGTACCCCCTCACTCTGGAACTGGCCAGATACAGCCAATGGGACAGAAATGGAGACAAGGAAAGACTGGAGCAGTAATCCTGGAATGTTTCAGTCTTTCCTCCAGACTCCTTAGTCCCCATTTCCTACCACTAGTCTCCCAAGCATAATTTTCCCTGAGGAGAAAAGACCTGAAAATAAACATCAGATGAGCACTGACCAGGGCTTGGCTGGCTATCAAAGCCTCTTCCACAGACTTTCCCAAGCAGTGCTGTGCGCTGCAAAGAACTCTGTGGCAGAAGTGCATCCCACAGGCCAAGCCATCAGTCCCAAGCCAGGGTGATGTTGCTCCTGGCATAAGTGACTACAGAGCTCTGGACTGACTGAGCATGTAGATTCAATGACCAGGGAGTCCTCAGAGCAATCACTGTTCAGCTTCAGCTTTGCAGGCTTTATTGGTGTTGCTTTTCTGTTTTGACTTATACCCTCCACTGTTAACAGAATAGAGGGCATAAAATGGAATACCTTCATTTCACCTGATTTAATAGCTGATTTAACCAGCTTCTTATTAGAAATAAGTCAAATGAAGAAGTGATTGCACTTCCCTTTACAGAAAGAAATATAATTTTAATTATTCTTTCCTGGCATAACAATAATATTCTGATATCCCAGCTAGAGTGAAAGGCAGCTCAGTGGGAGCCAGGCAGGTGCTCAAAGATCCCCATGCCCAGCCTAGCCCAGTGCTGAGGTGGTCTCTTAACTCAGGCCTGAGATTCACAGGATTCTTGACTAACTCCATTGGAATATATCCTTTTAGGACCATATTTGAGCACTGAAATCACCCAAGCCCCAGTGACAAGGAGCCAGGGAAGTCACTGCACGAGCTGCTTGCCTGAACCTGGCACTAATAAAGACCAGGCACAGGGATTTAGGTGGAATTTCACACAGCTGACTATGGTCCTAACAGCAGTTAAATCATTTAGGAAAGGATGGTTACAAATGCTCTAGGTATCTTTCTGAATAATGAAACCCAGCAGGTAATACAATTGAACATTTAATTTCACAGTAGCTGTGAATTTGTCTGCAAGACATTTACCCCTCATGTGTCCTGTCCCATCTACACAAAATCCATCCTAAGTGAATTGCAAGCAGTAGGGACTTGGTCTAGCTGACAAACTGAAGCAGTGGATGCAATTTTACAACTAACTGTGACAAGTTCGATTGGGGCTAGTTCTGTTTAATATCTTTAGCAATGATCTGGACAAGGGGATCGAGTGCACCCTCAGTCAGTTTGCAGACGACACCAAGTTGGGCAGGAGTGTTGATCTGCTCGAGGGTAGGAAG
>NW_008824034.1:3298423-3301847 GCF_000699105.1 Pygoscelis adeliae
GAAGTGGTTGAGTCACCATCCCTGGAAGTATTTAAAAGACGGGTAGACGAGGCGCTAAGCGACATGGTTTAGTGGTGGACTTGGCAGTGCTAGGTTAATGGCTGGACTCAATGATCTTAAAGGTCTTTTCCAACCTAAACAATTCTATTCTAAGTGATAAAATATTCTTGTTGAGAGCACAAGTTATTATGCCTCCTTTTTGACAGGCTTTCAATCCAGCTTAAAACACACATTTTCTACATTAATGTATCACTCACTAGTTCACACAACAACCTGCTACATTTCTTCAAATTGAAAGACTCCAGCAGTAACAGTATTACCTGTGTGTATTTATATGTATATTAATGCAGTATTCCTGATTTCTCTCTCAGTCATCCATTAGATTTAAGGATATTCAATTCAGACACGATGTAGTTTTGTAGAGTACAGAAATGAATTTTTAATACCAGAAGGAATCCCTATAGTGAGACAGACTGACCTCCAGCCTCACACAGACTACAGCTCCTGCATCACTTTCTTAAAAGGGCTGCTGCTTCTGCATGCCAACTCCAGCTAAATCCCTAGCCCCATGCCAGCTGAACACGTTACTTTTTCCCGCCAAACATCATGGATATTATTAATTTTGCCTGCACATGAACTCCTGGAGCAATCTAAGATTGTTTTTTTATCTATTTATACTTGTACCATTAAATCACTTCTCACTTTTATTTTTTGTTGCCATTAATATAACTTAGAAAAACTCCAACAGTCCTAATTTCTAACTGATTAAAAAAAAAAAAAATCATACTGGATCGGGCCCAGTTCTCCTCCTTACACTAGTGTTATATTAGCGTAACCACAGCTTTCAGTGAAATTAGTCTTGTTCACTCCGATGGGAAACAAAGAAAAAAGGTCAGTCCTACTATTTTCTCCTTACTACACTTACAGTAGGAGTTCAGTCCACAAATACATATGCATGACCTAAGCTCTGGAGGGAGAATTACTCAGTATGGCCAAATAGTATTGCAGCGGATCTGATAATGTTTCATTACTGCTAATCATTTTCACCAAGAAAACTGGCTCGTTTAAGATATCACAATGCCTGCATACAGCAGAATTAGACAGTACACATTAGTATGAACACCAAATAAACCAACATAAAATCAGTCCTATGTCTGCATTAAAACAACTCAACAAGTATCACTAGGGAAATTATGAATTAGCTTGACTGGACTCTAATGTGTTACTGATAATTACACATTTAATCAAATTAAACATGGCATGCAGATCTGGTCTGTCTTTTCCCCCACTGCTTTTGACTGTTCTCACAACACTTGCTCTGTTATGGACAAAAGGATCCTACTCCTTTCAAGGCTGAGCAGGTCACAACCCCATTTGGGTACTTGGAGATGTTTCTAGCCACAGTGTTTGACATCCGATTGTCCTGCTAAGATAACTTCTCCCTGTTCTCACATCTGCCGTTCGTAAGTTATTATCCTCCCAAGCAAACCCGTATCCAACCTATACATGAAGCATTAATAGCAAAGTGCACATATTCCTGCCTTTCATACACCACGTTTGGGGGAAATCATGAGCTAGAAGACCAGATCAAAACTCACCTGGCTTTGTTTCTTTGTTGTCAGTGGTTTTCTGTCACACGGTGTTTAGGTTTTGGGGGGGTTTTCTTCTCTCTCTCTCCCCCATCCCCCCCACCCCCAGAAGTACATCAGTAAAAACAAATCAGGGGACTGTGGCAGTGTAACAACCTGTTACTCAGTACCGAAGTCCTGGGTTTTGTCCCGGGCCAATATAAACCGAAGGGGTCTGCAAAGCCTTGTTGCAGCTGACTTATTCAGTCCTCTGCAGTTCTAAGAATGATGTTCACCTTTGATTTTCCTTTCAAAGGTCCTGCCTCAGCAGGGTTAATGAGAAAGAAAGAAATCATATAGCAAATTAAGGCTTAATCATTGTGCAATTCCCTTAGATAAATGTTAATTGTCCCATCCTCAGTGCTTTGCAGCGTAATTAACTATACCTCCGTACCAAAGGGAAAAAATACAGCATGCTTCATTTCAAGGTCGCAAAACAAGTGAGAAAGAGACAAGAACAGAGGCAAGCTCTCCTGACTTGTCACCTCTACTCAGTCCCCTGCTTCAACCACTAGGTAGCATCCCCTCTTCAAGCTGACACAAAACACAGAAAACCGAAGTCAATGCCAGCTACTAGCTAAAAAGCTATGAGAACAAAGGCTGGGAGAAGAGAGCCTTTCCACATTGATCATATAAAGGAACTGCAGTTTAAATTAGTGTTTGATATGCAATAAGTTTGACAAATAGACTTGTATACAAAGTTATCTAGCTCTTTTTACATATCCTTGTAATAACTACAGCAACTATGGACTTAAAGATTCAAGCACCACCTCTGAGCTCAGCTGTAATTTACTCTTCTTTGCTGAGCTATTTATCATCCTAATGTCCCTGCCAAACAAAAATAAATTCTACTAGACATATCATTAAAGGATTTAGTAATCAGTACAAGATAGTGATATAATTCACTAAGCCCAAAATGCTAGCTGCTGCTATCCCTTTACAGTTACTAAAGTGCCTTAATAAAATTCTATCTGGCTGCAAAGTGAAAATATGGATGGATTTACACATAACATAGTCCATTTAATTAGTAGCTAAGAGGTTGAATGGCTAATATTAATTTCTGTTAAACAGTGAGCCATACCTCTCTTGGCTGAAAGCTCTGAATTCAGACAGTTTGGGATTCATTTTACTTCAAAGGCTCAAACAAAGGTGAATTTCAGATGCGACTGTGCAATGAAAAAGTCTGAATTATGACCAAATCAAGAGAGAAACATTCAGAACAGAAAAGACCTATAGAAATTGCTACAAGAAGGCCATCCCATGTCCTTCCCAGTCTATAATAAGTACTCTATGCTGCAGCCTCAGATGATAGTGCAGTTTCAGAGAGGTGCAATTCGTTCCTTACCGAAAGCCTGATTACCATACTCCACAAAGCATGAAGATTGAGAGATTGTGCAATTACCATCCCAGCTATTATCACTGACTGCTGTTCCAACCCAGCTCAGTGCCCCTTCAAAGACGTCACTTGTATGTAACAGTAATTCCTCAAACAACAATACCCATGAACATGCTCCAAGGCAAGCAACCAGCTACAAGGACTTGCAAGATGCTGCCTCTTAGGGTGGGAGCAGTAAAAACTGTTCTTTGTTTCCAAAATTTCAGCATCAGAGAACAGAGTGGGGGAAAGGTTTGGCATCTGGAACAACAGGGTCTGTCAGCCCGAGGACCGACAGTTACAAACAAACTCTTTACTTCCTTCTTGGAATAAAGCCTGCCCAAATCTCTCCAGTCTACTGATGGGATCAGCAGGGGAGAAGCATCCCCATTTTTGAGCTCTTACAGAGCCAGGTGCACAA
>NW_008824034.1:3301888-3307851 GCF_000699105.1 Pygoscelis adeliae
CTCATGCAGACCAGCCACCAGGACTTGCCTTGCTTTTCGTCTTCTACAAACTTCACTTTTTAAACATGCTGAGCACAGGAACACTTCAGTGTCTGTACTACCAACCCTCAAATTCTTTTTCTGTGCAAGTCCTAAGAACACACCAAAAATAAACTGAGGTTTCCATTGCCTATTGAAAAAGTAAAGGAAAAGCACGTGCATGGCAGCTAAAGCAAAGCTCATTTTACACTCTCCAATCACTAACATACAAAGTGCAAGGCCCTGCATTCCCTGGTATTTCCTCAGTAAAAATAAAAATACCAGCCTTCCTCTGCATGCACAAAAAAGACATTTTCCTTTGTTGCTTGTAGCTTATTGATTTTCAGTTGTTCAAGTGTAAGTGAATCTGTAAGAATTCACCTCTAACCGCCCTGCATGTGCTTTTATGTTACAGCACAGTTTCAGGCAGTAAAATGTCAAAATAAACAAGATAAACAGGTAACTGTGACAAGTTTTCCCAAGGGCAGAAAAACATTATCAGCACCTGCTGCATTTTCCATCTGCTCTGAAGTACCCAGGAGAAAAATCAGAACTTTTATATAGTCAATACTTTGTAAGTTATGATTGGTGTTGATTCCTTTAGGAAAACTCAGGCGGTTGTATGTGTGTATATATATATGTTTCTATACAATGAGGAGAGCAGTACAAATAAGATCTATTCCAGAATCCAAAAGGCTTCAGGCCAAGGTGCAGCTCTTTTTCCTTCACCTGTCTATTCCTCTGTTTCAGTGTTGGCCTGCAGGCAAGGGCCTGCTGACCAGGGCTCCTACGGATGAGTCCTCAGCATTTCTTGGAAGACAGAGAGGTGACAATAGAGAAGGAAGGAAGAGGTTAATTTCTGGTCTAGGACATAGTAGGAGAGAGTCTCATGTGGAAGAAATTACTCTCAAGGTTTGCAGATAAGGGCTGCTTCTGGCCCTACTACCACTTTCGTGCATGGCTTGGTTATGACTGACCCAAATTGGGTTTAACCTGGCTCATTGCCTAAACATTTATTGTTTCTCACACATCCCAGGCTGAGCTGGATGTATTGGGGCCTGGTGTCATTAGCACGGTCACAAACACAGCAGCTCTGCAGGGCCAGACACCTGAGGGGTGGCGGCGGGCTGCGCGGTGGGCACTGCCAACACAGGACAGCGACAGGGACAGGTTTTGCCAGTGAAAAAAGCCCCTTGTTGTAGCTTTAACTCCTGCATCGCCACCAGCAGGGCAGGGAAAGCCATAAGCTACCAGAACAGAGCAGCCCTGTGTTTCCACAGGAGACAGCTGCTTTCCAAAACACGTTTTGCCTTTCCAGCAAAAAGAGCATTGTACCAAGAAAGCAAGCCTCACTTCCCTCAGCACCCCCTGCTCCTGGGGCAGGATGGCCCCCTCCTACCTCTGCAAGATGTCTCTCGTGGTTTAGTCTCACCAGTCCCCATTGCAACTGGATATGGGCCCAGTTTTGCAACAGCCTCTGAGCGCTGAAGCCCTGCAGTGCCCCAGGGGCCCTTCTGGCAGTTGGGGCAGGCGGGGGCAGATATGGTGGCCACAGCACAGCACCTTCCTCCTCTTCCAGCTATATTCTGCCAGGGGTCCCGGCCCAGCTGTGCCCAGGCCACCATTCCTGCAGCCCGGGGCCCTCCAAAGCCGCCACCGAACTAAACCAAAATGGTCCTTTGGGAGCATTTGACAGTAACCAGTTTGTTTTATTTACAATTAAATCACAGCTGGGGGGAAAGAAGGAAAATATTTTCTTCAAGATCTGGCTGTGAATTACTGGCAGAGCCCCTGCCTCCTCGAGGCATGGGCTCCTCAGGTGATCCTGCCAAGGCACTGAGGGGCTCCTGTGATGGCGGCCGCCTCATCCACCCCCGAGAAGACCCAGGCCAGCAGCACGAGCATGGCGTGGGCCTGGCCTCCAGCACAAGCTGATGTGGTGTTGCACGTGCCCTGGCCTTCTGAAATGCTTTTTTCGACCCATTTCTTCTTGCAGGAGAAGCTTGGAAGAAATTACTTGTCCCCAGCCATGCCAGGCTGACGTCGTGGGGAGCCGGGGTGCTGCAATGAAGGCAGGACAAATACCCATAAAAAAACCGAGTGTTCAAGTTGACTAACAGTGTTTTGTAATATTTCAAAAGCGTTAGAAAGGAAAATGTTGGGGTTTCATTTAAAAAAAAAAAAAAAAACAACAAAAAGCAAAATCTTACTGAACTTCTATATTAACCACCAATACATTTGTGCATTTAATATTTTCAGGAATACACTCTGGTTTTCTCTAGGTTTCTTTAGTTTTACCTACCATATTGCCTTTTTCTGTGCTCGTGCTGCAGGGGCTCCCACAGCCAGACATCCGGCTCCACGCTGGCTGTGCATCCCAGCGCCATAAAAAACCCTGGGTCATTTTTTATATTAATGGGTTCGTTAACTTCACTGTCCTGGCCAGGTCCCAGTTTAAGTAAGTGCAATCCCTCCAAATATTCCTCTCTAATTTCAACCATAAATGTCTTTTTCAGTTTCTTTCCTGCAAATTGTTCTGTGCTTTTTTCCATGCTTTTTTTTTTTTTAATTGCAAAACGGCTGTCACTTTTTACCCAGGAGATGGTTGTATTTTGATGCCACATTAATACCTTTATCCTACACACTTATCAAAACCACTGGAAACCTACCTCGAGGCAAAGCAACCTGCTTACAGTTGAGGAAACAATTCTGCATCCTACTTCCAGGGAAATTCAGAAATTTTGCTCACAGGAGGAACACAATGCAGAAGGAAAGACATCACAGTTTTTTAAATGTGTTACCTATAAAATATTCTACATACAAAATAAATTATGTGCAACTGGACAGATTTATAAAATAGTTTGATGGCTCAGTCTATTTAAAAGGTAATCTAAGCAAGCCGTGACTATACAGCCGTTGCCATTAATCCAAAAGACATTAAAGTTTCCCTGGCCTCTTGGAAGCTATTATTTGAGTTAAAAACCTTATCAGGACACCATGCTTGGGAGAAAACATAGAAACGTATTTCAGTTAATGGTTCAGACCCACCTTGTTTGCTCTGGAAACTGACCCCATACTGTAAATTCTATCTCTCTCTGCTGTACAGTGCATTACTTATAGCACATGAATAATGGATATTATAAACAAGCATTACAAAATGAAAATTCAGTTAACAATATTATGGAGCTTCCATTCACAAATGTAGTTCATGAGTGATACAAATTTTATGGTTCTTATCACCAATGAAAAAATTTGCATATCTCATCACAGAGTTCTTGCAAGAAACCATTCTGCATTTCTCATCTCAGTGTTTTTATGGTTAAGAAATATTGCATCAGGCCCAGTAATTTACATTTTTCCAATAAAATTCTAAATACATATGCAGCAGCTCTTTACTGACTGACTTCATGTTATAAATTATAAGCTTGGAAGTAAATACATTAGGACAAATATTGATTTCTAAATAGTCACTATGAGTGAGATTTTATTTAGTGTTGAATTATCGCACCTCATCTTTTATAGCTGTACCTTATCTCCCAGCTACTATACTTCGTGGCAAGTAAGTAAATAAATAACACCGCCTCACTTCTGACAGTTCAATTCGTTCAGTTCCACGTCGTGGAAATCACAGGCACAGAGTCTGTGCAAGGGTTTTCTAGCAGCTCTACTCAGACAGACTTTCTGGGATCTGCAACTGCTTTCAGCGTGTCGCATGACCGAGCATTGCAGGCTTCACTGTGGAAGCAGCAGGTGAAGTCCAGTGCCTGTTGGAAAAGATTAGCAAAAAAAGTAGCAGTACTACTCTGGGATGTCATTGAATGAGCAGTGCTTGTTCATTCAACACGTCTGCTCCGTGGTTGTTCAGCATTTTTTTGTTTTAATGGATAATCTCAACCTTTACTACCGTAAACACCATGATTGCACATGGCATCTGGTTAGGAAACAGGAACAAGGCATTTAGTCTCTGTAAAAAAAAATCAAACAGAGCGCTCAAGTTGCAGTTACAATTGGATCACCCTCCATACTTCCATCATCCCCACTTCAGAAGTGGCACTGAGACTCCCCAAAAAACAGCTCAAGTCAAGCTAGCATGGAAATGTAACTGCTGCAACCTATGGACAGAACCTATTGTCTGAAGAACTGCATGAATACAGCAAAATCTGCTCCAAAACAGAGGTGGGGGGAAAAAAAAAAAAAAAAGAAAACCATCTTGGGTACAGCAGTCCTCATCCTCACAAAGCTCCTCGATAGAGACCAAGTGTGTGGCAGCCCTCAGTATGTCTCCAGCCCAGGGGGACTCTGTCTGTCCCCAGCCCTCCCTTACAACCCAAATGCCACCTTGTGCCCTTACTTGCGACCACCCTGGCCCCCACACCCTCCCATTCACAGCTTGGCTGTGCTTTCCTTCCCAGCTGCAACACAGTTTGTAGGGCAAGGAAATGGATGCGGCACAGTCTTCACTTCCATAGCACCCGATGGATAGACATAGACACAAGAAAGGCAAAGGGCCTCGGAGGGACACACAGCGATGAGACCAACGGCAGTATGCAGGAAGTTTTCTCCCTGATGAGGAAGGCCGTAGTGCATCAGGCAGCTGGCTCACAGGCAGGTGGAAGAAAAACACGTGAATCCAAGGAGATGTCCCAGATGCACTGGGTCATTCTCTACCAGGTCTGAGCTGGGCAGCTGAGATACGCCTGAACTCAGTTCAATCTGCTTCCTGGGAGTCAACAAAACCCATGCTGTTGTTCCAAATATTTATTAAAAAATAACTTCAAGTGGAAAAAAACAATCAATAAGCAGTCCAATGGCAGATTTATTACAGTTTTAACAGGTAAAGGGAACGAATCTACTTTATGAGCAAAAATAGCAGTAGGGAAGTATACTGAAGGATTCTTAATCAAATGATAAAATGGAAACAGCATATGCAATATATATTTATATATAAATATATTGATTACATTCTTCTTAAATAGATTAAACAACATTCACTAGCAACATCCAAAATATTTTTTTGTGGCAAGAGATTCATCTTCCTTCACAGCAATACTGCCTCTCCAAAAGTTTATGTCCACTACGAGAATTTTAGAGTTTGGGACTAGAATAGGTATTCAATACCACCAAGTCAAATCCAGAGCAAGTGATTTAAAACCAGTTTATAGGAGATCTCAGTGTTACTTCAGAGACTTAAGGCCAAGTACGCAACAGGTGGAATTGGCAGAGCGTGGTTTAAGCTGTGGGATCTCCTAGAAAGCTCAAATTTGGATTAAAGTTAGATTCCCGCAGGGAAACTGACACTGCTCAGGATTCCAAATTTAAGACACATTTCCCTTTTTCTGTAAACAATTGTTAACTAAATAAACTCTCTGTACCCTGTTAACCATTTCTTAACATAAATATAAGGAGCTGCTTAGGTAGTCTTAAAATAAATCAGTATAAAAAATCTATCCTATCCTAATCTCTGTATCAAAGTGCTAGCAAATGGCACAGTGTTTTCTGTTTGAAGCTATGTTCCCTGTTTTTCATGTTTCATATTGCAAACCTCAGCTCCAGCAAGACTGAGCTCAGGTCTCCAACCGTGGTGGCTGAATCATCCCAGCTCCGGGCTCACTCTTGGGCAGCCCTCACTTATACTGGGACACCCAAAGTACTTCCGAACGGGTTGTGCTAGGGCAAGCTCTCTGTGCTGTTAGATGGATGGCACCCATCGCAGACCCATCCCCACCCTGCGGGGTGGTGGCAGGGTCCACGCATACAGGGAGCTGCTCAGGACCCACCCCAGTGCAGCAGGTACTTAGCCTGTCCCCTGCAAAGACCTGGGCAGGAGTCGGGCTCAGACCCAACAGCAGAAGACAAGCTGATCCCCCTGTCACTTTGCATAGTTTGGTTTAGCAGTGACTCTCTGCGAGTCCTGGCGCGATGCCCTATCGTGATCCTGCTGCTCC
>NW_008824034.1:3308074-3321575 GCF_000699105.1 Pygoscelis adeliae
TGCTCCACTTCCCACCAGGTGCTAGCAGAGACTCCCACAGCTTACCTGTTCAGGACCTCTTTGGCTTACTTGGTTTGGTTCAGCTGCTCGCTGGCTGTTACTTTGGAGCCTGAATAAGAAATAGTGCAAATAGAAGCTTAAAGAAAAAAAATACCACATTGCCTTCACTGAACATTCAGTTAAAAAGACAAGGATCCATAAGATGAAACCCCAGTTGTGGGGTATTTGAGACATTCGGCAAACCTGTACAGGATTCTTCATGATTGTCTTAAAGAAGTATAGTTAGCTTGGCGCTAGATGCTTAAAATTATTTGCTAATGTGATTCTAACTAACACTGTTGTGGCTAATTGCAAACAACTTTGAAGGCTAGTCACAGAACACGGGACATCTCCTTGGTGTGATGGGACAAACACTCCCTGCAGTTATGGATTGCTCAGTGCTTTTCTTATCCAAATTTGACTCAAAATGAGTTTGTTTGCATGGAATGGTGTGAACTCATCCAGACTGGTTTTGCTGGAAGGCAAATGGACCACATTATTTCTGAGGGTCAAGATACCTTTATTTGGCCATGCTCAGGTAGATTAAGAGGCCAAAACAGAACTCAGTTTGATTCCTATTATGGGAGGCTGCTGCGGTGTATTTTAAAACAATAATCATCTGAAGTGGCTGAGATGTTCATGTTTGAAACTTCATGAAGTGCCAGGGTGCCCTATAAATGCAGAGATCCCCCCCTTGCATTGCAGCAACCTTCACCATGTGGCAGCATGCACACTGCAGTCCTCACTGAAGCAATGCGCTATGCAATGTTTCTTGGCCCACTTCATAAAGGGGCTTAATTTCTCTCAACTCCACTTCCCTCCAAAAATCAGCAGAAGGGACATTCAGCAACAAGTTGCTTTCAGCAAGCAATGCAGAAATGGCTTGTTAACTTCACTGAGGATTAGGCACTTAGCCTGCTCAGGGTTTTTGTAAATCCTATGTACCTCCATCTCTAGGCACCTACATGCTATTGCGAAATCTGGTTCTCGGTGTTTCAGGGTTCAGCCTTGGGAACTAGTCCTGCTTTGACTATGATCAAAGAGGGAAGACTACACTCTTTGTTCAGGAGCAGGGCTGACTGCTGTCCTCATTAGACCCACCGGGCTCCAACCTGCTTCTCTCCATTACACAGCTCCTGCTGTGCCTCTCAGTACACCAGCATCAAGCCAGGTTTGCTAGCTTGAAGGTAGAGTTGCACCAGGGGAGTTTTACCTGTTGATTTTATGAGACTGTTTCACAGCAGGATCCGCATGTTTAAAACCATGAGATGAATTCACAATGAAGCTAAGGAAAAAAAGAAGTCGGCATATTTATAGACAGCTGCCGTCACCCCTGCCCACACTCCATTAAAGAAACAGCCTTATCTTTGCCCATGTGCTTGTTTCTAATATGATACTGGCCTTCCCAGCACTTCAGGACATTGTTTCCAATGACAAAGATAACAGAGTTCAGGCTTTAACTGAGAACTGATGCATGAATATGCTTAAGTAGCTTTCCTCTCCCAGCTCCATGAATCAATTACAGCTTTGTACATGAATAAAATGGAAAAAAATTCTCCACTTCCTCCCCCATCAAATTCATGTTATGTGGTGGGCAAAAGAGGGATGTTTGGAACAAAAACTTCCTTCCCCTTCTGCCTTCGTCCGCAAGTGTAAAGATTACTGGAACTTAAAAGCTGGCATCTGCATTAAACAGATGGGACTCTGTTATGTTCATCTTTTTTATGATGCTCATGTAGCAGGGACTTCTGAAATACATTTGGAATGAATGCTGGCCATGACAGGATACTGCCTAAATTAGAATCAGGCTCCAAGTATCTTCCTGCAATTAGATTATGTCATATGTTATACTCTTACCCATGGCCTGGGAAGGAGAGTGCAAGGGTACTTAATATCTGTAGATATTCAATTAAAATGAGTGCATCAGACACTCAGTAGGTCTGGCTTTTGCCTGCCTCACATCTAGCCCAGGCTAGCTTCTAAATCTCAAGAGAAAAGAAAAAGCAAAACGAACGTATACACAGTGGAAGTCATCATGACCATATGTATGCCTGCTGGCTAATACTGTTACCTAACTGAAAAGGTAAAAAGTCATGCAGTTTATACTTCGTTTGCTATAGTTTGGGTTATGTTAAGGCTAAAAAAAATAGAATTCAGAGGGAGAGGAGAAAGGTTTGTTTGTAATACATGGCGATTTTGCCGGCTCTTGAAGGTTGCATTTCAAGCGTAACTGCATTTCTCCATGCACTCTGCAGACTTCCCTTTTTGCGAGTATTGGCATGCTTGTGGCAAAAGCAACCAAACCAATTAATTAGGCACACGGTGAAAGATGGCATAGGAAAAAAAAATAAATAAAGATCAGTCATTTCCATTCTGAAAATCCTTACTCAAAGCCTCGAAGTCGCAGTGATAAGCTAAGCATGAAAGGTAGCAGACTCCTTCCTTGCATGAGAAGCAGACTCCTTCCTCGCATAAGGGGCCCAGCAACACCAGCTGTGAAATGCACACATAGAAAGGCTCTTACATATTATATATACGACTGTAATCCAAAATAAATAGTACTGTTCTGACTCATAAGTGTATTTCAGCTTGGTTGTTGTTGTTTGTGACGGCTGGAGATGGCTTGCTTTTCATCCCTTCTGTCCCACCCTTGGACACATCAATGAACAGCAACCTGGGAGTCCGGAGTGTCAGCAGTATCCTTTTGTACTCCTTCCGGAAGTTCTGGTTAAGAAGCCCATAGATCACAGCGTTGAGGCAGCTGTTAAAATAGGCCATAAAATAGCTCAAGACAAAAAGCCATTCTGGAATGTGTGGCTGCACTTTTGAAGGATTAATCGAAACAGCAAGGCCAATAAAGTTTAACGGTCCCCAACACACGGCAAAAAGGACAAAAACCACAAACATAGTCAAGAAATTCCGGATGTCAGCTGCTCTGAGCTTCTGCTTGCAGTCTTGTCTCACCCGGTGTTTGACTTGAATCACCAAAATCCAGATCCGTAGGTAGCAAAATGTCACGATGGACAGCGGGACGATGAAGTGAACCACCACCACTGTGATGGTGTATGATGTACTCACCGTCTGGGCAAAGGTGCAGGAGTAAATCCGGGGGTCATACTGCAAGGAGCCAACGAAGAAGTTTGGCACAATTGCCACCACTGTGAGTATCCAGGTCAGGCACAGATAGCAGCAGGTGTTCTTCAGGTTGAAGAGCTTATCGTACCGAAGGCTGTGGCAGATGTAGCAGTAGCGGTTGATTGCGATTGCCGTGATGTTGAAAATGGACCCGATGACACTTAAGCCCATCAGGAACCCACTTAGCTGACAGTGAACATTTCCCAATGTCCATCCATTATGGAAAATGGCACTCAAGATCAGAGGGTATGGATAAACCGCAACTACGAGGTCTGCAACAGACAAACTGACGACGAAGATGTTGCCTACAAAAAAGGAGAAGAGACCGTGAGAGGTTAGCGTAGGTCCAGATAGACAACTTGCAATGCAGAACTCCTCTTTAGGCCTAACTCTTCTCACAGGCTTCTCTCTACCCTCCATTTGGAATTTGAAAGCCTAGAAAATAAGACTTTGCTCTACTAGTGACAGCAATGGAAAGTAACTAGGCATGATTAACTTGCATACTCCTTCTTAAGAAAATTCTAAACTGGAAGCGTTACCCTTAACTCAGCTATAGCTGTGGGTCAGGTTCCTGCATTCCTCTAAGTTGTGCAGGAGAGAAGGATTTTGCTCTCCTTGTTAATCAGCCAGCATGACTGTAGTCACCAGGCAGCCACCTAGCATTCACTGTCCTGCAGAGAACTTAATTCCTTTAAATACTATATAGGACACAGTACTGTCTATAACATCGCGTAGTGACACTTTACATAAGCTCTGTCCATCATAGGCCAAAGAATTGCGGTGTGCAGGTTAAGTTTTCAGTGGTTTATTCATTGCACTGACAGCAGTTGCACGGGAAAGGTCTTTTTTGGTCTTTTGCACATGAACAGGTATATTTTCACCAGAATTTCTGCAGTGTTCATGCTAAGGAGCGTGTGTTCTTCCAGGAGCCAAGGTGCAGGCAGCCTTTATGTGCTTATCTTATTTGGTATGTTTTCCTGTTCCTTTAATATTAAAATTGCCCAATGCAATATGGAAGGTCAATCACTCCTACACCGTCTGGGCCTAGGCAGGGAATATGATTAATAAGCTGCCATCAGCCATCTTTGCAGAGTATATGCTTCAGGTTGTCCATTTACGCTCTAAAATGACACGAGTTGAGTTTGTGCAAATATGAAATAATTTAAGCCTTGCTGGATTGAAAATGGCACATTGCATGGGACAACACCTGCCAACTCCACTGGGTGGAAGGCAACCAGTGACTTCCTAACAGCGGTTACTGCTCATTTTATAAGTCCGGTGTATTTTTAGGTAGGCAAAAAGCCTTTCTGTTCAGTTTGCCAGTCAGAGTAGAGGAGTGCATTAAGAAAGGGACCTTGAGGTCTTTTGGGAACTGGTGTTAACTACAGAACCCCCTATAATGTTGAAAAGGACGTCTGTCAAAATTCAGCTTTTTGGCGACTAGACAAATGGTCATTTCAGGAGGAGCTCAACAATGCAGTTAGAGGACAGCACACTAGAAAGAGTAGTTGTTTTTCCTAACTCTACTACCTTCAGGTATATCTGCAGGGGCAGGAAGGAAAATATTACTAGAGTACCAGTAGAGGCTATGTTTAACACATTTAAGGTG
Organism: Pygoscelis adeliae; assembly: GCF_000699105.1. Taxonomy (NCBI): domain Eukaryota; kingdom Metazoa; phylum Chordata; class Aves; order Sphenisciformes; family Spheniscidae; genus Pygoscelis; species Pygoscelis adeliae. The sequence goes on from NW_008824034.1 coordinate 3,312,858, forward strand.
TTAACACCTGTGCCCATGTGTTACAGGCAACATCCCAGCCCACTGATCACCCCTGCACCTTCTCTTCAAACCCTCATATCCTGCTGTCTACCAGATTATATGAAAAAAACACTAAAAAGAGGTCTTTTCTGCAGTATCAATGAAGGGACTCTCTGAGATCTCAGTTCAGCTAGGTCACTGGATTCAGTATTTGGAAAATACACCCAAGGGCTGGCAGAAATCACGGCCGCATTGTCATTGCAGTTGGCTCATTGCTATGTTTTTTGCCAACAAAAGCTATCAGGACAAGTCAACAGTTCATATCAGGCAGCAGAGTCCACTTCACACTAACTGGAAAACAGTTCAGACTTGAGAATAGCCCACAGCAGTGCAGAGCTGAGACAGCTGACACAAAGCATCATTTCAAAATAAATATTAGCAGAGGTCATGTGAAGTGCCGAAATCTTTTTAGAGATTTCACACACACAGGTTTACCACAGCACACAACTTCTGTGGCTGCTGTGCCTCAGTGCTGCTTTTTTGCTCATTTAATATCTTACTTAGAGCTTTTTAAAATGCAGTCACTGACCCTGGTCCCCATGTAATTAATTGTATTTATGCCTGCTGTCAAGGGCAAAACCACCTGTGGTCACGCTTAGTGCTCACGCAGGCACCCTAGAGAGGGAATGCTCTTCTGCAGCAAAACTTTTATTCCTTCAATCAAAAAAATACCACTTCAACAATAAGCAAAATGTGTCCCCAGCACCAGAATTTTCTTTTGGAAAGGTTTTCCAAAACAATTATCCAGACAGCAAAATAGAGAGGTATCAGCAACCCAATTTAGAAGACTTCCAGAGGATGCTGGAGACGGACTCCATTGATGGGACCACAACCCTCCCTCTTCACTGGACCTGTCCCACTTGGATACACATTTATATACACAGATGGCCGGAGATCAGGCCTCTGCATTTGCTGGGGATGAAAGACAGCCACATTCAACACCCAGTTTTGAATCAGGCAAAGCAGAACAAAGCTGGATATTCCCTACTTAAGACAGCACATCAGTGGATTTAATCCAAAGCTTAGCAAAATCATAGGGAAAATTATTAGCCTCACATCACTGCCAGCTGCTGTGAGAAATGAGCAGTCTCTGTCAGTGTTTCTTCACTAACTTGAATAGTTGGGAGGAAGTAAAAATGGGGGGGGGGAATCTATAAAAATAATATTCACAGGATGGATTGAGCAGCTTGGATTCAATCCAAGAGCACAGTATTGTGTGTATTATTTTGACACCACGTCATTGCATGTTGCTCCAGCAGGGAGAAAATGAGACAGTTTTATCAAGACAAGAATTAATAATCTCCTCCTTTACTTGGAGAGCAAACCTGCCATCCTCTGCTCTGTGCTTTCAACTTGCAGTCTTGGCTCTCCTATCAGCTAGAAGGCTTATCACCCCAGCAGGGTGTCGGGTCCCTGACAATAAGGTCAGAAAGGTTCACTCAGTACTATTTAACAGAAACAAACCCATCTTCCATTTTATTTGGCAATGTGGTCAACTTCGTATTTTTCTTCTGGTGAGATGAACACAAAGGTCAGACCCATATAGTAGCCACTTGCCAGTCAGTCCTGAAAATCGGTGCATTTTTAACAACCGAGTACCGAAAAGAGGGGGCACATCGCATGCCCCCAAAGCAGAACACGCCCTTCAAAGTATGGGAACTGGCTGCTGGCTAATTATTAAAGTAAGAGTAACTTGAGTTAAACACTAGCCTGTTGAATAACAACAGGCTGATTTTGAAAACTGCTATAGCCTCGCAATCCCTGGTTCCCTATGAGACCACCGTGTGCTGGGCTCCGCGGCCAAAGGCTCGTGTCCTTGTCCTCTGTAGGATATCGGACCCCCACTCCCAAAACCACTGCAGAATGGGAAGCCATCTAATGTGTGGCTCTTTGGGAAGGTAAAGAGTAGTCTCCTGCCAATGACCTTCACTACTTTTTTTTTACATTTTTCCACTATAAAACAAAGGAGTCCTGCCCATAAATAATACCAGCAGGACTTTATCTCAAATTTAAAATTATCTGCTTCTGTGACACTATTTTCAGATGTATCTTTTTCTCTTTGTTGGCATGTGACTATATTTCCTCATTAGCTTTCACATTTTCCATCCTGTTTTTAACTTCTACTTAGTATAAATTTGTTTGTGTGCCACTGTGCTCCATCCCCCAGTTACGGAGTCATACATGAAGAAGCGTGAATGGTGGAAAAAGGCAAGTCTGTCACAAGCATACTGGTAATACAGACTTTGCCACCTTTTCAGAGAAACTTTAAATCTTTTTACATTACAGAGGTCCAACACAAAGCTATAGATTACAGAGGTATGACACACTGTTTATAGTGTAATCCACAAATTTTTTGGTAAAAAAAAAAACCACAAAACAACCTGAAGCCCAGCAGCAGAGCAGATTAAAAGCATGTGCAAATAATACGAAAGAGAATTTATCTCCGAACATCTGCCCTAGTACTCCTGCCTCTCTGAGCTCCCCTCCTCCCTCCCATACTCCTATAATCCTGTTTCTGCTTACTCCAATAGCCTGCTCCTGTATTCCAGCAGTTCCCTGGCCCTGCCCCTCATTTTGCCTGGAATATCCAACAACACAGGTTATCTGAGGACTTATTTGTCAAGTCCTGGTGCTAGGAAACACGGAAATACCACAGAGTTCTGCAAATCAATAAACCACATAAGCAAAGGTCTTCAATGGCAGGCTGCCCGAGTGTTGCCTTCATAAGGCGCAGCGACCTGGTTCAGGAACGGCACGGCGACACCCGAGCAGCACCTGACTTTCATACAAAAGGACATCATTCTTGTACAGACACTAACTGAGCATCGCTGTACAAACACAAGGATCATTGGCCCTGCCTGCCTCAAGAGGCTGTTGGAAATCCCTCGGCGCACAAGCTCCAGTTGTGGAGATCTAGCCCCTCCCTGCTGTTCCCACACAGCAGCTGTGGGCTGTCCTTTAGTACACATGGGCTGCATTTTAGGTATCCTGAACCCAGAAGTGGAGGTAAAATATTTTTCTGAAAATTGGTTATTTTTCTACATCTCAAAGTGTCCAAAGCAAGCACCCAGAACTCTTGTTCTCTGTTATCCATATAAAGCTCCCTTACACTCGCATTCCTTGCTGAAATATTCCAGAACTGTTTGCTTCAGGTTAACAAGATATAGATGCTCAATGCAGCCTGAAGTTAACACTGTTATGTGTAAACCCAGTGCTGAAACTGAAATGTCCTGAGCAACAGGAGTTGCACCAAAGCAAAGAGACAGTTTTGTGGATCAACTTCTGCTCGCCTGGCAGGGTCCAGCTCCAACTGAGGAAAAAAGAGGGCTTTGCTGTCCAGGTAGCCCCTTCCTGCCAGCCACCTTGCGGGCATCCGAGTTGCTCCCAGATAGCCGGTGCCCAGCACAGCATTTTGGGGCAAACAAAACAACATACAACAGCCTCAAGGCCAGCAGGCAAGAAGCTGACCCATGAGCATGACAGACATGAGTGCCATGGGGGCTCGCTGCATGACCAGTCCTCCCGCTGTCCCAAACTCTTCCCAGCAGAGAGATCAGATCCTGGCGTCTGTCCGGCTGCAGCCAGAATAACTTGACAGTTGTAGAACAGCAGGTATAAAAACCTACATTGATAAAAGCGTGCTAAGATACACAATGACATAATGCTAAAAGTTTATTGGGGTGACTGGTATGTTTGTGGTGAGACCTTACTATTTGTGGCTTATAATAAAAAGCATCTTAAACTTTATGTTTGTCCTTTCAGGTTTTATGAAAAACTCAGACTCCTGTCTACAAGGAGATAAACTGGAATTAAGACTCACATCAACCTCAGAGAGATATATAATAAGGTTCAGTAAACAATTTAACAGGCCATGACTGTAAAGCAAGCCTCTGATGACCACTTAAAATAAGCTCATACTCTCTATTTAACCTTCCAAAGCTCAAAGCTTATGTTCACTGCAAAACAGAAACAAAATATACTGTTTGCCCCGAGCAAAAAGATAAATTCATAAAAGCTCTATTCAGCATGCAACAAGACTCTTTATTAGCTTTGATAGCTTCCTTTTCTTGTTTATTTTCACCTGCCACTCGCTGTGTGTTTGCTTGTATTTCACTAACCTCCAGTCTGCAGATGTGAAGTGCATGCTCAGTTCTGCAAACTAAGTGGCAGTTCATAGAAAACACTTTCAGACCAATTTTGTTCTCTTTATAATATAAAGACACAATTGAGCGTGTGCAATCATATTGATCATATACTGCTGTAATTTAGATGGATAATAATACTGTGGTGCTGGGGGATCCTGATCCCGCAGCCCTCACTCTGACAAGCATTTCTTACATCACAAACTCTAAAAGTTTCTACATCACAAACGCCAGGGAAGGCAGTGTTTGCCCCATCAAAGAGCATTAAGAACCATCCTTCTATAGGGGACTACAACCCATGTCACTGCTCCATGCAAGCTCTTGGCTTCCAGGGCACTGTGAACACGGCACACGCAGCAACAAAATGGCATGTGAGAAATCCCAGACTGTTAACTGTTGTCTCTTTTCAGCATTCTGATAAGCACTGATGCATCTGACGTGCCCGTACAACAGCCCAACGTGTACTTACCCATTTTGACAACTGAAAATGTTTGACAGGGGAGCACAAGTGAAAATCAGAGAAACTCTTCCTGAGATCCAGGCAACGGGGGGGGGGAGCGCGGGGGGGGGGGGGGGAATCTGTTGCTCAATTCATTAATCCACAAATTTTAATTGAGGATTTTATTTGTGTATTTAGGGAGTCTGTTCAAAGAGAGGAATAAACAAAAGAAAGGAAAAAGCATTCAATCAATTATCTATTATCATTATTCCATCAGGATTCAGAGGGGGATAAAGCGTGGTTTCCTGCAGTTAAACAGACAAAGCAGCTGGGCTGCCAGCTGGCCTCAAGTTCTGACTGCGCTGCATAAAACGATACAGAGGGTAATAAACAGACAGGACAGGAGGTATTGCCAGCCCACAGCATCCTTAGGATGTAAGGTGAGAGAACATGGAAATATCCAATTTAAGGACACCACGAAGGTCCTAGACAAAAGCATAAAACTCCAGAATAATTTAACTTTTTCCTGGCAAAAGTCCTTTGAGATCTCTCAGCACAATTGTGAAGCCAGAGAACAGCAGTATGCTCTGGGCTACCAACTGTTACCTGCACTGGTTTACTGGCAGCGTTCCCTATGGGAAAACTGTGAGCGCTTAGTGCTGCTCCCTGCCTTGTGCCAGCCCTGCATCTGTGCAGGAGCAAGGCCAAGGCAGAGCGGGAGGCAGTCTGCAAAGCGAACTCTCAGCCTCCTCCTGCGCCCTTCCATGACCGGACGTTTCGGCATCACTTTGGCATCATGACTGCAAGCTTCACTAGCCATCTCATCAGTATATCGCCATGGTTGCGTGAAAGCTGCCCTTCCCTCTGGACCTGTGAGAAAGACTTGCTTCCAGGAGGAGGAGAAAAACCTCATAGTATTTACTGAAGTAGAAACTACCAGCTCCCAAGCACTTCAATTACATTTATTTTATTATGTGCCATGTATTATTTTAGCTGATGGTTAAAGAAAGCAATTGCTTACACTGCCAGGTGGAGGACTGGATTACTGGATTTTTAGACTTACTTTTAGGTCATGACCTTTTAATTGTATTGCTGTCAAAAACATATTTGAGCCATGCCTTCAGCTGCTCTAATTGAATGCAGCGAAGGGCAATCATTTGCAGTGTTTACACCCCAGAGATTCATAACTTCCATTTGGCTAAGGCCAGCCAGATTCAAAGTCGTATCTGAGCTCAGAAGTCTGTGGAAATGGGCTGGAAATTAGAGACCAGCCCTGCTCGCAGGATTTCATATCTTTCCTTATATCACTTACCATTACTTTGGAAACAATGCAAAGGAGGTGATTTTTCCCTTGGTGTGACGCAGATGGTAGCTGGACATTCACTCTTGACTGAATAAAAATGAGTTTAATTACCTCCTCTTCTGGACCTTTAAAAAGGGGTCGGCCCTCTTTTGGTACCAGTGCAGAGCGACTTCCCCATTTTCAGAGTTTCAGATATTTTAAAAACAAAAACAAGTTTTTAGACCACCCCAGAGAAACACTGTTTGGAAAGCTTCCCCCTCTTACTCCGTATTAATCCTAACACGTCCTGCTCGGCTTAGGCACACCTTCCTGAAAAGATGATCTGAAGATATTATAGAGAAAGGGGAAACCATGTAAAGTTGATGTTTTACCTACCTCTAACAGTTTTCAACTTCTTAAAAATACCATTTTTTGTTTATTTATGTGCCTTTTAATGACTTCTTCCTGTGTTTTCCTGGAAGTTCTGACCTTTCGCATGAAGGAAAACCATGATGCTGCAATTCTTCTGGATTTCTAAGCTTAGCTCTTGTTAGTGTGATGGTTTTCCTAGATGCAATTACGGCAACTGGATCTGCTAGTAATGGAGGAGGAATAAGTGGCAGTCTTGATCTGGCTCAATATATACATACAAAAAAAGTGATAAAAAGTACCCCTTCTGGTTATGTGCCCCAGACTCCTGTCATTTAACTGTTATATCCGTCAAACTCATAGCTTGCAGTAAGGCTGTGAGATAGCAAGCCAATCAATTTAAAAACTTGATTCCTCCCTGTATCACATCCAAATGCTCGGGGTAAAGATGGGCTCAGAAACACCGCCTGCCTTCACAGGCAGGCTGATGGAGAGCAAGTGTCGGAAGCAGGAGGCCCTTGGGGCCACCCTCCAATTTGCACCGAGTGAGAGCAAGCCTCAGCACCTCCATCAGTGCCAGCAGAGCCCACACGGCACTGGCTGCAGTGTCTGACTCTGCAAGGACAGCATGGCTGATGGCTACCTATTCCCTACGGCAGCTTCTCATGGGAGGTGGCAGGTCTTTGGGAAGAATCTAAACAAAACCTCTCACAGCCGTAGGAGAGTGAGTCCAGGTACCCAAACTCCCACTTGACACCCTGGCTACCAGTGCCACCCTCTGAATTCCCAGCTGTTTACCCTCCTTTTCTGCCCGAAATCCCTGCTGAGTGGTACTATGTGATGTTAAGCAGCTGCCTAATTCCCATCCAGGCTGTGTAGGGAGTGCAGGCTGATGTCTACGTTTACCCTCACACACTGGCCACACGAACACAGAGAAAAGCTCTACCAGCACACGTTAACTCCAAGCCCATTATTTATCAACTGGTTTGTAAAGTGCTCTGAAACAGGAAAGGCCCTGTTTAACCATAAATGTGAATTATTGCCAGTATCCACTGAAATGACAAACCAGCATCCATCCTCTCCTGGTCCTGGCAGCTGTACCGCCACCATTTGCCATCTGTTACTATTCTAAAATAAAATCTGTGAACTTGGGCTTAATAGACTTAATAATGCTCTTTTGCTATTGGTGCCGGTCAAAGTGTGTTTCTGGCCTGGGAAGGAGCTACGTGCAAGCAACCAATTCCTAGGCAGCTGAAAGGCAGAGCATATAGTCAGATCTGAAAACACAGCTGATTTTAGTGATAAAAATCATGTCTGACTGCCCTGGTGAGCCCTGCCAAACGAACACAGCTGAGCCCAGGAGCTGGCTCCTGCTCCTCCTTGTGCTTCACCAGCACGGTTTGTTGGCTAAACCTTAGTGACAGCACCAGTGCCTACACCCATGGACCTCCACTGCAAGGAGCAGATCTTACCCTGCCACAACTAACAGCTTGTTTTGGCCTCCCAGCCCTGCAGTCCTAGGGATGAGTCTCCCTCCAGTCCCAGCTCTTTCTGATTAGTTGGTGGGGGTAGGAGGCAATTTTTTTTCCTTGTAACTCTTTTGAATTGTATATGGAAAGGATGAAGCAATTAAAAAAAAAAAATCACCACACAAAAGTGTTTCTATCAGTGAAGGACATTTAGCCTTTAACTCATTCTGGACCAAATCTTGTCCAAGTCTGCTACAGGCAACACATTTTCAGACTGTGGTTGGTCTGTTGGTTAAGCCTTAGGACAGACCAAAGAAGTTGTGTGAAGTGAGGACTGTCCAAGGCAAAGAGGTGGAGACTGAAAGCAGACAGCTTTCCTATGAAGACTTAAAGGTGCTTTTTATACAGCTTGTTTGTGCACACACATAGGTTCACTTTTGGGCTGCATTAGATGCTGTAATACCCAATTCAGATGCCCTTTTCAAGATACACCCTAACATCCTTTTTAAAGATTCAGACTTGAAACAAAGTAGTATTGTACAGTACCCAACTTCAGGAGAGAGCAAGTTGAGCTTAGGCCATAGAGAAGAAACTCAGTCTGAACACAGACCAGCACAACACAATATGCTGCCCCGAATCCAGCCTCACTTTCTAATGGAGGCTCAGGACAGACCTCTAACACATACTGATCCTGGCAACAGTATCACCTCTACCACTCTGTCCAACAAGAACCAGAGACTAACATAAAAATAAGTCAGTCACCATATAGAGGTCATTTTTAGACAAAAAAAGTAATCAACATATGAAATAACTAAGCCTAAACCAATAATTAGAGGAATAGTAATAGAAGAGCTTTAGTTAACAGAGCAGAGTTATGCTGGGTACACACGCTAAGACAGAGCAGCTGTGCTCTGAGCGTCCTCAGCTCACGGATGCTGAGATAGGCTGGTGTGCGCAGGGGAAGCTTATCCACTTTTC
>NW_008824034.1:3321676-3325549 GCF_000699105.1 Pygoscelis adeliae
TCTTTCCCTTCCCAGCAAATCTTGCCTCCTCAGGAACTTCATGAGTTACTGATCTCCACTGCCAAGACTGATTAGTCTGTGCCATACGGACTATTTAGCTGAAATTCCTTTCTCATCTGTTTTGAAGAGGGTAAACAAATGCCATTCCTTGAACCAGCATCTGATCTCACATAGGTAGGGAAAATCTGAAACAAACCCAGTGCAAGTGGGCTTGTCAATCCGCTATCTCTGCAAGCTGTCTTGAAAAGCATGAAATTGAAATTGTACAGGCCTGCACTTTTCTTACAGTATTACAGGGCAAATCGTAGGTTTATTAATTAAGAAAAACTGTCCTGCAAGCAGGTCTCAAAGCCAAAAGAAAGGGGAATGCAGGGATGCAGGGAAGAGAGCTGCAGGATGCAGAACTTGAAGGGGGAAAGCAGACTTGCTCACAGGCAAATGAACGCTGCAGTCTGCTGTAACAGAGTTGCATTTAATTTGCCTTAGCTGTTAAATCTGTCCTCACTGTAATTACACAGCTTCCTCCTCCTCTTGCTATAAACAACACATTGAGTAAACGTGCCGAAAACGTGGCTAGCAGGAGATGGAGGGAAAGCAGGCCTGTTTCTCTCCATCTTTACTTTCCCCTTGGCACTCTCAGATATTCTCCAGACTTAACATGCTTGGGGCTTTCTGTCTTACACACCAAGTTTGCACCCTGACACCCCGGGATCTGATCAGTCAAAGGCTGGATGCCTTCCTAAACCAAAGCTGGCCTTCTAAAGTCCCTCCCCGATTTGGGCTTGGGGTGAGGAATTCACCGGCAAAGCAAAGACCTTGCTGACCATGACTCGTGGGCAGGGGCCAGCACACCCTGGTGTCAATGGAGATGTGCTGAGCACATACCAGATTTCTCATAAATGGCCTTTTCACCAATCACTGTAGCAAACCAGCTCCTTTCTGCTCATCTTTTCAGCACTGAAAACAGAGGGTCTGCTAGTTAAATACCAAACTGAATAGAGGTTACCTAAATGAAGGCTCAGGTGTTACTGCAATAGCGGTGTGATAATCGGGGTAGGATATTTATTCTGCCTCTGCACAGCAGTTGCCACTAGAGTTAGGAAAAAGAAACATAATTGGGATCCCATGTATCTCCAAGGTGATAGCCTCGTTGTAGGCTACAGCATGGTCCTGGTATGCCTTACAGTGCTGCACTGCAATTTGTTGGCTTTTCTTCTGATGACCTTAATATTTTTTTTTTCAAACATTTGGTGGCCAATGTTATAAAAGCAGGTTACACAAAAAAGTCATGGGGTAGATTTAGTCCACAGAATTCCTTCCAGCCCACATTTTTGTCTCCTGTGGCCTCACACTGGACCTGGCAATGAAGCAGATACTGCCACAGTACACACATGCAGCGAGGATGAGGCTGGAAGAGAAATGATACCATGAGGGACAGGAAAGAAGCATATCAGGGGGGAGCTACTTACATTCCTGTGCATAGTCAGTCCTCTAAACCCAGCATCCAGGCCCATGGCAAGGAAAAAGGTTGAGCTACCTGAATTACTGTTCATACAGCCTTCACAATCTGCTGGAAAGAGAAGTAATATTCCTCACATTACAGACGGGGAAAGAGAGAGACCCAAGGTTTGATGGCTTCATCACGATTATGTGAACTGTGGGAGAAGTAGTGCACCTAAGTAGGAGACTAGGATGTAAAAGAAAATCTATTCTGGACCTCCTGGTTCATTCACAACTATTTACTAATCCCATTGGAAATGGAGAGTTACTTTCACCTGGGAACACTTTAGGGACTCTGATACAATTGCATCAGCAAAAGTCCAATGCAAACAGTTAAAGTCGATTCAATAAGAATAATAGTGATACTAGAAAAAATAACCTCAAAAAAACAACGCATGCCCTAAAGGACCTTTTCAGTTTTCCCAGAAATGAGTCCAAAAAACAGCGTTTCCTGGAACATCAGCAAAAGCTTCACTTCAAATATTCCACAGGGCTTAAAGGACTTGTGTCAAGGCTGGCTACAGGATGGGCAACAAGAAACTATCAATGATATGAGAAACTCAGACTAGGGAGTCCCAAACGTACTGCTGGAAGACATCTGCTTCTGTTTTTTTCCTAATGACTTATGAAACTTAATCATCTTTGAGGTGCAATGTGTGGGGGATAAAAGCAAAAAGTCCACGGTAAACATGTTCCGACATGAGCCCGTGTGAACAAATGGTTCAAATATGCTCTAACACTGATCTCGATAGGGAGTCTAATGGTGGTTAATATCAAACTGGCTGGAAGGAGAATCAGATTTCATGGGACTATGACACCTAAATTACTGGAGGAACGTCTTAAAGCAAGTAGCCATACTTGTAGGCAGCAATACGCACAGTAAAAGTGAGATCTTGCACTTGTGGAGCATAACTGATGGGGCTGGCAGACATCTCTGCCATTGACAGCTTCCAGCACAAGAGCATCACTGGATTCTGCTCTTATACAAATAACATTTTGCCCCCAGCAAAAAACACCAGAAAGAATAAAAGATGCTGAAAAAAGGCCATCCATGTGAGCCAAAGAAACTCTGAGGTATTTAGCTCAGTTGCCTAATCCTGAAATACCCCCGAGTCCTACTTTCTCATCTGTAACGATAAGGGCAGGCCTACTTTTAGAGTTGTATAATCATCATCAAGTGACAGTGCTTTTAGTGTCCCATTAAACTTTCCGCCCTTTTCCCTTTTTATCTCTATTGAACTTTTCGCAGCAAGAAATAAATCACAGAGATTTCTTCTCCCTGAAACTACTTAACATCCATACCAGGATACTTCAAAGTGGTAACATGTAACTTGAGCCTTATGACTCCCATTAGAGCCAGGGAGGCTTAGAGAGGGCCGCATGCAACCCTTTAAATGCTAACCCCAAGTGGACCTTTTAAACCAGTCGATGGCTGGTAAGGGAGACTGCCCCCCCCTTCAGTGTTTGTATGGCCAAGTGTATGACTAAGAAACCCATCAGGGACAACAGAGCTGGAAGGGACCCTGGGAGGTGGGTTGACCATCCCCCTCAGGCACAGCGTCTCCTCCTAAAAATTACTGACAAGAGGGAGCATTTCTAGATGAAGGACATTGCCCTTACTCAAATCCAAGCTGCCTTCCACCCCGCTTGCTAGAAAAAGAGGTTTTAGACATATGCTGGTTGAGCAAGCTCAGAAATAAAGGAATAACTCAACAGCACCTTAAGTCAGCATGAGACCTCCCCCCAGGCAGGAGCAAAATAGAGGAAGAGCTATGGCTTTTCATACTGCCTTTTGCTCCTGAAGTGTTGGAATTTCTATCAGTTTTAGAGGACACACTTTCATTTGCCATCCTCTACAAAGACAAGAGAAATGGTCAAGATTCCTAAATTTCTAGAAGAAAAACCTACCTCGCTCTATGCAATTTCTGAAAAGCCCTCTTCCCCACTCCTAGACTTTCTTTATCTAACAGCAGCATTTTTTAAAGAGCTGTCATTCGTTAAGCATAAGATATTCTTTCTGCCTCCCAATCTCTTCAGAATCATTTGTGATCCTCCATTTCCTCTCCTTAGTAGGATTCGCTGATATTTTTCATTTAATCGCTGAAATCCCATGTTGTTATCTGTCCCCAGTGAAGCATGTTTGTTTATCAACAAACTCCAAAGTAATAGAATACTTAAGGATGAAATGAAGCATGGGCTTAATACAGAGGCTTCTAGTGAGAAGCCCTGGTGTTCAAGTGCACACACAGATGTCATACCCTTAAGATTTCAGGATGAATGTACTTGCAATATCACATATCATTAAAAATACCTTCCTGAGAGGGGGTTGATTTGACAGGGTTAGAAAGGACGAGAATTTCTAGTCCTCAGCAG
>NW_008824034.1:3326644-3345867 GCF_000699105.1 Pygoscelis adeliae
ACGCATATCAAGGTAGGCAACAAAAATTCACAGCGTGTTGCCCACCTCCTTCTTCATAGGGAGCCCCAAAATCAAGCTGTTAGAAACACAGACAGGACAGGGAGATCTAAGGCAAGCTTAGCATGCACTGCAAAGAGCTTTGCAGAAATTCTGTCAAAAAATTTGCTTGGCGCATTGCCGGAAACAGATGAGAGCTTTGCACATTAATGAGAAACTGAGCGGAGTCCAGCAAATGCTCTCTGCTTTCTGAGCGGAGCTGGCAGCACAGCATGATATGGTGTGCATTTCCCTGTCAGGCATGTGAACACACCAGCATGGGTTGTACGTTCACTTAGGCAGCTCAAGAAACACCTCTGAGAGCAAGGTCATCGTCAGTCCAGCAGGACTGCCCTTCCACAACTACGTGAAGTTTTTAACAGACTCAAATAGCTCAGTCAAGTATCTGTATATATTCTAAGGAATCCAGGGAGTTATTTGCAACATCAGAGCTAGAAGGAACCAGGACTTGCAGTTTCAGTAGCAGATTTACACAGTATAGCAGAGACGAGCTCTTGCAGCAAACTCTCCAGTCTGAACCACCCAAGAACCTGCCCAGCAGCACACGCTGCTCAGGCTATCACATCACCCAGCTCTGGCTGTCGCATCTCCCTGGCACCAGGGTGCGGAAGGTGCACCCCAAGGAGCACGGTCCCACGTCTGCTAACTCAGCAGATGTAAGAGCCTTCATTTGGGAGCACAGTGGAGAAACACACAGTGTCAACTGCACCACAATGAAAAACAAACCTGGAGCGATTGCCAGAAGCCAGCGTCTCAGCACCAGGAGTGCAGGGCATGAGTTTAACTGCTAATTAGGACAAGGCAGAAGCAAAGGGCAGAAGAGGGGAGAGGTCAGCTTTGGTTCCCTCAGGAGTTCAAAGTCTTTCCCAAATTCAACTACATAACACATCCTTTAAAGGGAGAGCAATGGCTTCTTCTACGTTAGCAACAAAGCAGAAACTGTCATGCCAGCACTGCCTACTGATACTGTCTTTTTATCATTTATTCAGGAATAAAACTGTAACAAGGCAGATTTATATCGAATGACAAATAACAGCTGTGGGGGAAAGAAAAAAGCGTCGCACTTCATTAGAACTCTGCAAGACTCTGACAGCCAGAAACACACCGACAAAGTGGCAAATACAGCCGAAAAGGCAAGACAGAACCCACAGCAGCTGTTAAACCAAATGGGAACTTGTTAAAATTAAGGGCCATTTTCCCCCTTTTATATTTAGTCTCAAAACACCATGTAAAGAAATTCAGCCTCTTATAAAGACAGGCTGAGTCATTAGCGCAGAAGTGACATGAGACCCATGCAAAGATTTCAGATTAAAAGGTAACCATTAATATCCAAGCGTTTCCTAAAACCCTATGAATACGCTAATCTGGTATCAGCTGGAACTCTCCGATATTAAAGTAATAAACCTTACCAGACTGAATTTTACCATTATTCACTTCGTGCTACAATATTCCTTAAAAATATGCAAGCATTCAACATGGAGGATGCTGATGGGTCTGTAGCATCAATAGTAATGCCATCCTGGATCAGACCACATGTTTCCTTCTTCCTAGAGAGGTCGAGGCCATACCTGTCCCTGAGGATCAGCACTCCCAAATTCTCTACACCACCAGGCACTGGTTTCACCCATGAAGGCTGCTGGGATTGCTAGGAGTGAACAGGAGTGCACAAGGCTTACACAAGTTACGCCTGGAGTTGATTTTGTAGAGGTACCACAACAGCCACCGAGAAATGCTCGGGACTGAAAAGTATCCTGTGACCCAAGCTATAGATTTTGCCTGAAGGATGCTGATTTCCAGAGGGGACGGGATGATTCTGCTTCAATCAGGCCCAAAATAAACATTGAAAAACTAAATGAATGAAGTACCTAACCAGCCGGCCAGCTCCAGATTATCCCACAGCATGAGGATGCAGTGCTGACAGGTTTTGTTTTGTATTTCTTTAGAGGGCAGGAGGTGATGGCACTGCGTAATTCTGCATTTAATTAATCAGAACTACTCTCATATTGGAGCACTGACTGTAGGGACAAACAAGAGACCCATTCTTGTTTTGAGCAAGAACCTTCCCAGTTAATTGCCGTGTAGCCTTGAGCAAACCACTGCCTCTGCATGTTTCAGCTTCCTGCTCTGCCAACAGAAGATCTGCCTTCCTTGCATTTGCTGATGTTTAAAAGTACAAGGATGTCGTTCAGTGGAAGGCAGAATAGAAATAGAAATTAAAATATTTCTGACATGCTCACCTTTTGGCTCTCAGGCAGTTCTCCCAAACAGAACAATTCATTTTGAACAGCCCTGTGCAGAGCAGTCTCAGGAGCCTGCGATATGCAAGAACAACCGAAAGAAGCGGGATAAAACCAGCAGAAGCATGGCCTTATTTACCTGTCCTGGCATTCCCCTCAATGCCCCACACCGGGAGGGGTTTAGATGAGAAACACTGAAGTGCAGCACACGCAACTGTAAATTCAGTAGGCAACACTCTTCCCAGACAACTAGATGGAGTCATTACCCCACCATGGTACCAGAAGCACATTTTGCTGCTAGAGGTGCTGTGACTGGAGCTGCTGGCCCTGGAACAGGACAGAGCTAGCTGGGTTAACAAACATCACTGGGGGTTCATAACAATAGCAGTCTGAATCAGAGGAGCCCTTGACTAACTCCTGACTTGGACTGCTGCATCCAGCAGTTATCCTGCAGCTTCCACTTGACTTTGAAATCTTTCATGCTCTAAGCTGGATGCAATTGAATATGGTCATGGACCATTCCTGGACTGTCAACGCTTCCATGCTTGCAGCCTGTGTCAGTTTGCAAAGCGCCTGAAGATCTCTTCCAGAGAAACCTCACCAGTATGATTACTAGGGGATAACTGGAAAGGTCCATTGTAAATCGTAATGGCAGCATACAAACACGCTGTTGTCTTTCTGGCACAGGGTAGAAGCTGCCTGTGGCCTCGCAGGTCAGCATCTGAGAAAGCAGTGATGCGGCTCATGGGTAAACTATAAGTGTTGCTTGTTTAATTTATGCCTGTTTTGGAACAGAGGTGGTCACACACAGCCTGAAGACAATTCCGTCTTTGTAACTGGAGCCCAAAGCTAATTCCTTGTTCCCAGAGACCATGGCCTCAGGAACTGAGGTCCAGCCTTGGTTTTCCCTTCAGGCTCCTGCTGCTTGCACATTTCCCAGTGGGTCTCACTTAACAAAAAGCTTACACATACCTCTTGGCTTCCCAAAACTGAACACTTGGCTCATGTGCCAGGAAAAAAAAGCTTTGCCGTCTGTGTACAACACCATGGCTTTGTAACCCTGGCCATAACAACAGCACTACGTAATAGCCAAGAAGACTGAAGCAGCTAAAATTACCAGCAACTGTACAATACGTTGCTATATGACTGCAACATCTACTCAGGAAAGGAACATGCAAAGGACATTGAAGTAATAAGAGCAAAAGCAATGAAACTTTCATCAAAAGAACAAAATGCTCCCTATGCCTCTTGATACGTATGCACAGCAAAACACACTGCAGGACCCTGTTCCCTGGCCCAGTGTGGGAACATTTAAGCACATGTGGCAGAGATTCAAAAGTGATGTGGCTCCATGGAAGTGATATCTACTGATGTGTCTGCAAGGAAGCCTTTGCACCAGGAGCAGCTAGAGCTGCATTATGGACCTTGGCGTGTTCTTTGACAGGAACACACCTATTCTCTTTACTCCAGTTTATTGTTTGGGTTTCTTTATCAGCACTTTCTGCACAATCCTCAGATGGTCTGGGTAATTATGGAGGACATGGCACTGCGCATCGTCGTTATGGTAAATACTACAAGTTTCTCAGGCTGCCTGAAAGATAAGCATGGGCTGAAGCATATGCAGAGGCTGCTGTGGGGTAATGGCAGCATTTACAACGATGTCAGCTTCCAGCGAGTCAATTCCAGTAATCACAGAATCACGTAAAACAGGGCTGTTGCCTTCCTCCTCGGGAGACAGGGAAATATCAAGAACAAAGATGCATACCTTGGAGATTCCAGACACCAACAAGCTGTTCTCACGGGCTCAAGGAGCTAAACCAGGCTAAACCTTCACACAACCACCCTGACTATCCCCCAAAAGGCCCTGTGTTGAGGTAGACATGAAGCTGCTGCTACATCATTACTATATAAACCACAAATTACAAATATTCCCAACACATGAAGATGGCTTTCACAGTAAAAGGACCTACAAACAACAGCTGGACAGGAATGCACTCTTCCCTCATAGGTATAAACCTCAGAATATCAGTGCTGCTTATCTCTGTTTTTCACCCCTGTCTCCTGGAGAAATGAAGTGTGTCTGATCACACTGCCTGCCTTTCCCCAGTAATTTTTGTTGCTGAAGGCCAACTTCATTCACATTTTATAGAAGATTGGATGACTCATTTGAAAAAAAAGTTTCTACACAATGGAAACTGGTGCCCAGCAGAGCAGGGGTATTGTGAGTGATCACAGTCATTAAAAAAGGTATAGGGTGACCTCAAGTTTTCCAGGAAACTGGGTAATTCAGTTGTTACAAAAACCACAGACTGGGATGAGTTTCAGCTGAGTTCATACTCACACAATGCAGAACCAGCCTATGGGAAAACTGGGTTCATTTTGATGTTCAGTGTTTCACTCATCTTCTGTATGAACAATGTTAAAGACCAATAAAATCAGAGGTAACATCACAATACTGTTGAGACATTGCTGCTGGCTTCAAGTCAAAGTAACTCATCTTCCATGTCTCAGCCTAGAAGAGGAAAACTGAATATCTCGTCATGGGCAAGGAGTTATTAGCAGAAGTCTCCTCTAAACCAAGACTTTTCCCTGAAGTCCTGACTGCTTCAGCAAGACTAACGAAGGCAGGGATAATAGTCAGCAAACATGTTTCTTGGTAGAACTTGCAAAATCCAAGACCAGGAAATTAGTAAAGAATCCACAAAAGACAGACACGTTATAAATATCCCAAAGGTGGAAAAAGTCTCTGTCAGAGTCCAGACTCAACTGATACCAGAACCTCTGTCCATGAGGCTCCAATCAGTAGGAAACTAAAATGAAGAAAACAAAGACTGGCAAGATAACTACAAGCAGGCCCACCATGGAGACCAGTAACAGGTCTCCTGAAAGGAAGCTCAAAGCTGACACTGAATAATAACGGACACATAGACATGTGCAATTAATAGAGGCAACTTCTTCGTTGCAGGCATGTTCTGCAGTAGCCTACAACGATTAGGATTGCATATTCCCAGAAACAAAGTCCCATGAGTTTTTAAAGAAATGGTACATTCGCAGAAGAAAAAGTTGCCATGAAAAAAAAAAACCCTAAACTAAATCTGCTTAAAAAAATGTTAAGAGGGCAGTAAACCTAGTTTTAAGCAGAGCAACCACCATGTAATGCTGCAATACAGCAGCAAGATTGTGGGTTACCTAAATTGCCACCCACGGGGGGGGGAAAAAAAAAAAAAAGGCAAGACAAGGAGGCTGAAATGGTGTTAGCCAACACAGTTCACTAATGGATTTCATGCTGATTTAATCTTCTTGGCAGTGCCCCGAAAAGCCTGCTCTTTTTGCCTTCCCTTACCTAAATGAAATTAACCTATTCCAGAAAATTAAGAAAGATTATCAGGCCACCAAAGGCAGACTGCTTGTTGGATCTGGATCCGTGTTATTCCATCCAAGAAACAAGAGAAACTTCGTAATTTAAAAAACCTGAAAATTGGAGGATTGGCAGAGTATCACATCTGGAGTCTCGCTGCTCTTTTCTTGCATGCTTTCTAGCTGCTCAGCACACTCCAGTAGGCAGGTTGTACAAAAATCCTTTTGTTTGGAACAAGAGAGTTTGGCTCCTGCTACACCACAATTTGTTCCTCAGTATTTTAGAAAATGTAACTTCCACTGCCATCAACCAAGAAGAAATTTCTGAATGAACAAAATGGGAACAGAATATTTCACTGTGATTTCAAGCTCTCTTACTTTCTTGATAAAGCTGAAGGCTCTTTTTTTTCCCAAGAAAGTTTTACATGGAAACCTTCTTTTCTGAAGGTGTCAAAACCACTATTTTATTCTTCCTCATAACACAAAAAAATTGTTTTTTGCAAAACTCATCTAGGAAATGGACGGCTTCACTTTTCACCAACAAGGGTTTCTACTGCAAAACATTACCATCTTGCGCTCATTTGAGAACGTGCAGTCCTACCATTGCCCGCTCCCTGGAAGGAAACACAAACACCTGCATCTCAACATTTCAGAAGTCTCACGGGTTTGAAAGCCAACAGGAGAAAATGTAAGAGTAAAAATTGAAGGCCATATTTTCTTCCAGTATTAACTGGCTATATTCTGAAACGAAGGCTGGGAAAGAAAATTTGGCTGAAGAATTGGCTGGAGCCAGAATGCTCCATCAAGAAGGAAGCCCTCTCAGGCAGAACTGCAGTTTGGTGCATCTTTCCTCTCAATCTTTGAGCTCTGCCTGCAGGAAATAGTAAAAATAACCAGTTATCTGTAAAACCCTTAATGTTGATTTTTAATTTTTGCATTCTTGGGAGATGAAGCAGGGCAGGAGGAAACACATTCAAGAATAACAAGATGACGACTTAAGGGTTTTAAGTGAGAAAAAGCCCAAGGAAAACACTACTGCTAGGATGCACTACGCACCGACAGCAATACAACTGTCTGAGTGGATTTCCTACTCTCTTGTGGTACTCACAGATGTGACTGCAAAGCCTGGCATCACAGATGAAAGCAATGGGAGCTGATGAGTAAAGTGTCCCCTCCTACTGTACGGCCTTCCTGCTGCAGAGCCAGAAGGACAATTCCCTCTCTAACATGAAGTTGTGTTCAAGGAACAGAGAAAAATCAGGAGCGAGAGCAGGACGTGCAGGACAATGCTTAGAACTGCTGCTAGTTCATTTTAAATTCAGAACCCACCCTCAAATTCATTCTGAGATGGATGTGACAGCAGGAGCACGGTACTCCCACCCTCCTGGGATGGGTCCAGCCTGCAGAGCTGGAACAAGGAAAATTATACCCCCTCCCATTTCTCTCCCCATTACTTGCATATAGGATTGGGCTGAAGGAAAAGCAAAACCAGGAGGCAGGTTGTGCGTGAGGAAGGGAACAAAGATGGAGGGAACGCTGGGGAAGTCGGAGGTTCAGGGCACTGCACACTGGCTGTAGGGACCCAAAAAGTGCAGTTTGCTTTCCACTTTTGACACTTTCAAGGAACAATGCAAGACCCACATCATCAGCAGCAGAAGGCTCAGCCCTGCCCCTGTGGACATCGGGGCAAGGCAGAAGGACACATCTGCATTTCACATTATCCATTTAAGCCAGGATTCACAGTTTTTTTCCCCCCTCAGATCGCCATTTCATAGGAAGCCAAAGTCAGTTCTCATTGAATCAGTGTAACCTCTGCAAGGAGAAATAGCAGGTCTTAAAACATATGCTACTTCATTTCGCCATAGGCAAAGCCAGAAATTAAAAAGCTCTGTTCACAACACGCAGCCCTGAGCCAGGGTAGCATGCTAAAGACTGCGTGGGAACAAGCCCTCTGAAAACAAACCCAAGTTTGTTGTTTCTTGGAAGCGTCAGGTCCAGCGCCTTTGGGCACACGATGAGAAAGATGTTTTGTGCACTACGGTGCATCCTATGACACGTTCACAGTGATGTGTCCATATCACACACCCACTAGCTTCAGGCTATGAGAGTACCGTTTTCTTCTCTAAATACTTACCCTCCCTCACTTATACATTCTCCTGCAACGTGCAAATGGTTTAAAAAGGTGATATCAGGATTTAGTGGGATTATTATCCGTGTACAGGTTTTTGTTGTAAAGCAAGGCAAAGCTGGCTCTTCTCTGTATTATGAAGAAAAGTGCAAATGCATTGGGAAGGTAAGGGTTCTGCTGACGCTATTTAAAGTCTAGGGAAGGAAAGCCCTACTTCAGTGTGCATCAGTCTTCTGATCATTTGCAGATTTCTTTCCATGAATGTGGTCTTGTATTTACATCAATATTTGCAGCTGCTGCAACAGTCACACAAACATTGAGAGGACACAAATTCAAAAGCTCAGAAAATGACATGCCTATAATTATGATTAATGTTCATTACAAAAGCATCCAAGGACTCTTCCAAACCCAATACAGAGCAAAATAGAATTCAGAATTTACCAATACCCTGGAGATGTATTTTGGAAACTTGAATGACATAATGTAAAATATATTTCATTACCCACATAATATCCAAGACAAAACTAGATATTAGATAAAGTCCAGGTTAGAAGCCACAAATTTCTTCTATAGCTCACAGGGTATGCAGTCTTTTAGATAATTACACAGATTTCGACTCTGGCACACGAATCATGCAAATGATTACCTATCTACACTTATTTCCCAGAGATACACAGTCACAGAGGCCTTAATGGAGGACACCACACAACTTCATCTGGAAAAAAAAAACAAACAAGAAACACACTTTATCTTCACAAGAGATTGTTGAGGCACTGAAAAGATGTGGAAAATTGGAAATAGCATCCATGCTGAGAGCACAGATGATCCTTCTCTTAAAGAGAACAGAATTGGACTACTGCTTCTCACTAGGAAAAGCAGAAAAACATTTGCAAACACGAGCCCTGTTATGAGACTCATAAATCTACATCCCACAGCCTAGGGAATCCTTCATGTCCTTACATTCCTCTCTTCTCACTTCTAGCCCACTCCCTTGGTGCTTTCTTCTATTTTTCAGCAAAGAACAAGGAAAAGCAAGTGTGGTGGCACACCTGATATTGCTGTAGGCAAACCCACCCACTTAGTACTTCCCTTCTCAGTACTGACAAGTCTCAAGGGTAAATGCCCTCTTTCACCTTTTTTTGCTACTTGGGACATTCCCGACAGGGCTGATCCTGGCGTACTGAAGCGAGCATGAATGCTCTCACTGCTTCTGTGGCAGCAACATCAGGAGCATCACTTTAAAAAATGGTTTTGCAGGATGTATTTAACAGGGGTTTGTAGGCAACATTGCAAGTTAAGAAGTTGTTTCTGGTGCTTTTCTATTCTTCAAACTCTGCCTCATCCAATCCCAAGGCATGAACTGTCCTGTTTTCAAGTTTTAGGAGGATAAAGAGCATCAAACACCATAAAAAATAAAAACTGCAGAAAGTAATTGCTCATGAAGTAACCTTAAATTCTCCCTCTTGATTGGGAACATACTTCCATACATCTACAATGGATGAATTTAAATAATTATTTCCAATATAATAAATAACAGGCTTCCCCAGAAATGACAGAGCACTAAGGCAAGGGGTCGCAATATATGGTGTCTTGGACAAGCTGTAGAAAGCTTACATTTTGATTGTTTTTCTTTCGCTTCAGTTCCCTGTGTTTTCAGCTCTCTATATAAATAATGTCTCGGACTTTCTGAGTGCCACTAGAATCAAAAAGTGTTCAGAAAGCCAGGTAAATAAGGTCAGTATTTACCACATTGAATTACTCCACAGAGGTCTGTTAAGGTAACGCTTTCTCGTACCTCATGGAGACCAAAGGGTTGATGAACCATGAGAACAGCCACATCAAAGCAGACCTGAGGGTCATCTGGTCCCATGCTCCATTGCCAACAGCTGCCAGAAGGAGCTGCCTCACAGAGAAGTTCAAGGAAACGTGTATTGGGCAACAGGGAGATAATGTGCCTTAAGGGAGCGCTTCTCCCTGACACGCAGCCAAGCACACCAGAGTCATATATAGTATTAATAAAGCATAGCAGCTTTTCTAATAAGAGAGTTCATTTTTAAACACTACTACAGCGAATCTGTAAGAAAATCTTACAAGACAGTTGACACACAAAGCTTTTACTTAACAAGCTACCTACTGGAGAAGAAAATATGCCAGAAAGCAGTGGTTGAGGCTAGGCAGGGAGGGAAGATGCTGTGCCTGGCACGAGCTGATACTATAGGAGCCCACGCTTGAATGGTGGCCAGAAAAGATTTAGGACATAGTCACAGAAAATGCATGCTTCTAAATCTGACAGGTCTTTACAAGTCTCTTCCAAGATAAGCGTGCATCATTTAAGCCTAACTTCCCGGTTAGCTCAGTGATCTCCAAGAAAGCCATAACCATGCTGTCTGGGTGAGAGCTGCACCGAGCACGAGGCTCCCACACGTGACAAACAGCACAACTGGTAGCAGAAGCCACCCATACTTGAAGGCGACCTGGTTACCCAGACAAGATGTACTTCTTGTCTAAAGTAAAGCCTCCACAATTTATAGAATGATTCATTGTACAAGACATTATATGAGAAAAAAAGCTCACCTCTGTGTTTCCTGCCAAATCCCAGCCGGCCTCTCCTCCCATGGGTGAGCTTTGCATCCCCAAGGCACGGCTGCCTACGGGCTGAAGGAGCTGCAACCCCATGGGCAGAGCTGGGGGCTGAATACCCAGAGGCCCAGGTCCTCTTCCCAACTGTGCGGAGCTGTTAGGAACGTGTGTTTTCAAAGGCAGTGTTCTCTATCAAGTAAAGAGAACGTTGCTGCACCAAAATCTTCATGGGAAACATGCTGATATTTGGACAGAGCTTTCAGTAGCAAATGACTAAATGAATTAGCTTGATAGGTAAACGTGCTTCAGCTTACTTCATCTCAACTTATCTGTATGCGAATATTCAATTTTACCTTATATGCACATTTACGTGTTTTCACGTTTCAGCAGTAACAAAGTGTTTTGACAAGCTGGAATCAACCTTCTTCAGTCTGCAGGGAATTTTGACTTTTTGTTCCAATTCCAAACACCAAAACCCAGATCTGGACATGGCAATTCCCCATTCTCCCCAGAAGAGAAATTAAGAGTCAAAACCATTCTCTTCCTAAAACAATATACAAGGCCAAATTTGTAATCTTTCTTTGACTTTCCCCATTCAGCAGAGGGGAATAATCCCATACAACAGCACATGTCCAATATGATTGCTATGGAGAAATTAGAGGCTTACATCTGGAGAAGTATAAATCCTGCATTACTAAGGTTTCCTTGGCTGCAAGGGAAAGAAACATTGCCTCCTGGTGATTAAGAATGTAATTATTACTATTAATTCTGAAACACTTTGAATTACATGGTACATTTTCTTTAAATGGACACTATCGTTAGTGCAAGCTGATTTGAACCAATGATTTATTCATGGCTCAGGAACCCTGCTTGTTTCATATGCTCAGCACATTTTGCTCAGTATATTGTATTCCTGGCTGGTTGCTATAAACAGTCCATTTAAATTTAGACAGAAGCTTTTGGAAAAGTTCTGTTTAGAACAGATACGTGAATTAAAACACTAACTACATTGATCAGTAACTACTGGTTTCTTCTACACTCTTAACAATTACATGTGTGCTTTAGGATCTCAAGAAAGTTCACAGGTAATCCCTCGATGAAGTTCATGTTCAAACAAAGCCTTCTCCTCAGACCGATCCTAATATGCAGTCATTTGAAAATCAAGAGGAAGTCTGCCAGACAGCACTGCCAAATTGTGAAATTTCTGCAAATAAATCAGAATCAGGCTTCCCCCATGGTGGTGTTAATAAAATACCTCCAGCCTCGCTGATTAATCTGCAGTACTGTCTCCACTTTCTGAAGCAAAAAAGCCTGGCTTTACCGGCTTTGTTGCAAAGCAGGTCCTAAACAAAACTAGCCATGGAATAAAAGAAAAAAGCCTTTACAATTTGGCCAGATACACTTCTGACAAGAAATGATACCTTTTTAACCGCTGTGTAATTACAACGTACTCTTCGTACTGAAACTCCCCCAAAGTTTTGGCTTGAAGGTGTTGGATGCTGAGCAAAACCCAACTACACCATCTATGATGTACACAGCTGTACAACCAGCTCCTCTTGGGTTACTTCACGTTTGAATTTTTAAAGATCTCCCCAGGAACTGAGTCCAGTTGTTTTGTTCTCCACAATTGCTACAGCCCTTTATAAGGGCCACACGCTGTTCCCTCTCCTAATATTTCCATGTTGCAGTTTCTTAGTCGGTCATCATTTTCAGGATGACAGTTCTTATTTGGCTCTTTGGAGAAGGAAACATTCCTAAAAGAAGCATCATAGCCAAGTATGTGTAAAGTTGGCATGAGTAATACCTGCTCCCTATTATACTCCTTTTATCTACTCAGAGCAGGAGATGAAGCCACGTGTAAGTTAAGAGGCATTGCCTGATTTACAACCTGCTCTGCGCAACCCTGCAAGACAGGGGGTTGCATCTATGAGTTTATACAAAATGCTACCCTCTTGTTATCTCGCTTTGCTAATTAGATGAGGAATAAGATTGTAGAGGACTGGGCCGCTAGAATCAACAAGTGCTCAGTTTTCCGTAGTCTTTCCTGCTCCTTGTTCAGGGGAGTTTTCTGAATGGTGTGAAAAATTAGAATCTAAATCAAAAGTTGAATTAGATAAAGCCATGAGCTAGGATGACGTATTGTTATCCTACGGATGCAACCATTTTTTTTCTTTAACCCGCACATTTCAAGAAAACATCTGGATATCAATTAGCATGCAAAAATTCTGCTGTTCAGATCAGACATCTTGGCTGGCTGTGTCTGCCAGCACAAGCCGGCTTTGAAGGCTCGTCTCCGCTCTCTCAGAACAACAGCGTAAAACACGCGTCCCTGTTCGGTCCCTTTAGCCTGTAAGGAAGCTGTTCATACAAATCCCTGGGCTGCCAGAGTCACTGATAGAACTTTTTTTTTTTTTTTTTAATAGAAGTTGCAACTTTTGGTAAGATGGCAAAGCATGTGAGTCACTCGCGTTGCTGTATGGGTGCCCAGGCAAAGCAATACAGGAGCTCAGCACGCAGGCTCCGTTCTGGCAGGCCAGGCACAGCCCCCGCCCCACAGCCTGAGCGCACGGGACGAGCAGAGGGGCAGGGGAAGGACGCAATGCAAAGTCACTCGTGTTATACATTCCCAGCCACTTAAACCTCCCTGGGTGCAGCTTTGCAAAACAGACATCCCAGAGCTGGACTGCAAATTGGACACACACACCAGATCTTTCCTTTCCACAACTGCCTAAAAAGGTTGTGTAGTTCTTGGATAAAACTCCACAAGTTTAACTCCTTAAAGACAATTACTACTTTTGCTTAAGTATTTGGGAAGAACACAAGTTGTGGTTGGGATTTTTTTTTCCCCAAAAACAGAAAAAAGGTTGGGTTTGTGTGTGGTTTTTAAATACATGCTACATTCTTGACTTCTAACAATGGCAAATAAAAATCTGTCTTTTAACGTAAGTGAAAGAGAACAAAAGTCATATGAGCAAATAGATATTAATCAATAAAGTAGTTATGAGGTACCACACTCTTGGTTCCAATGTGTTTATAATTATAGGAGAGATTATGTGTGGAGATGTTCAGAGATTAAGGAAAAGGAAGAAGACTGGCAGAAGAGAGCAAATATTTTCCACACTGTGGAACCCTGCTCATTGGCTTTACATCGCTTCCCAGTGTGAAACTGTCTTGGCCCACTTCCAAGGGACCATCACAGGAAAGGGGGGACTGAGAGGATGGTAGTAGAGGTGACCCCAAAAGACAGTGTCCTCATCACAAGACAAACCCAAGCACCCAAGCAACAGGCTTCACGTCACCCTTTCCTTTTAAAGCCTATCTGAATCCATTCACACGGACAATGGGTTATTTTTCTGCACAATGATTCAGAACACAGATCTTAAGTTAGAAGGCTCCAAGATGCTTCACAAAATCATTTTGGACTCATCTTGCTCTATTTCTGTCTTTTTGCTGCTTACATATAGATGTGTTTTGTTGCTCACCTGAACTGTTTTAAAGCAGATCATTTACTACTCAGAAGGAAGGGAGAAGGACAGAGCAGCTTTTGCAACAGAGATGCTTGATCTCTTTAGGTGTAATTTTACAGCACGTTCAAGTTCCATGTAAAGATTGCCTTGAACTGCTTTGAATCTTAGCTGGCTTCTTATTTCTCAAGATACTCCCAACACAATTCTAGGCAGACACTGTTAATCACTGAAAAAATTAGTACGGCACAGTTGTAAGGAAGACACGGAAATATAAGAGGCGTGAGGAACAGATCTGATGCATTATCAGAGATGTACATTCTGAATTCATAGAGTTAATATGTTTAAGCAGTCCATAAATGTTTGAAAACTTAACTGTTACTAGAATAATGAATTATAAAACACTTGCTGATAGAGAATGCAGAAAAATTTGTGTTCTCTGTGGTGGAGGTGGAGAGTTTCTGAATGTCAGTAGCTTTCCACAGCTTGGAAAAGCACTTGAAAGCAAAGTAAGTTTAAAACGGGGGAGGAGGAATAAGGCAGAGAAACTAACACCCTGCGGGTGAAACTATAGCTCCACAGACAGCTGATCTATAGGTCTCAGGTCCTACCACCACTCAAGAGGAGAAGCATTACCCCTGATGCATCTGTTAAAACGCAGGCTAGGCATTTCTGACAGAAATAAAGTAAACCTGATTATGGGATGGATACAAACACATCTTAGCTTCTTCCAGGTACCACAGCTCTAAATCTCCTTGTCTTGGACAGAGAAAGCAGCACACAGTGGGTCTGAAATGTATTCGTCCAGCAGCAGCCCCCTGGAAAGGATGTTCCCATTACAGTCCACAGCTTGTCACCATGCTAAAGAAACCACATCTTCTGTCTTACTTTCCTAAGTAAGTATAAAGGATATAAAATATCCTTTTATATCCTTTAAAGGATATAAATAAAAGGATAAAAATAAAGTTGGATAAAAATAAAAGTTGCCGGGCCCAGTTTGGTGGCAGGGATATCAATAGCATTGGGTTTTATTCCCAGCTGCTCAGAAAGCCAGCACAAGAGCTTTCTAACTACTCTCACCCTCCACAACAGGAAATTGAAAACCATTTTTGACAAATACATAGCCACAAAGATCACAGGCAGAGGTATAAGAAAGGGGCTGTATTCAAGCAAAAGCTACTGTAATCTCTTTTGCAACTGAATGACTTTTCAGCTTCAGGCTGTCCTTTTACCAACTTTGCAGGGAACTTCCACTCCAGTTTCCCCTGTTGCTATTCCTGTGCTACTTCAAGGCCACTCCAGCAGATACCTCACCTGCTTTAAAGTCGGCACCAGTCAGAAGGACAAAAGGTGCCAAATCAGAAGTCTTTTATGCAGTACCTTTTTATAGAATCATAGAATAGTTTGGGTTGGAAGGGACCTTTAAAGGTCATCTAGTCCAACCCCCTGCAATGAGCATGATTGCAAAGTATCTATCTTCCCATTACAGCAGAGATGTTCAAGTATTTTGAGCTCTAGGATGCCCAGGAGGGAGACAGTCATTCTCTTGCCTGAATACACCCTGTTTTCTCCCCACTCTCCTCCCCCCCAGGAACGCACAGCACAGGACGGGTGCTCAATACCCTATACACCGACCCAGGAGAACAGGACGGGTCCTCAATACCCTATACACTGACAGCACACACGTTGCATGCATCACCTTTTGTTCCCGACAGCGATGTGCCAAGCTCTGCAGTCCCCGTTGGTGCGGCAGCTCATGTCAGTGCTCCAGCACAGCAGCGCTCCAGCCTTCAGCAGGGGCTGTAGGGCAGCCGGCCCCGCACGCAGCACCGCCATGGCCGGCAGCCTCCCCGGGCAGCCTCCAGCAGCACGCATGGCCAGGACCACCTCCTCTCTGCAAGACCAGTGCAAGTGATACAGCAGGGACGGACGTGTCCTGGGATTAGCACCCACTCTAATTGCATTACTGTTAGAATTATTAGAACTAAAACACCAACGCTCACACTCAAGACCCACAGGAAACCATCTGTTCCTCTAATGCAAAGGGGAACACATTTATGCTCTGCTAGCAGCATTGCAGCCAGGATGCCACAACAAATGCAGCTGTGCCACCAGTTACTTATGGTGATTAGTAGGCTGCCAATTCGAATCCCACCCAACTACTTTAAAGAGGATTGGGCGCACACTGAGAACGCCACTTTGAGGAAAGTCCAAGAGTTAAAACAGACCCATCAGAACAAAAAGGGCTGCTGGGTTTCCAAAGATAGAAGTGCAATACACTGCCAGGCGCCTGTCCACGCTGGCACTCTCATCCTGCAGTCAGCAACCAAACACATTTAGGTGCCCCAGACACAGCACCTTTCCCCTCCCTTCCTGGTTTCACCAGTGAAAGAGCAGCCTCAGCAGAATTAGAGAAGCAAGGGTGTGTGGAAGGACACGCACAAAGTCAACGCTTTGCAGGAATTGGTTTCTCTGTCTCTTCTTTAAAAAAAGAAGTGCTTTTCTTGGGTGACACGGTGCAGAATAACGGGTCAGCTCTCTATTTCAAAATGAACTTGTCTTAGATGTCCATGGCAGAAAGCTAAACCAGACAAAGGGCTGCTCAGCAATTCCTCTTCATTGACGTGCTGTATCCTTCCACCCCAGTTTGGGGGGGATTTACCACAGCTAAGGACAGCTTGTGGCTAAAGGCTTGGCCCAACAACTTGCCAGCTTTGCAGTAAGGACCCTTACAACACAGGGGTATCACCCAAGTCCTACAGCCGTATGGCAACAAGCACAGGACCACAGTGCAAAACAACTTTGCAGCACAGCCACCCTCCCCTTAACACCAAAACCACCTTCATGCCAGCCATCTCTCTGCCACCTTTTACCTTCTGTGAGAACAAACCATCAAAACCTCACAAGCAAACCTCACCAGCGAGATATATACACGGCTGCATGCCCATTAACCGAGTATCCCACATGCATATTAAACCATAGGGTAAAATCTGCTGGGGGGGGGAGGGGCCCATGGGGTCCATTACAAAGTAGCACCTACCATAAATCAGCCAGTGAGAGCAGAGCCCTAACACACTCATGCCACCTCTGCGGGGAGCCAGGGCAGTGGTGGCATGCTGTTCAGCAGCACCCACACGGGAGAAGCTTCTGCCCACATGTTATGAACACTACAGGAGCTGGAAAAGGGGGATCACACTTTGCCACCTTAGTCACCTCTTCGTAGCACAGTTTTGTTGATTGCTGGAAGTTGAAACTCATTTAAAAACAGGGGAGAGGAAAATAGAAGGGTTGATTACAAACCAGGATCACATTCCAAGGAAAAAAAGTGTCAGAGTTTGATCATTTGTCTTCATTCCACGTGGGAAGAGAAGTGGATAACTTTCCACATTTGTTGCAAACAGACAAAAGAATCACTTTCAAAGGTAAGAAAAAACTGTGAAAGACTGGTTCATCAAAGCAATGGGAACAGTCCGGCAGCAGCAACTGGTTTTGTAAAGCTAACAATCAATCAGAAGAAATCCAGCCTCTTCTGGGAGAAATTTGTCTCAAAAAAGAAATAACAAATGAGAGAACTGCAGTCAAAACACCAGTAAGGAAGAACAGATGCTGCCACGGGAAGGCTGAAACAGTCTAGCTCCTCGTAAGCCCTGTTTGTTGCTTGCCCACTGCCTGTTTCCATATCTGTATAATTTATTCCAAAGCAAATTTATTATTTTAAAGACTCCACACAGAAGGCAGAGAAGGCTGTGTCTGCTAAGGGAGACAATGTTGGTGTTCATCCAGTGGTTATTTCTTGCTCCCACACTAATCTCAAAGGCTTTGTCTAGCCTGGGATTTAGCAAGACTTTTAATTAATGGCTTCCGATGGTACATCCACACTGGGAAGGCTTCTCTTATTAGCTCATTAGTCTATTGACGTAACTAGGCAGGGCAAGCCAGTTTTATTCCCTCATTGCCATGCACCAGAAACCCTAGTTTTCCCACCTAGGTCTTCCCTCAAGTCAGTTCCCAGCTCCTCTGTCCTGACTTGCCTTTTAGAAGAACTTAGCTAGGTGGTGGCAGACAGCATCACCTCACCTTTCAATGCTAATCTAGACCAGGACAGGAATGTTTTGTTCACTGCAGCTGTCCTCCTGAAAGCAGAGCCCTCTGAAGTCCCCGGCAAGGTCTTGGGTCATTAAGAATTGGCTGGTCAGCGTCTGTCAGGGACAACATGAGTACATTGCCTAACAAATTCTCTGTTTTCCTATGAGGATAAAGCTGGTGTATCTGTGAAGGACCAGAAGACCACTGCATATGCCTAGATGTTCAGTCCACTCCTAACCTGGGCGAGAAGTGCCCTGAAAGAGGGCACCTTGCAACAGGCTGCGTTTGTCGAACCCTTAAAACACAGGGTGCTGTCCAAGGGCACAGCCGGCACGTGCAGAAAGGCACTGCTCTGCGCCCTGGGCACCCAGATGCGTCACAGCAAGAAATGCAAGCAAATCGCCTGCAGGAGTTGCGAGCTCGCGTCTCACCTAGAACAGCACAGAGCTGCAACTCCTGCTGCTCCTCTTTGCCCTAACTGCTGGCCATGATAGCTCTCAGCAGGCAGGACTGCCTGTTTGAAGGCAGGGATTAGCTTGACAGCCTCCCATTAAACAAGTCCTTTCTTCTCCCGCCACACCTGCCTTTTTCTGCAAGTCCTCGCACCACGGTTCTGTCTTCCCCACAGGAACTCCCATGGACAAGCACGGGAGAGGTAGAGCTTGCAATCCATACTGCAATATCTCATCACTTTGGTGCCTATCAACTACACCTACTTTTAAAGGGTTTTGTCAGCAAGCTTTCAACTTAGTCCAATTAGTTTTGCCTGATCAGTTTTGATTAGTAGAAAGACTGTTTAAGACATAAGACCTAAGACATAAAGGCAGAGCTTGCGGCTGACCTAACACTCACATCTTGGGTATGGTAGAAGAAGTTTATTTTATTTCTAGTCTTCGAAAAGCCAAGACAAAATATAAGACCTGACTTGATGACATCTACCTCTGCATAAAAGGGAACAGTATACTTTATACTAGCTTATTTTCTCCCTGCAAAGTAGAGCACTGAACAGTCCAGAGACGGTGCCAATATTTTTGGAAAGGCCAGAAACAAAACAGGCAGAACTCGTGAGGGAAAGCAAAGGACAGATAACTTTTTACCTCATCTTCATCTTTGCTGCTGCTGTTTATTGAGATGCTGAGATCATACTGGCCATTTGTAAATAAGCTAATGGTGCAAACCTCAGAAGAGACAGATATATCTTCAGTCAGATATTAACAGATACTGTTAGTGTGAGCATGATCTGCCCTCCACCAGGAGTCAGAAGAGTGGAGGTGGGAGGGGAGCCTGAGAGGGGACAATGGAGAGTGTGAGAGA
>NW_008824034.1:3346038-3355886 GCF_000699105.1 Pygoscelis adeliae
AGCTTGAGATAAAGATAATGCACCTCATGTCCATGTCCTCACTGCACCATTGGCCAGACGATTCCTGAATTTCAGCTCTGACCTTCTCCCTGACCACACAGAAAAGCCGCAGGCTTGGCCTGGAGGTGCTGTAGGGCTGGGCTACTTCACTTGGCTGGGGAATCAATTGCAGGGGCTGGAGTGTGCTTTTATTTGGGCTGGCTCATGTCAGCTCTGCAGAGAAGACACTAGGCCAGCATCGAGAGGCCTCCACCGCCTTCCCAGCTCCTCCACAACTGAGGCAACTTCCAGAAAGTTCTAGAGCATCTCAAAGTAAAGGATGAGGAGGGAGGACCTTGACGTACAGAGACTGAAAAAACACTCTCCATAGGTGCAGAGACTGAAGAACAAATTAACCTGGAAAAGGTGTAGTCGTAGAGGAAGGCTACCCTGAAGGCTCAGCCCTGGCTCTGCTCCCCAAGATGCCTCTCTAGCAATGTCAACACAGAGATATGACCCAGGAAACTTTGGTGAAAAGCTGCAGGTAGTGAACGGTACAATGCACAGCCATTGTCCTCAGGCAGCACGGGGCCAAAGCTACTGACACAGGCTATTGTTCTCGCCTGCTATTTAGAAAAGCAATGACTTGCATGAACATTGGCTTTGGAGTATATGCTTGGCAACCCCAGCAGATAAACAGACAGCATTTCCATGGAATACCATAAGGTTCTGAAAGAAATACATTTAAGTTATTGTCACAATATTACTAAATCCAGGAGTGAATATTTTGAATATGGTATAATCCATTTTTGCAAGAACCAGCCAAGAACAACACTAGGTTTTGCTTGGAAACCAACAGCAATGTGGGGGAAGTGCCACCGTGCTGCCATCCCTGCCTCACTGTTCCCTCAGGGACACAAAGGGGAGCCCCCCACGCCTCCCCTGAGGTCCCCCAACCCTTCCCTCCTCTGTCAGCATGCCTTGAAACAGCTCCCATCAGCTCGTCCCTCGCCCGCCACAGGGGTGAGCCCCAATCCCTCCTGCCAATGCTGGTGTGACTCTGCTCCCCTCCAAGCCAGGGGCTCTCCATTGGCCCAGGGAAGCCCCAAAGCTGAGTGCTGACAAATACATTGGGAGGGCAAATGCACAACACTAAAAAGGCCAGGCAGGAGTATTTCAGCAGCCTGCAGATGGGACTCAGGGCCAAAGAAGAAGTGGGAAGACAGTGAGATCTGGATGGCTCCTGCCATTGAAACTGGCCAGCAGACACAAGAAGGAGAATAAGTAGGTGGATTGTGTAGGTACAGAAGAACCAGCCCTGAGCACAGATGATCTCCTCCCAGTCTCCAGCAGTTCCACCCTAAAAGCAGAGCCCAAGCCCATTCCCATGCACCAGGACCCCAGTCTTCTACTCCCTCTTATCTTCTCTGCCTGCTGCCCACTCCACAAACCCTCCTATGCCATGTCCATATGCAAGTCCCAGGGCTGGCTTAAGCTGCTGTGATCACCTAAAGCAATAGGCTCTCCTCATCCCGCAGCACCTAGGAAAGCAAGTTAGTCACCCTGCACAGGACATTGGAAAATCCTGGACCACCTGAAGAACATCTCCTTTCCCTAAATCCCTCCTTGTGAATCTCCCCACAAGTAGGACAGAACTAAAGCCACAGGAGAGCCCTGTGCCCCCCATCTCGGCTCGTGCGGGCAGCCCATGCCTCACAGGAGCCATGCTGTGGGCACACCGGGGAGGCTGCTCCCTCCCACCTGGCTGTCAGGCAGCATTTCCCTCTGGCAGCTCAGGCCAGGGCTCCGGTTCCTAATGCATCCAAATGTGACTCTGCCGTGGATTTCACCCACCCCATTAAGATTCAATTTGCTCTACTTTCTACTGCAATATCTGCAGAAATAAAACTCACAGCTGAGATCTAAGGCCAAACACAGGGCCAGGAGTAAGATGAAATACGTTAGACTCCATTTAACTTATGGCTTGTAGAGCCCATGGGAACTGTAGGCTGCGTGCCTGCTTGGCACCCATGGGGCCAGCTATGTTCCCTCCCAGAAGACATCATGGCCTCTTGAGCCCACCTGCCCTCACTGTCAAACACAAATGGCTGCAACAGGCAGAGCTGCCAGTTCTCCCCACCTTTCCCCTCGGGATGGGGAAGAGGCGCAGCTCGGTTAGTCTGAGCATCCTATTGCCCGCCCTTGTTTGCTTTGGCTGTGGCTGGCACGTCCCACCACCACTCTTCCTGCTGTGGCTGGATCTCACCACTCCATCAGCATTCCCACTTATCCCCCTCCTCCCTCACCTTCTGCGCATCCTCTTGTCCCAGGCCTCGCCCAACCGGTCTCTACCCAGATCCTTTTATGCTGGCCCGGGATCCACAGCCCCTGACACAGCAGCTCTGGCATCCAGCTCAGTTGTGCCTGAAATTCACCCAGGACCAAGCCCAGGCCCACAGGTGTTACATCTAAGTCAAAGGACAAGCAGGGATTCAGGGCAGGTCAGACCCCGGGCTGCCAGACCTCAGTCCCCCACAGCCGTTGCGGCGTTTGTCAACATCACACCTGAAGGTGATGCTGGAGATTGTTCAACAAAGCAAGATCTGAGGTCTCTCAACAGAAGACAGGGACTCACTAGTCCTCACTCCAGCTTTCGGGAATGAGAATAGTTAAACATGAGGAGAATAGTTAAACATGAGAAAGCTACGCCACGGGTTTCCTTCTACATCTTCCACAAAGACCAGTCCCATCAGACCGAGGCTGTCAGGCACGGGAGTGTCCTGGGACTGTGGCACAGCTTCCTCCTTGCCAACCAGCCCAAGGGACAGTCCTGTCTTCCTCCGCCCCTGCTCTCTGCTGTGAGAAGGACTTGGAACCCATTAAACATCCTACGCAGAGAAAGAAAAGCAAACAAAATGCAATGAAAATGCAAAAAGAAAAAAAAAGCAAAAAACCACCCATCTCTGAATTAATTTCCATTTTATTTATAGGCTATCATGTGGTATTTGTCTTTTTAAGACTTTTAATTAATCACTCCACAAGTCACATACGGAACAGCTACTTTGAGCACATATGCCCACCTTCCCTCTTCCTGAAACACGTTCCAGCTTGTGTTGAAGGACTGTCTGCAAAGTAATTAATTATTTGTCTGCAAGGTAATTAATTATTTGCTATTATCTAAGCCAGTACTTGGCTCCCCAAATCTTTCAGTAACATCAAGTCCTGGGGCAGTAATGTTTTTTGGGCCTAAAAGGAAAAAAAGAAAAGCCTTTGCTAGAGGCAAGGAAGGGCAAAGGGGCTGGAAGGATTCAGAGAGGAAGAAAGGGAGCTCAGCACCAGGCTGAACCTGGCTCGTTGACTCTTGCTGAGGTCCATAGGGTGGCCCTCCTGAGGAGGCATGGTGTTATTTTGCCTGGTACAAGGCGCAGATCTTCCTAATCAGAGGAATTTTGTTTCAACTAATTTGAGGGTAACTGTATAGAGACCTGTACCAACACGTAACAAAACTTTTGTTGAACACTTTGCAAAGACAAATATTCCTCAGTTCAGAAATGCTAGAATTACTCTTTCTAGTGGAAACCTGATGCATTTCTCTCAAATCATGTATTTATCACATAATCACTGGCTTGACGACATGCCACCTGGCTATCAAACTGCCAGTACACCTGAGGCGCACGCTGAGCACTGCTCACTTACCGAGTAACTAGTGGTATTTTAGCTCTGTTCCCCAGCTGCGCATCCACAACTTACGGTGCTGTGTTCAAGTCCTGCTCCAAACGGGGGTTGTCCTGAAAACCAGCGTGTCATTGGAGGGGGAGGAATAGAGATTTCTGCTGGAAGCTCTGCAACATTTCACAAAGGGGCTCCTGAGATCCAGCACTCCTAAAAATACTCCCATCTACATGAACTGTAAGGGGGGGAGGGGGGAGGGGCTGAAAAAAAATAGCCAAAAAAAAAAAGCAAAACCAAAAATTGGTGGCTTTGACCTCACACAGTTGATGGGATGGAAACCCCTTGGGACCTCCTATGGAACTGTACAAAGGACCGATTTAGAAATATTTCTGAAGCTACTGCACTCCAAAAAAACTTCTGAACTACTCATACCCCAGCGAGCTGCTGCTTCCTGAAACCCCACCAAAGCTGGAGCACGCGAAGGTGATGCTGTCAGAGACCTCTCCAAATCAGCTTGGCCATGGGGCTGTGCCCTGCGGTTGTGACATGAACCAAGCAAAGCGCATTCCTCTGTGTCTCACTATGCAAATCACCTTCTAGGAAAAAACAGGTTAAGACTGTTCTTCACTTTACACTGCTATTACACTTAAAGCTCACGCTTTACGTTAATCCAAATTAATTTTCTCACAGGTTTTATCCCGCTGTCACTCCTGCTTCTCCCACGTCCTGCGGCTGGTGGCCCCGCTCCAGCACTCATCTGCAGAGCCACCAGGGCAGGAGCCTGCAGCACAGGGAGGGACACATCCCCACCAGCACGCCTGCTGCACCACTCCCGGGGCCCACTGGGTGCACTTGGGCCCACCCCCGCCGCTCACACAACAGACCACTTCCAGCAACTTCTCTGCACCAACCATACAGCCCATGCAATCACCGCGCCAAGTCCCAGCCCCAGCCCCAGCCAGGCTTCTCTGGAGCAGCCCTATCGCTGCAGTTAACATTCCCATGGTTGATGGCACAGAGAGCATCACGGGCAGTCAGCTTGATATGGCAAATTCATCATCATCCAGTTGAGTGAGTCAGTAACGAAGCTAAAAGCAAACACTGTCATGGATTATTCCCCACCAACAGCGGAGAAGCAACAGCGAGACCATTTATCAGCAGCTCACCCATTTGATGTCACAGGCACCATCCCCGCCGAAGAGCAAGGGGGTGCCAGGTGTCACCCTTCCACATTAGAGGACCCAGGGAGCAGGGAAGGGGGTGCAGCTCCAGGGTCCCCTAGAGTCCCAGCAACCTTTGAACCGTTTCATTGACAAACTGCACGTTTCCCTCAACAGAGCCCACCAGGAAGGCAAGACACCTGCTGCAGCGTCCCTGACATTTCAGAGGGTCAGAGGCTGAGTAAGTCAGAAGCACTGGTGGGAGTTTGCTGTAGACAGATGAATCAGCGGAACAGATGAGCAGCTCCTGAAGCATCTACCCGCAGTGTACAGAAAGAAAAGATGTAATTTCAGGCTTGTGGCAGATGCTGGAGGGTTTGTGGTGCTAAAAAAAAAAAATTTAAAAAAATCTCAACACACCTACATATAATAGATAGCTTTCTAGGACAAGGAAATCCTGCAGTAGCTGGAAGAAAACCAATCACAGCTCTCAACTGCATTTGAGATAAGGAAACAGAACATGGTCCAACACAACACCTCTAAAAGGTCGGTTTCCCAAAACTAGAAACAATCAGGCACAAAAATAACTGAGAGAAAACACCTAAATATAAGTAAATATGACAATGCTTATTGGGACATGTTTAAAGATGTCTTAGTAGAGCCCTCCTTTCCCCCCAAAAAGCAATACTATATTCAAAAAAAGTTTATTTGGTTTAAAATAAGATTTTTTTTAAGACAAGAGCTAAATTAAAAAAATAAATGAAATATGTAACAAATAGAAAATCCACTATAAAATTAGTAGCTGGAAAATAAACACATTTTATAAAGAAAGCTAAAAGATATCAAAAAAACTATTGGCAATAGGTATATCAGGGAAAAAGCAACAATCCATCAATACAATAGGCTTGATGCTAAAAAAGTACAGTGAAATTATCCCGATACAGAAAATGTAGAAAGTATAAGCATTACTTTTTATCTTTGCAGATAAGGATGACTTATACCTCAGCTGTAACAAAATTCTCCGAGAAGCAAGTTGGGAAGATACCCAACACCGTCTGCTAACCATTTTTCACATCTGTAACTAGAAAACCTGCACATCAGAGCGTATGAAGGAGCTCACCAAAACCCTAACACTGACTTTAAAAAAAAAAAAAAAAAGAACAGAAACATGTCCCAGGCCAACCAGGAAGTTCCAGAGGTCTTGAAACAATAAATAAAAAGACCCACTCAAGCAAACAAAACCTTTGCATTGTGCCAATGTTTTCAGAGGGCAAACGGCCTGACCCAGGAAGCGCAGACTGGTTACCCTGCCTGCGGTCCCCGGCAGAGGCGGGGAACGGCCAGGATTCGGAGATGGAAACACAGATAGTGCTAGTCAACACAGTTTTCTGGTCAGAGGGCTTGTCAAACTGATCTAGTATTTCTTCTGAGAGTACACATTTGACTGACAAACGTAGCTGCGCTGACATAATACATGCAGACTTGTGTGTGACGCTTGACTTTGGCCAGTGTGACGGTCTAAGAACAAAATCCCCAGTGCTATGCAAATATCAGTGTATAGTGTATATCCAGAGGATTAAAAGCCAGTTGAGCTCGGTGACCTCATTAGAGTTATCCCTGCGCCACCTGACCCCATGGAGGTTTCGGCTCCCTGGAGAGACAACGTTTCCACAAGGGAAAAGGGCCCACGAGGCAGCAGAAATGGCTCTCTGCACGCGAAGCTCCAGGCAGCACTGGTGAGAGACGTGGGTTTTCAGGGAATGCATGTTTTGTCTGCGTGTCTAAGTTTGCAGCAAGTTCAGGAGAGCTAGAGAAAGGTATTTCCAGAGCCTCTGCCCAAAGAGCGGCTAATTCATTGAAAAATATTGACTGTTTTTAGTGCAGATTTTCACACTTGTAAAGCTAGCAGGACCCACAAATGGAAAGCTGTAGACTCAGCCATGCCAGCAGCCTTCGGTTGGTCATGATCCTGCACAAGCCACGTAACACACGGCTTGCTCATATTATTTCCTACGTGGGTCCTAATCTGTGCTCAGCACTCTGAGCACCTTCCAGTACCAACACAGGACACACCAACACCAACCCGACATACGTTACACCTTCCCAGAAGGAAAGGGGAGTGGAGTGATTTCTCTTGGAAAGTTTTAGAGGTCAGGTCTTTTGCTTTTAAACTCCACCAGGGCAGGGATAGCAGGGCGGCCAGGTTTGTGAAGGCTTTCAGCTGCCAAAAAAGTTCACCCCTTCTCACCTGCCTCCCATAAAGACATACAGACATCTCTCCTGCCAGAGGAGCAGAGTTATTCCCCACGCCCTTCACCCTCAACCATCTAAATGTCCTGCACTGTGGACATATGGACCAAAGCCTGGAGCTTTGTTTGAAGCTCTCGGACCATACGAGCAGCTCCGAGTGCCCCGGTAGCTGGATGTTACTGTAGGGAAGCAGTTCTCCAGCACGACTGACTGAACAACCAACTGTGGACATGAACTGTCCACCACAGAGGAAGCCTGGGGCTTTCAGTGAATCTGGATTTCCTCTGCCTACAGGCACCACTCACCTCCTTCTGCTTGTTCAGCTCCAGGCAACTGCTGACGTTCTCCAGGCAGCTGACCACACTGGTGAGGGTACCCCTCATGAGATCCTGCTTGACAGCCACACTCGTACTCTCTGCCCATTGTAGCTACAGGCTGCGCAGAAGTGCTGAAGCATGCCCAGTACTGCAGAGAGGTCCAGGGAGATGGACCAAAAACCCCATCCCCACAAGAGTGATCACCCACCACAGCCACTGAAGCAGTGCCAATTTCACATCCCAGCCTGAATCCTGCTTATCCTGGCGATACAGTTTTAGCTCCAGCTGGACGACCTTGTAGCTGGGCTCTTGCTAGCTTCCCTACAAGCTTGCTCCAGAAACAGAGGACTTGGCGCTTCCAGGATTTGGCAAGAGCTGGCACATTCATAACGGGTGTCCTTTTCATTTACTGGACTGGTTTAGGGTAGGTTTGAACATGAGCAGAGAAACTCTTTGTCCAAAGGACTTCAACCTGCCTGCTGCACTCCAGCTGAGCCTCCCTCATTCACGGTGCTGCTCACATGTCAGGAGGAGCATGAACTGAGCTGAGAACCCCGACTTCTCATTCTGTATCCAGGGGGGCAGACAGCCTGCTTGCTTGCCAACACGGACAGACGAGGATGTTGTCTGAACATCCTAAACACACATGATCTTTTCAGCAAAACAAGATGACAACAGTTAGATGCTGGTTAGACATTTTACCTTACTGAACTTCAGACCATCACCATCAGTCTGACCACCTTGCTTTCCTGCTGCTGAACGCCTCTAGTGACTTGGCAAAGGCATTCCCAGTTTAGGCTGTTGACTGAAGGAGAAACAATGCTCAGGTCAATGAAGCAGGACATGTCTCTGGACACCTACCACCGCTTCAAAGCATGTAACACTGAATTCCCCACTAGTCGCACTGGTTCTGTGTGCAACAAGAGCCACCTCCCCTCAAATGAGGGAGGTTAACGAAGATTTCACTTGTGTTGGTTTTACTCGTACATCCCAATAGCTTGTATGTAGAGCAGACAACAGGCTACTGACAAGGATTAAGATTTGGAAAATACCTCCATGGTCACTCCAAGGGAAAGCTGTTCTTTTTCACTTTCACAGGAACTTTAAACTCAACTCACAGCGGAGGCAGTCTTAAGACACGAAATGCATTCAGGTGATGAACAGTTTGAACGGTGATAAAAGCAGCTAAATAGTTTCAAATCTGCTTTCTGCCCAACCAGCCAGATAACATAAACCACTAGTTATCTTGGGGAGAAGGGAAGGGTGTCTCTATTTTTCCTTCCCAGAACCACTGATCACAGCGCTCACATTTTAAAGCAAAGCAGAAGAGAATGGAAAATACCTTTCCCAACTGTATTAAAGTTCTCATAAACCCAACACAGCATGTTCGTGTCTCGTGGATACTGTGGGCTGCGTTTCGTGTACCAGTTAGAGAGCAACTCACTGGTCGAGGTCACTGCATCCAGCACCTGCCCAAGCCAATAGCCATTTGTGTGCTATCATTAATAAATCAATCAAATGTTAAAGGCACTGGGGGGAAATTGTCCCATCAGTCTTACCCATCAGCTACTTTTACCAAACTCTTGTTGAGTTACTCCATGTTTACAGAAGATTGAGAGAGACAGCGAGAGATCAGCATCTCCAAAATACTTACAACTTCGTCTGACACGTTATAAACACTGGAGATATTTCATTAAAACCATTTTACAAGCTATAAAACTGAAGGTCATTTTATGCCTTTCGCTGTAAAAGCAGACAGTGGTGTAGTCCTTAGCAAAACATACTCTACAGTACGTTTTAAGCAGCACTACACAGACTACTTGAAACTGCTTACAGAGCAATTTATATGCAGTGTTATTTCTTTGCTAAAATAACAAAGACTTTGAAGGCGGAAAGAATTACACCCTCGAAAAATACAGCCTTCTTAAAAATGGTTAATATCAGTATCAATTTAACAACTTTCATTAGGGAGGTCAATACATAAAGCTCCAAAACAGACTTCCAAATTACCCGTGGAAAAGACATGGAAAATCTTCGCTCTGCTTTCAGTTGGTCATCTAAAGCACACCTTTAAGATGAAAATGCTAAAACACATGCAAGGCCGGGACATAAAAGCAAGTGTTCAGCGTTGCAATAGGCTCGTCTTAAAAATAAGAGCAGTCTTCCTCTGGACCTGACTCTGGCACTTGGAGTTTTCCTTATCAGCGCCTGCTTTCCTCGCTCTTTCCCAGCACGCTTCTGGCGGAAGGAACGCGGGCTCTACCTGAGTCGCGACGTGAGTTCAGGCTCCTCGATTTGCAGCTGCCTCTGGGAGACAGAAGTTCCGAGAAGTTGGAGGACAGAAGCAGCGGTACGGGACAGGCAGACAGACAGACTGACAGCGAGCCGGGAACCCCAGCGGTAACGCGGGCCACCGGAGAGAAGAGGCGAGCGGGTGCTACTCCGGTTCGTCGGCAACTCGCCGCCCCTT
>NW_008824034.1:3356937-3383216 GCF_000699105.1 Pygoscelis adeliae
CGTCCCGGAGGAGCAGAGGGCCGAGCGGCACCTGCAGCCCCTCCAGCCTGCACAGCTGCCAGGGAGGCTCACGCGGCCCCTGCCCTCGGACGGGGGGTACCAAGAAGGGAGAAATTACGAGGCGAAGTTTTGCATATTTTCCGCATCGCAGAAGGGTTTTCTCTGCCTTTGTTTCCCACCGCAAACGCTGCCCCGTGGCTCCGCAGTCGGCGTGCCACCAGCCCCCTGCCTGCTGCTGGTCACAGCCAGCCACCCGTGAGCCAGACCCATCCTCACAAGAACTTTTCAAGCAATTGTGTCAGAACAAAAAACCATTCACTGTTGTTCTAATGCTTTTTACTGGTTCTAATGCGGGCGACGCAGAAGCCCCAGCAATAATTTCAACTTCAGCAGCCCGCTTGCGCGCGTCTCAGCCGCAGCAAAGCGGCACTCGGCAGGGATTTCCACCCCCCTCAGCCCAGCCGCGCGGCTGAGGCTTCCAGGCACCTTTTGTGCTTTACTCCACGCCAGCATGAGCAAGAAGAGGCCAAGCCCCTGTGGTCAGATTGCGGCTGCAATACAGCAACCGCGTGAATTCTCAGCTTTATTCAGAAAATAAACCCAGAAAACAGGTTTTATGGGCTGGGGAGATCAGCCGTGACGCTGTGCTAGGGCCTGGGTAGGGGCAGGAGAGGTGAGCCCGCCTCCCACCAGCACCTCCCCTGGCTTCGGCCCAAAGCCGCTTCTCGGTGTGCAGGTCAAAGTGCCCGAGCTAACGTAAAGGCTGTGTCACAACCCGGCCTGGGGGTTTTACAACTGCCTGGTTGAGCGAGTCAATAACGAAGCTAAAAGCAAATGCTTTGATGGCTTATTCCCCACCAGCAGCGCACAAGCAGCAGTGAGGCACAGCCGAAACGAGCAGCAAGCAGGGTCTGCCCCAGCCCGGTGGCACAGGGTCAATGCCAGCCCCGCATCTGCGCTCAGGCCTTGGCTGAGCCAAGCTGCTTTAAGTGGCTTTTCACCCTTTTCCCATGACCGGAGAGCACTCAATTTTGAAACAAAATGGGTTTTTTTAAGATTATGGTCAAAATCCTGAATTTTCAAATTGTCAAAAAGAGCAGTTGTGGCTTGAAGTTTGGTTTCTTTGGGCTTCTCGGTTGACGCTCTGCACTGAGTTCTGCGTAGTTTTGCAAATATTTTCTCTGTGTAACCCCAATAATTTTGTTCACAGACTTTCGGCTGGTCTACGTTCAGGACCTACCTGCGGTACAGGAGCAGCTCGTGTGGACGCAGCCTTTCAGCACCTTTCACTTTCATGCTGCTCT
This sequence comes from Pygoscelis adeliae, assembly GCF_000699105.1. NCBI lineage: Eukaryota > Metazoa > Chordata > Aves > Sphenisciformes > Spheniscidae > Pygoscelis > Pygoscelis adeliae. Next base: position 3,358,242 of record NW_008824034.1, read on the forward strand.
GGCAGCTGTTTGCACCATTTTTTAAGATGCTCTCAGATGTATTTCGGATGTGGAGACCTGGGATATGACTTCAGAGGACCTGAACTTTATATGCAGGTGTCTTGGACTTGCTAGTAGAAACATGGTTTGAAACTAATGAAGATGGTGTTTGAAGTCAAGGAAGAAGCTGCCTTTCTGAGTGCTTTGCTTAAAGATGCGTGCAATGCTATCGCTTCTCCCCTGGCTCTGGGGGCTTTCAAGAGCCCCAGCAAACCTGCTCCCAGAACGATTATCTTCTGCTAGCACCAAGCCTGCTGGCGCTGTCTTCCAGCCCCTCCCATCATGGAGGCCACCAAGCTGGGGTGTCCCACAGGGAACTGCTCTTGCCTAGCGATAGCGAATGGTAATTGATTGCTGAATAATGGGAAAAGTATTAACGCAAACTCTGCTGAGCCCCACTGACCCTACACCAGCTGCAGGGCAGGGGTGGTTGTGCTGGTGCTGTCCCGGACAAGAGCACCGATGGGAGCACCAAAGCTGGATTTTGGCCTCACTTACACTTTAAAAAAAAAAATCTTGCTAGCACAGCAGTGCAAGGTAGAGGGGGTTGCATTTTATGAAACTGCTGCAACTGGAAAAACACAAAAATGGCTTTTCATCTGGTAACTTCCTTTGGTGCATAATTTATACGGTGTGACTGCCCTAGATGGGAAGGTCTGCATAGCTCTACCAGGCATGTGTGCATCTGCACGGTTATAGCAACTAATCTCTCATAAGACACTTAGAAGAAATTATGATAGATGTAGTGAGCAACTGTTTTCATCGGCGGAGTGATTTAGATGAATGATTTTCAGGCTGTTTCCTCCCACCTTCCTGCTAAATGGACTCTTCACTGCTTCAATTAAGAAAAGGCTAGCACTATAGGAAGCAGGGGCAAGGAAAAAAATGAAGGTAGAGGTATCAATAAGACCTTTTTAATTACGCTTTACCGGAACTTCTGACATAAATCATATGGAAATAAAAATATCCCCAGTCTGTTAGAAGAATTCAGGCTCATTTGATTGTGCAAGGACCATGAACGTGATCACAGGAAAAGACAACTGAATTAGGATCAGAAACCAGAGCCCTTCAGTACCCAAACCACGTTGGGGAGGCTATGTACATGTACACACCCAAACAGGACGACCAAGCAGAATGCGATCAGTGCAAAATATTCAAGCACCATAAGTGCTTTTCAAACACTCCTTTTGCAAAAACGTAATAGCTTTGCTAACAGTGAGGCTTGGAGGGGCAGCGCCCGGCACCCTCCTGCCGTGCCGCTCGCACCCATCCCAGCAGCCATGTGCAGAGAATCGCTCATCCATCGCTTAAGCGCAGGACTCGTCCAGTGGCATGAAACATCTCCCTTCCCGACCCTACCTACCAAAGCATGCAGCTTAGTAAGAGTTAATCCAGGTATACTATAATAAATGAAAGCTTGCATAATTGAAAAATAGCTGAGGCACTAATCTTCCTTCTTGGCACCTTGAGTCCTCTTTAAAAAGATTATTTTGTCTTCAGAGACAGCTTTAATGCTACTTAATGAATCGCTTATAAATGAAGGATTTTTTCCTTCTCCCCTGTACAGGGACAGGCTGACTACTACACCGATTTTGTCAATGTAAAAGAGACAATTAACTTTTGTCAAATATACAAAGATAATGGCTGTTCTCCACAAATACTACTATACTGAAATCAGCATAGTTAAGGCCAGTTTGTGTTGTCGTTTTGACTGAGCCTGCTTAGCAACAGTGACATATCCATTTCCTTTAGCCAGACTTGGGGAACTCTTCGTGCTTAACAAAATAACGAGCGGCCTCCTGAGCACCCCCAGCAACAGGTAGATTAGTGCTGGATAAGAAATACAAGGCTGGGAAATTCAGAATCTCAGCACGAGATCATTCAAAGGTGTTTTGGTGTCCAGCTTCGAAGGAGGGAAGAGACATGAGAAGGAAGGAGAAACATAGAAAACCGGGGCACCAGGAAACCTTCCCCTGAACGTCTACGCTGAATGTCTCAGTTGCAGGCAGGGTGCAGGCAAGTTTTCTTTGAACTGTAACTCCCGCCCTGCAAAAGCAGACACCAGGCAGGACCATGGGGCAGGTTAGTGGTTTCCCCCCTCCAAATAACTCCCAGTGAGTTGCAAGGGCAATTTTGTAGCATGAAGTCGTTCCTAACATGGAGGTCCCCAAGCAGAAACACTCAGTCGTCTCCCTTGCCTGTGTCCCGCCGAGCGCCTGCTCCGCTCCCCGGATGCACACGCACAGCGCAAAGATGCTGAAGGAAGCTGAATCCCTCCCCTCCCACCACACCAGCCTGGCTGAGTACTAATGTTTATTTCCAGAGAGAACAACAGGCAATAAAAGTTGTAATTTCTCAACAAGTGGGCCTTTTGACTCAAGCAATGGCCTTTGGGAGAGACACATAAGCAGATGCAGAAATGGGGCTAATAAATCCTTTGCCACGCGGGCTGCCCCCACACTTTTTAGCCCGGGACAGGACGCGGAGGAGCCCTGTAGGGCTGCTCCCAGTGATGGGCAGAGCGGGTCTCCTCCACCCCTGAGCAGACCAGATGAGGATTTAGAGGTCTCTCCTGCCTCCCGTATCGAAACCAGCAGCCTGCGGTGGTGTAACGCCACCGGGACGCGGTGCTCAGTCGTTGGAGAGCTTCAGCACATGCCTTTCCAGCACAGTCTATTTTTCTTGTTTAAGATTCTGGTCTAGACCCCAGACAACAGAGGTTCATTCCTTCGCACAGTCTTAGACTCCTTGAGCTTGCAAACACAGCTAAAAAAAGCCATTTAGTCTCTCTGTGCATCATGGCCATTATCTTCAAAGTAAGGACCAACATCTTTTCCCCCCCCCTCCTTGTCTCAGTTCTGCCCTTAAATCCACAGTGTGGCCAGGACGCAGAGTTATTTCCAAACCGTTACCGAAGGGAGAATCACCATTATCCACCCGCCACTCTGTACCCAAACACATACAGCAGTAGTTCCTCTCCCCCAAACTTTTTTCTTGTCCATTTGGGCTGCACAGCTATTTACTGCAGAGGCAACACAGCTGTACTGTGCATGGCATAAGAGAATCCCAGTCTTGGGAAAAAAAGCACTAGTTGCTTCGGCAATAAATAGATGACTACAGCAGCTTGCCCTGAGCTGCCGTCGCAGAAGAGATCAACAAACAACCGGCTCTATTTATGCCACCGTGCTTGCATAGAAGCTCCAGACAAACCAATAACCTTGTGTTCAGCCACTTCCCCTCTTTGTCCCTGAAGCAGCAGCCTCACGCAGAGCGCACAGCTCACTCGCCCCGAATAGGCTTTTTTGTTAATCGCTCAAAAAGCCGCAGACACAGGCCTGTTCATTCAGCTCAACTGCTTAACACTGCAATCTAAATAAAAAGGGAAAGAAGGAAAACTTTGTATTCCTTTCGTACCCTGAATATTAAATGACACCATCAATGTTGCCTTGGGACGCAACATCAAACCACTTCCTTTGCTCCGAGATGGGATTTAAGAAGAATGACTTTGAGGCTGACTTGCCGTTTCAAATCTCCCATTTTTCCCCCTATCTCAAACTCGAGACGCAACATGAATGAAATCAGAATTAGCCTCGTTACAAACAAGCAAGGGGGGTGACCTAGATTCACTTTGCCTCTCAGAAGGAAGTGATGGCAAAAGTTTAAATCCTGCCATACGGGGCTGTCAGCTGCGGCACATTTAGGTCAAAGTTTGTTGCGATCAAATCGTGCTTTCCGAAAAGGCTTTTACTAGTGGGATGATTTGTACGGCAGTGGCTGAATTATGCATGGGATTTGTACAGCCTCTGCTAGCAAATAACTCCAGCCCTTCCGACATGTGCAGAGAAACTCAAGCTCTTCCCTGCAGCATCTTCAGCGGCTTGAACCCAGCTCTGCAACCCTGGGGACACACGTTGTGCTGGGGTGTCAGGGTAGCCCTCGCCACCAGCCACATCAGGCAGCATCCCGTGCTGTGCCAGGCTGCAGCCAGTCTTGCTGCAGGTCTCGAGGTGCTAGGATGAAGTGTGGGTTTTTTCAATGGTCTTATTGAATGCCACCCAAAAAATCCCAAATCAGAGAGCCTGCTCCCAGCAAAGCCAGCCTGGGTGCTGTGCGGGCTGCTTGGATGACAGCTGAGTGGTAGCACAGGACTCTGCCCAAGTGACGGTCACGCTGAAGGAAATACGTGGAAGTGATCAGGCTGGTGGGGTTTGTTGTGGTGAACCGGGAAAAAAACCTCAGGGAAGGCCACAACCGTCTACCCCACTAAGCCAGGAAAATTCAATTGATGTATTTCACAGCTAACAAATCCTAAAGAATTTTAAGTGCTTTAGTATCTGAGTAAGAAACTCCTACGTTGCCCAACAACAGGCAAGTTACTCAAGGTGCTGCTAGCTCAGTGCTTGTCAGCAAGGCAGTGAATATGAAAAAAAAAAAAAAAAAAAGAAAAAGAAAAGAAAGGCAAAGAAAGGAAAGTTGGTTTATCGCAGACCGGTGCCCCCAGACAGGGACCCTATTTGTCTTCAAGATTTGCCTTCAACTCAAGCAAAAGAAGGACCACTCATCCTCCTCACACCATTCCCACAGACCGTGTGCTCAAGTGAGGGTGGGCAAGGCTTTCCCTTTTGCACCAAGATGTCCTGGGGTGGCAGGAGGAACAAAAAAAAAAAAAGCAAAAAAAAAAAAGAGCGCACTTAATCTTTTTCCCATTGAGATTCCTCATCCCGTCCCTTTTTCTACCAGTGAAAACCAACAACAAACCCACTCCTGCTCCTTACAGGTGTCCTTTTGCCAGTCTCTTTCCAGTCCATGCCTTCTGCCCAGACACACCGTGCACACAGGAATCCCACTGCCTCCACAGACTCCCACGTCAGCGCCTGCAGGGATGCTAGCTGGGTCGCTCTCGGTTTTCCCGGTGCAGTTCTCACAGCCTCTCACCTCCCTTTCTCTCCCCTTTCTTTCTTCCCCCTCCCCAAGCCTGGGGTCCATCCCAGTTAGGGGTCAGCTGGGAGGGTCAGGCCAATCTTTTGGACCCACCAGGGTATTACCCAGTTTACCACCGCCTGTATACGGAGAAGAGACCTAAGCTTATCCTCTGGCTGTGCTTCAATCCCAATAAAAAGGGCTAGTTAGCGCTTCACAAGGAGGTAAGACTGGCTGCCCCCCTGAGGGCCTGGAGGGAAAGCTCTCTGCTTCACGGATACTGCCCAAGCAGAGGTGGTTGCTTTTTTCTCCGACACCCCCAAAAGTTTGTACAGCATCTCAGACATTCAGCATCGCTCGCCAGGCACCTGCCCTTGCCGTTGGGAGAATGGTGTGAGGCAGAAACTGCCGAGATGCTCTGGGGACTCCCTTCTCCACATTCCCCCCCTCCCCATCCCCAATTTGCATTGGAGTTCACCTGGATGCACACCCACCTGCAAGCATTTTGTCTGCACCCACTCTGCTGCCCAGCACTATGTCCAAGCTGCTTTTCCAGCTGGGGACGGCATGAGCCCAGCAGGGTGCGTGGCAAACCCAGCTAGGCTCCAGCCAGCCCGGCCCGCTGGCGCCTGTGTTACCCACCCAGCCGCACCGTCACTGTGGGGACATTCACAGTTGATGCCACTCTCTTGTCAAAATCACTCCGTTGCCATTAGCAGCTGCTTTCCAACGCTAAGGCTGAAATTGCCACGGTCATCCTCTGCACGTGGAGAAATAACAGTCTTCAGAAAGAAAGATAACAGTCAGAAAGAAAACAAGGAGACTTCCCTTCCCCGAGCAGCCCCTCCTGCAGCCTGAGTTGTGGGAGCTGCGACTCCAGCAAGCTTCAGGAGCGCTTGGCACTGCCTGCCTCGTCACAAGTCAGCGGCACAGGAAGGACAGCACGACACGCGGTACTCCAAATATCGAGCTCTTAACTACGTCCCAAGCAGCACTTCTGCGCCTGCAGTAATGGTGGCTCAGCTTCATCTGCGGCTGTTAGCAAGATCCTGTTTTGCTTCATCCCCATTACGGGAAATAGCCTGCTTAGATCCAGCAGCCGGTGGAGATGTTTCCTCTCGTGAAGTGGATTGCTTTCTCCTGTCAGTTACGAGCAGAGAGCTCGACAGCCCTGCACAAATTGCTGGGTGAAAGCGTAAATAAGAGTACACAGGAACCGATTACAGTCTTGGTGGCAGGCTTGCTTAAAAACAGCTGATGGAAGCACAGAGGTCAAGAGAAATAAAAAGCGTAGAGGCGATGATGATGATGATGATCATGGCTGGCACGGCAGTGCCATGGAGCCAGCGGGGACGCATGGCCCCCGCCTACCGCTGCAGAAATGCAGCCGTCTGCAGCGGCAATGCAGCAGGGGTTAACAGAGGAGCTGCAGCGAGTTGACTCCAAAGCCACGGTTTTTTCCCCAATGAAGAGACTCCCTTTTTTCAGGCTATCGCTTTGGTACGTACCAGCAGTGTGCAACCCGCAGCTGGGAAACTCGGCACCCCTTGGGGAAAGGGAAACGGTTCCTGCCTCTCGCCATACTCCTACCAAAAGCCCCGATTTCACTGGATGCTCCAGCACACCTGCAAAGCCCTGTGGGATTTCTGAGGGGTGAGTGACCAGGTCTCTGGGCTGAGGTTGCACACCAAACCTTTACCTGGCACACGGCAGCGGCGCTTACGCTGCCCACAGCAACTGCCCTTATCCAGGGAAGTCCAGGGTGGTTAAATTTCAGCTGAGCATCATAAACAGACCCTTGTTCTGATGGGTTCCCATTCCGGAGAAATGGATGAGAAAGTGTGTGTGCATTTTAACCAACAGTCTCCAAGGTGGTTTCTTCAGCCCTACAGACCTCGCTGGCTCCTCCCGGGCCACGTTCACAGCCCCGGCTGCCCCCTGTAGCCTGCCTTTACTCCTTCATTTGGGGAAGGAGGTAGCAATGTCTCTTCTGCCTGTAGGTCGGCCCTGGTTTGGGGCCGGTTCAACAAAAGGACAGCTTTCCTGCCTGTTGCTGGCAGCGAACAAGCTAAGTGCCCATCTTACAGTGTTCACTTTGCTCTGCCCTCTAGAACATTGCTGCTCATGAACTTCCACTGGTCTTCGACCTACTTCCCATTGCCTGGTCTGATCTTCAGCTGTCCTCCTACCTTCAGCCCGTCACTGTAAGGTCCATACCAACTCCCAGTGTACGTGTGAAGCATCACTCGCACTTGCTCCCATCCTGCCACCTCTTCAATAGCCCCATCCAGAAATCTCCTACTCGGCATCAGCTCTGCACGCTCACACCCATCAGCATTTTTGCAGGCTCTGCAGAAGGGTATTGATTCCCGCTCATAGAGCAGTTATGTCTGAAGAAAAGCCATTGCATTTGCCTGGGTGGGCTTAGAAAGCTGGCCCCGCTATGCCGTGCGGATCCCTTCTTCACCTTTCCACTTCTGCCTTCCCCATTGATCCACTGAAAAGTGGGGTTTGCTCACCCACCTCGCCCCAGCCCCCTTGCTTTCCTTCTAGACCCCGCAGGCAGAGCTGCCTATGATTTTTTTTTTTATTTTATTTTATTTAATACTGCTAAGTCAGAGGCATCAGAAATCTGCAGCTGGCAACTTCAGGCTGCTTTCCAGCTCCTCCATCCAGACCTGCCAGCAGACGTTTTCGGTTTTGGTTCTCAGATCTCCATTACAGTCTGGTCTCAAAACAGCAAATCCACCAGCCCTCCAACTGTGCATGTTCAACTCCACAGCCTCAAAGCTGTTACAAACGAGCCACTCACGAGAAACGGGTATCCCTCTGACGCGTCTTTCTTTGGCGGAGAGCAATACGCTTCAGATCTCTTTAGCACAGTTTGGTGCCTGGTTTTCCCCTCCTACTCGATTGTAGGCTGGTAAGCAAAGACAGCTCCTCAGATCTGGTGATGTTAAAACTCTTCTTTATCAGCAACTCCACTTACCTCTGTGACAAGGTGAAAATTGTACTTGAATTTCTGATGCTTTTCTGGAGAATTTAAGCAACACTGAACTGTGAGTGCGTGCATCCATCCTCCTGCTGCCTTTCCCTCAGCGCCCCGCTCCTGGGTGTGCTCTGCCCTTCCCACAGGGATTTCTGGGCCCAGGTTTTATTCAGTCGTGGAGGAGAAGTGAGAGCTGCGGTTCATAAGCCATACGAAATTTCACTTAAAGTTGAACTAATAACTTGAGAGAAGAGAGATGGGAAGAGAAAAGAGGGATTTGCATGCCTCAGGTTCACCCCACTCTCCAAAAATCTGACTGAAGAAAGCAAATTTGGAGATGTTGTCAGTTATGAAGTTTAACAGGGTTGTATACATTTAAAACAAAACCCCCGATAGACAAAACGAACCCCCCGGTCAGGGTTTGTCCCTGCTCCTGGCCGGGGGCCGAGCGCTCTCCCCAGGCAGAGGGGACTCGAGCCTGGCATGCAGCATGCACAAAAGAGCCCGAAGGAGAAGGCAAGGCTTGCTGAAAGAAAGCTGGGTGCAAATCTTAAAGAGCAATACAGATCTGAGATACAGAGAGCTTGAAATTAAATATAAATTCAACAATGGAAAAAGTTGCCAGAGATATTTAGGGTTTGTGTATGTATGTTACATATATATACACACACACATATATATAAAGACCAACAAATCCTATCTGTATGCAATGTGAGCAAGATGTTGCTATAGTAATCTTAATTTTACATTCCTTACGTTAAGAAGATTGCAAGTTGTTTGACACCCAGACTGTCTTTTTGTTATAGCATGTGCTGCATTTAACCCTGTGGGACTCTGTTCTCTGCCTCTTGGAGCTATGGAAATAGAAATAACTACTAGCAATAGTAAATAAATAAAATCATCACTACACGGCAGCCTTGGATTCAGTTTCCTTTAAAAAAAGAGAGAAAGAAAGAAAGACGCAGACAGAAAAAGAAACTGCCTGTGCACATTAGCATTGAGTTTAGGCTTGGACACGGACACGTCCTTAAGGATGGGCAGAGACCCAGGGAGCAGCGTTGGGAGCTGCTGGGGGAGCAGGAGAGTCCTGGGTGGGAGCAGGCGAGCAGGGGGCAGGAGGGGTGGTGCCTGCTTCGGATTTCATGTGACACCAGCTGTAAATCAGAAGCGACTCCGCCAAAGCCAGGAAAGGCACAGGGGTACCAAAAAGGACAGAAAGCAAAGTGAGGCTCCGGCACTGCAAACATGCTGCCCGCGCTGCGGTGGAAGACTTCGCCAAAACCTGATGTGCCGGCGCGGGATGGGGGCTTTCTGCCCACACTGAGGGTCTCTGCCTGCAAGGCTGGGAGCTAAAGATAAAATTCCAACACTTCTCTCAAAACAGCCTCCCTCTCCGGTAGGAGCCCTGCTCATTGGAGGGTGGTGAGGGGACGCCCAGCATGAATGTTGGCTGCACCCCTGCGAGCTCCGCACAGCCACATGGCCAGGCAGCGGCACAGCCAGGCTTTGAGCGCGCATCCACCCATTGCTCTCGCACAAGACATCTTTAAGCAGCGACGAGGCCATGTTCAGGGCTGTCTGTCACCCCGGCAGGAGCTGAACAGCTTCATGGTGGTGGCGAAAATCTCCAGCAGAAAGCGCCCAGGAGCTGCACCTACCACCGAAATAGGAGCATCTTTCTTTCGTCTCCCTTGAAGAGCAAAAGCAGCCAGTGCATTAAGGCCACCCCCCAACGCCTCTGCCCCACAGCAGCTAACCCCCAGCTGGGTCCCCCTTCCTCAGAGGGGCTGGGGGCTACCAGCCTCCAAAAGCTGGGGACCCGAGCCCTCCCGGGGAAGAGGAGAGGCAGCGCTTTGCCTCCCTGGGTTTGCTGGAGCTTCAGGCGGTGACAGACCGGGGGGAGGTCCGAGGCTGGGTATCGACGGAGCCCGTGGGCACATCCCATGCTCTGCAGAGGCAAGCGCTGCCTTTGAACATCCTCACCCGACATCGGCTCCCAGGCGCATTTGTTTTCTCCAGATTGATGGTGTTTACAACTCCAGGCGTCGTCTTAGTCATCTATGATCTCTGGCCACAAGCTGGTCTCTTTGGGACATTGGGTGACAAGTATTGTTACAGTGCCAAGGAGATGGGGCTCTTAACTGCCTGTGGCAGGCAGATCACTGTGAAATCATGATTTATCTGGAGTTAAATTAAGTTATGTCTCTCTTTCCTGCCTGCCCTGGCAGCGGCTGCATACAGGTGTGCTGTATTTCTTCCTCTAAACAGGAAAACACGGGGCCATTTACCAACGGCTAGAGATCAGAAGGTGCCCAAACATAAACTCCGGGACAAAGCTCATCTGAGCGTATTTGAGGGAGGGACCTGACAAGTGACAAACAGCCGAAGCTGAGTTCGCTCTATTTTGGCTTACGCCATTGCTTGGGGAATCACGGGAAGGAAAAACAGGTGAATTATTGTCACCTCCAGACTTAAACAAATGGAGGCTTCAAATAAAATTGCATTGCTTAGACATTCAGAGGGGGAAATATTTACCTCGCATGCAGAAATAAATGTTAGAGTTTATGAGTCATATAAAGCCTTTTATGCTGAAAATCCCCTTCTGGATGAGGATGGGGATATTTCTTATTGTGGTCTTGATCCATCTAATTTATTTGCAGAGCAAAAGGATCAGGAAGGGTGTTATTCTCCAGAAGATCTGGCAATGGGAAGAGTTCTTCCAGTGGGGGCTGGATGCCCACCTGCACCTCCCCATCCCGGCTCGTACAGGTCCCTTAGCCCACCCAGGCAGCCCCCATCACCCCTGGCAGGAGAGGCACTGGGTACCTCTTTGCACCGAGGGTTTTGGAGTCGTGGCATGCCCGGCTGCAATAACAGGGTTGCTCTGCCACATGGCTGCTCCCCAGGACCAGGGGATGGAGCAGGGCTACAGCACCTGGGGCTCCTCCAAAACCCCCTGTTCACAGGCAAAAGCAGGCTTCAGGGGGGCACAGAGCTGGGTTCAGGGTGCATGAGGAGCAGAGCAAGGTGGAGCACATTAATACATTAATGAATGAGCCCAAGATGGGTGACCCTAGCCCTTGGGGTGTACTACGCCCTAGCCGCTGGCACCGCATCCCGGAGGGAGATAGCCAGCAGAAGATCCTGGGAGCGGCAAAGGTAGGAAAAATGCATTTGTGTGCAAGGGGGTCTCGGGGTGACTGGCAGTGAGTTCAGGCAGCACAGCAGTGCAGAATGAGCCTGCCCCGATTCCTCTGCCTTTTGGGAAAGACGTTGCTACTGCTGGAGCCTCACGCCTTCCAGAAAAGCACCATTCCCTCCATTGCTGGTGATTTATTTGGGAAGAAGCCTCATTTTTCACTGATCATATTAGAAGCACAGAATGGATTACAGCATGGAGTAACCTTGATAGCTGAGAAATTCAGTGTATGCAAATATGAGCCTTAAATGGCTCTTTCTGTGAAAGATTAGCTTGTAGGAGGGACGTCTTTGCAATATGGCACCAATGAATAGACTGGTATTTAAAAGCAGGGACTTTGCCACAAGCCACAATACACAGTCCACTGACATCTACACACAGCAGCTTTTCCCTGTGAGCACAACTTGCTCTGCAAACCTGCTCATTTCGCTGCACAGCCCCATGCCCTTCGGGGTGCCCAGTATACCAGCACACGTGCACCAAGAGATGCCAGGCTGCTAAAAACAAACCACTAAGTCACCAGCAGCATCCATGAGCTCCCAGGCCCACCCATACCATTCCCTCGCACCTAAACTGCAGCCCAAGGAGGGAGCACCAAGGGCCTGGGCTGTTTCATCCTCTCCCACCTTCTCCAGCCCCTCGGAGCCCAGGTATTAGAGGGGAGCAAGCGCAGGTATGAAGAGGGATGAGGTGAAACTCGTGTTTTCCCTGGACTGATGCTGCCCATTGCCTGGGTCACCTGGTGCCAGGCTGTGGCGAGCATCCTCCCTTGGGCGTCCCTTGCAGCACCCAGGCTGGACCCGCCACCTCCAACCAGCACAGGGATGGACAGGGATGCACAGGGATGCTGTGCAGTGTGTGGCAGCTGCCTGAAGATGGCAAGCCAACACTGCAGTTTATAATACATGCAAATAACCCCACTGGAGGAAGAAGGGGGCTCCCTACAAATAAGAGGGCTATATTTTCTTCGCAGCCCATGTAATGCCAGAGCAGAATTTAAATTGCGGTGTTTATCAAACAGGTCTGGGCCTTTTTTCTTTCCTCCTCTTCATTAAACGCTGCCCGTCTTGCAGAATTTCGAGTGGTACTCCTGGTACTGCACCAGTCCTCAAGCTCAAATGCAAAGTCTGAGGAAGAAATTGCAATGCATCCTTTGGCACCAGGGAGCCATAGAGCTAGTGTGTGCATGCAATAATTTATCCTAAGCCTTCTAGTGGCATTTTATGTCTTTTTGCTGTAGTGCTATTACAGCTTTGATTACTCCATTTTTATGTTTGTCAGCACAGCATATGGGCAAGATAATTTGTATTCAAAGTATTAAACTGGTAATGTAAATTATTAAAGACCCAATTCATAAAAGCATTACACACCATATGCAGATTCCTTCCCCTGAACTCTCCCTTCCTCCTCCTCCTCCTCATTTTGCAGACCTGGGTTAACGCAGTTTGAGCGGGACCGGGACCGCTGCCAGTTCCTACCCCGTGGGCACCAGGTTTGTCCGAGTGGATGTCAGATGAAGACCCAGCACCTTCCTCTTCCTGCTGCCTCCTGCACAACTCATTTATCCCTGGGTGCCTGTTGCCCATCAACTCATCTCATTTCGGCATCTCTGAAGATATGACAGAGAAGAAACTGTTTTCCCATTTTTACCCTAACCCCCATTTGCTGCAGAGCAGCCTCCAAAGTATGTACATCTCCAAGTGCAGCCATTGCAAGGCGGCGTTGGAGGGGGCACAGGAGGAGAAGGAGAAGACAACCACTGTAGCGGTCCCGTCTCACTGCCTGTCTCGGGCTCCACGCATGCAGGATGACGGCAGCTTGCCTCTGGTTTTGCGGTGGGGGCTGCCATGCCTGTGGGCAAGCACCCGGCCCTCGTGGGCAACAGGTCACCTCTCCCTGTGCTCAACCTCAACAGGATTCCAGCAGTCACTCCGAAGGGCTGGGGGCAGCGAAACCTGCCGATCCTGCAGGGAAATGGGGCTTTTCAGCTGTAACCCCTGCAATAACAGGCAACCCATTTCAGTAGCTGTTTACCAGACCATACACAGTACCATCATGTTGAGCAGATGCCGTCTTCCGTTTTTCTCATTACCAAGATTTACTGTCTTATAAGCTTATTATTGACTGAGGCTTTAGGCTTTCTTTAGGGCTGAGGCCAAGGGGAATGCAAACTCCCAGCGGCTCCTGTTTGCAGGAGCATCCCCCACCGAAGCCGTCAGGACTGACCCGGTGCTTGGGGCTGCCTCCCCCAAACCTGGACCCCTCTACCTCGCAGCAAAGGCTTTGGCAGCCCAGAAGGGTAGCAGGGAACTGCCGTGTGCCCTGGCCCTGCCATGGGGTCTCCCAAAGCCCCCTGGCAGCCCCTTGGGCTCTCCGCCCGGCATGGGGCAGTTCCAACGCATTGTGCTGCTGGCGCTTCTGAAAAATTACATTAAAATGGAGCAAGAATTGGGGCCGTAATGCTTAACTGCACTTAGTCTGTGTAAAATCACACAAGTCTAACCTAGAGTCCCCCCCCCAACACACAAATGCTTTTCTGGCCCTGATTTTCAGGAGAAACACACTCCTCATCCCATCCTGGGAGAAAAAGGAGGATTTTGTATCCAGCTTCCAGAGGTTTGGCATCCAGGGGGCCCATGGGTGACCCCAGGGGAGCTGTACCACTTCTCCAGACCCCCTTCTCTACAGCCAAAAATTGCTGCTAACACAGACCAAGACGCAGGCTCTCCGGTACGCTGGCACCGAGCAAGGGAACCGCTTTACCTGTGCATCCACACGCCGCCCAGCACTCACAAATCACTCTCAGCAGTGGCTCTCTAAGCTCACACAGAGAAAACGTAAGGACTTCATCTTTCAATCCCAGTAGGACACAAAGGCACCCAAAAAGTAAAAACGCTGCCAGTACCCGCTGGGTCTCAGCTCTGCTCCCCTGTCAGGTCTCCTCAAAAAAGAAAAGGCAGTTTTGCCAAAAATAGACGATAAAACAAGGTAGAACAGCAGGAGCTGCTGGCCATCAGTACTGTACTGAGAGGCCCACGAGCTGGATTAGCATGTGCGTAGCTAACAGGTAAAACAAGAACATCCCACACAAAATACAAAAAATAGAAGCTTGGTCCTTTCCTTCTCTCCCTAAATTTTGCACATCTTTGACATGACACGGGCATGTTTCACCGAGTCAGCGCTTTCAGTGGACGTTGCTGCACGGCTGCATCAGGCCCACTCCTCAGTCCCACTTTTAATTCCCTGGGGCATCATGTCCGGCAGCAACTGGCATGTGTCCTTCGACCACCCTTTATTAATGCGCTGCCCAGGTCCCCGCTGCCCTGGTACCTGCCTCTTTTCTCCAGCATTTTTTTTTTTTTTTAAATTAAAAATCCCCTTGCTTTTATCATCCTAAGCATGACCCAAAGCACCACCAAGCTCTTGCATCTGCTGTATGGCGACGCATTTGTGCTTGGAGGTCCCCTCTTTACCTTCCCCTAAACCGCTTCACTTTGGCTTTGCCAGAGATGGGGCAGGGTGGGAATTACACTGCCCACCCAACAAGGCACCTATCCCAAAACTCTCAGTGCCAGCTTGCTCAGCATGATGTTTCCCACCCAGGGGCAGGCGTGCTGCTGTTCAGGCAGCAGTGGATATTTGGTGGGAGCGCTGCAAGGCTCCAGCTGTGCACAGCCATGTTTTGGCACGTTACAGCTGTGGCCAAAGTTGAAGCTGCCGAGGCACGTTGTCCAGAAAGGGGGTGGAAACATGAGCAAAGCAAAGCGCTGGAGATGGAGGAGGAGAAATGGAGCACACGCCAAGAGGCTGGTAAAGAAATGACTTTTTGGGGAAAAACAAAAGCAAAACAAACCAGTATTTGGCTATTTCTATTCACAACATATTTGGAATTCCATCTCCAATATTGTGTTTTCAAGAGGGCAAAAGCATTTTTCAACTCATATTTCATTATCAAATGAAAAAACCCCACACATCTGTCCCCTCTCCACCCACGGCTCTGCACCCCAAGCCATGTCCTCGTCCCCCCAGGGGGACGGGACAAGGGGCTGAGCAGGGGGGCAGCAGGACGGGGCAGGTGAAACCGACCCCGGACGGACGGCAGCTGCCCACAGCAGATGCTGGCAGCGGCAGAAGCAGCCCTGCGCTCTAACGATGGGCTCAACTTTCGGAGACCCAGGCTGTGCACATGGGAAGGATTCAGGAGCCTTGAGTTTGACTTCCCTCTTCTTCTCCCATGCGTCTGCTTTTCTATTGGGCTCTGCAGAGCTGCACCTGCCCAAAAACGCAGGGAGCACTGTGCATCCGCCGTCGGCGTAACACCGGCCACGGGCGCATGCAACGTTTCTCCCGAAACCTCAAAGCAGCAGGCAGCGGTGGTGTGTGCAAACAGTGCCGTAAAACCAGAGTGAGTCCCTCCAGCTTCAGAGGGTGCGCTTCTCCTGCTCTGCTTGTGCTGGTGATCGGGTTTGCATTAAACGCACAGAGCTCTGCTGGGGAGGGCGGGGTGCTCCGTAAATAACAACAGAAATTGTTATTTTAGAATATATCCACAGAGAGCAACCGCGATCCCAGAGCGCTGTTCATTTTCGGCGCGTATAACCCATATAATGAAGACGCAACCCACCCCAGCAGACAAGCTAAACAGCAGGCTTCCAGATGTCCCCCCTGCTCGCCCATCTCAGACTCCTAATCCCCTACTTTGTCTGAGCTCTAGCTGATTTCTGATGCATTCAGATTATCCAGCGAGCATAACTGCTAGTGAACATCTGAATATTTCCCCCCTCCATCTCACATTTCACCTTGGAGAAGAAGCACTTTACAGAGCCCAGGCCCTTCTTTATCAAGCCAATTAGTGTAACACAAAAGCAGTTAATAGGACCAGGCAAAGCTCAATGGCCTGTAAAATCCCCAATATTTTGAGATGGGCTGAAGCCAAATATGACTGTTTTTTTAAAAAAAAAAAAAAAAAGGAAAAGCCAAGTGTGAGTAACTGGAGCACTGGCCTTTCCAACCGCATTAAAAAGAAAACCCAGCGAACTCATCTAACACACAAGCCAGTTCATGTATCGTAAAGGAAAGTTTACAAACAGAGCAGCTATAATTCCTTCTATAACATTGAAGGACCAAAGTTTGCAAGGAACAAAAGGAAATGATTAACAGGGGAAATATGCATGGTACAAAAAAGATTTTTTAGTCCAAAAAGGGATGTCCATATTTAGAAACACTTGATTCCTGTTGTCAGGGCCCTGCTTTTTCCTGAATGCATTTCTCCCCCGTGAAAGAAAGAAGTCACAAAGGGAGTTTGTGCGCAGCCATGTCACATGCACACAGGGCACCACTGATTTTCCTCCAAGATTAAGGGAAAAATTCAAAGATTCCAGAGCAAGCAAATAAATAAATAGAAATAACCATGTCCATATTTAGGAGATGGCTTCTAGCAAACCGGCAGCTCCTCCAGCAGGATCCCCTCTCTTGTCACAGGCACCCTGAGCCCTTATTGGGGTGGGCTGCCCCCACGGGACCCTCCCCGCGGGGCTGCCTGAGCACCCGCATCCACGGCAAGAGGACGGCTCTTGCTTCCCTTGCACTGTGGGGCCGGAGGCAATCCCGCTCTGGCTCACGGAGATTTGCAGCTCTGCTTTGGGAGAGGCTGTCGCCTGGCAGCTCTGCAACACACTCCGGCACAGCCCCGCCACCTCCTGCGAGAGCTGGCGCTGGAGCATGGCCTGGGAAGGGGGTAAATGGGGAAGAGACCCTACCAGAGCACCTTTGAAGGGCAGGAAACTCATGTTTAGCAGGATGAGAATACATACGAAGGTGCTTCCCATCCACACATTAACACCTTATCTCACCCCACAGCAGCCTATTGCTGCTCCCTGCCATGAGAAGGCATTCCCAGCCCAGCCCAACAAGCACGCTACAGAAACCCAGCATGGCCGCGGTACAGCCCAACGTACTTCATTGGCCATAACCATCTCCACGAGAGACCCGAGCACAAGCAACAGCAAACATTTTTGAGACTACCCGTTCCCTTTCATCTATACTAGCTGCCGAACCTTATTTCACAGGGCCGGCTGTGAAATACAGCACCATATGGTCCCCGACACAGAGAGAGACCCTGTGGGCTGGATGCCGTCTGCTCAAGACCCGGAGACCCGCATCCCTTAGCCACCTCCCGCTCTTGTTTCCCACCTCCATCACAACCGCTCGGCTCCATGTGCATCGGCTGGTCTGGCACGCTCCCAGCCAGCAGCGGCTCGTGCATCGCCAGAGCCTCCACCCTCGCCCCAGTGCTGCCGTGAGCACAAAATCTGAGGGGAACAGCACCAGTGGGTGGTCTGAGCTGGCACAGAGCACACCAGCTGAAGATCTTCCCTAAAGCATCCGACTCGCGGGAAAACACAGGCCAGTCTGCTCCCAAAATTTGGGAGTAAGTTACACCACCTCAAATAAGCCATTGAGTCTGGTTTGCTGACCACAGCTGCTTCGCCGGGCAGGGAATGGGAGGAGTGGAGGAAACGGAACAGCTGAAGAAAAAGTGTCTTTAAAAGCTAAGAGATCTGTGAAACAGTACCTGGAAATAAGCATTGTGGGGGCACTTATTTGGGGGGGTTGGGGGCTTCTTTCCACTTCACACTTGGAAACATCAGCCTAAAGCGCTGTTGGAGAGTTGGCTTTTTAAGATGTCACCTTCCAGTAAGGGAGAAGCATCAGGGGCGATCTTCCCTGGGTCTGCAGGAGTATTTCTTGGTGCTCCCCACAGATGAGTAATCACATGTTAATAGAAAGGGCAAAGGGCTGAGCCTGTGAGGGAGACACCTTCGCTTTCTCCCCAGGCAAAGCACCAAGAGGGGACAGCAACGTACTGCAAAGATGTACAGGCAATAGTAGAAAACAAACAAGGCCAAGTCCTCCTGATGTCCAAAGCCATCGAAAGCCTTTTGCAAGTCACCCTCAAGGTTCAAAATACCAGGTCTGGCCTAGCTGATTTTTTTTGCTAAGCAAATCTCTCTGGTGGGGAATCACCAACGAATGAAACACCAGCGACAGTGAGGAACAAGAAATCTTTAGTTAGACAGTTTAACGCTATTTGGTCAGGTTTTATTCCACTTCCAGACAAGCCCTTGGGAGAAAGGGTTCTCTTTAAGACTTTTACTGACACCTTGATCTTTGAGCTTGGTCTGAAAAACCTCCCAGCAGCTTGCAAAAATTAAGTTACTATATGAAGCAATGAAATAAAGCAAGAGAAGACCCAGCGCGTGTTTCCTTTTGCTCTCCCTGCTACTGGAGAGTGACATTCGCTAGGAGCTGCAGGCAGCAATACCTTAAACAACTGCAGAAGCCAAGCCCAGAGGAGATCCCCAGCCTGAGCTCTAAAGCTAAAGAGAACAAAAACTTGACCAACATATTTTTAAAGAAAACTGGAGACCAAATTGCCCCTGCTTCCACCTTTCTCAAGCCTCTTTTGCAAGACCATGAATTATTGCTGGTACAGCCCAGGTAACACATAGTAAAAGAGCAATCACACAGTAATTAGCAACAGCCAAGAGACATTTGTCTCAAGCAACCCCTCAAAGCATTTCACCCTTCTACATGTATTAATTTTCTAAACTAACATAAAGCAAATCTTAAGCTTCACAAAGAAGCAGTTAAAAACACTCACAAGTTATAATCTCTTACAACAACAAAGCCAGACCGTGTTTGATTAATATTTTAAAAAAGAGCATTTTTCTGACTTGAAATACCTGAGGGAGCTTTACAAGGGGAGGGGCTGGGAAGAAAAAGCAACTCTGTCACTCGTAGCACCCTACCTGCCTCTCTCCTTACACAGGTTTGGCTGCAGCAGCACGCACAGGCGTGCGACACCCACGCAGAGGGGGCTGCTCCTGCTCCTTGGGTGTCTTGGCAGGGAGCACCCAGCCAGAAGCAAGACAAGGTGGCAGGTACGGGGGCAGAGCAGCAGTACCCTGCACTTCAGAGGCTCAAAAGTCAACTGCAAACACCGTCAAAACGCCCGGTCCCACAGCAAGGCTCGGTTCCCAGCTGTGATTTTCCCGGCTGCTGGATTCAGCCAGGGACATGAAGTCAATTGTGTCGGGGGGACACAATTTCAAGACAGGCATCCTCTTACCACGGTCAATGCGTTTTCATCTCTCAACATCAACGAGACAAAGGTTTGGTTTTATACATCCCAGCCTCAAGGTCTTAACCACAGCACCAGTTTGCTGCTCAGCACAACGCCCAGGCTCCCCAGTCCTGGGGAAGTCACTTGCCATCTCTGCTCTGGCTTAACAGAAAGACTAACCCTGGTTTAGCTACTTCATAGGTGTTTCTGTGAGGCCGTGCCACATCCAGGAACAAGAGAAGGAGGTACTCACCACCCGGGAGACATAGCTGTCAGCTCTAGCAGGGCTGTGGCTGCTTCCTCCTGCCTGGTTTAGGAATCCAGGTGCAGGAGGGCACTCAGGGAAGAGCTCTTAGCAGCAGACAACTCCAATCAAGATCGTTAGCACAGGCACAGAGCCACCCCTCATCCACATCCTGCTTTAGCATGTACGCATCAGACCTATCAGAAGGATGAGAGGTTTGCAGGGCACTGTGAGCACAGGTCGCCAAATGTTGCCCAAGCAGGTGTAGGCGCACGCCATGCTCCCCCCAGAGCCCAGCCTGCCGTAAAGGGATGAAGACACCTCGTAGGGCACGAAACCCCTTATCAGGCATGCTGGTTATTTGGTGCCTTCTCCACTGCAAGCTGGAACATGTTTGGAGAGCAACCGTTTGGTAACGGGGTCTCCAGCACACTTTGTTTTGCAGCGCAGCTGCAATTTGCAACTCAGTTTATTGCATTAAAATGTGGTTCAGCCCTAGCGGAAAGAAATAAATATGTCACTTGTCACAGTTCCTCCTGTTATCTTTTAGAGGAGAGCGAGCTCAGGCTAACGTTCATAGAGGGGAGCGTGGGGCTTGTCAGAAAGTGAACAGCAGCGTTGCCATAAATGCAGCGTCCTGCTCTCGCCCCAGCAAAGCCAGTGGGGACGTCCCAGCCCAGCCCCTTCTCCTGGTCCAAGCCCCTCAGCAGAAGAGGGCTTACTTGCGGGGTGTTTCTCCGCCCATGGAACAACAGCCTGAGTGAGCAGAGGGAAAACATAAACTCGAGGTGGCTGCCAGAATTGTGCTGGAGGCTGGAAGGAAAAAGCCATTCACCTGCCACTGCCTGAGCCAAAGCCAACAGAAGCCCTTGCACCTCGCTGCTGTTCCTGCAGGGTTTATTACGAGTGAATAAAACTATATAAAAATCAGCTGTTCAAAGGGAGCAGATAACAGAGGTGTTTCGACTCTGCCTGTATCCCCAGTACGATCCCCAGACTCTCACCTTCCTATGGACCTCTGCTAGAGCTGCAGCCGTTCACTGCTAATTGATTCAATATGCATTTGGACTAGGATTTTTAATTAATTTTATTACAGAAAAATTAATGCACTGCTTCCCTACAGATGCATTAGGATACTGACATGAGCGGTAGGAAACCATCCTGCAGCACAGCTTTCGTTGCGACTGCTTGCAGGGAGCTAACCCCACACCAGCGGTGGGGCTTTCCCAATGCAGTCCCTCCCCCAGAGCCCCCCCCTCTAGTCTAAGTGCTCACTTTCAGCTCACGCCAAATATTTACCACGTTTCAACTGAATGTAGAAACGTATAGGCTACAGAGCAGCAGGAAAACATTGCTCCTCTGCCTCCCCGGGTCGTGCTAATAGACTGCCGGGCTCATTTGCAGCAGCGGCAGGCTCTGGCCTGCACAGAGCAGCTCGGCAGCCCCGTTCACCCCAGGTGGTTTGATTTCAGAGGGATATGGTGCATTTTGATGGCAACTGTGTTCTCAAGACTATGTATAGTCCTGAGTGCAAATCAAACAGTACTAACCACGGGAAACGACCTGCACGATGTGGGTCAGTGCTGCCAGGCAGCACCCTGCCTGCCTCTGCCCATCTCCACCCCACATCGGCACCGGCAGATGCTTTCCCTTGAGCAAAAGCTCTCACATCTCTGCCACTGTTTTAGGCATCCAGAGGGACCACACAACCCAATCGAGCCAAGCCCTGCCTCCCCAGAGCAGCGAGCAGGCTTTAACAGCTGCAGTACTGGCACCATCCCTTCTTCTTAACCTAGCCCCTCATCTTCATAGCCCACCTCAGCTCGACTTCAGCAGGCGCAGGGGGGAGCAACAAATCACATTTTGCATTTTGGGAACAAAAGCAGTCCACAGTCAGCTGTCAAATTCACACAAGGAAGAGTCTCTCTTCACCCATCCCTTTCCCCAAATCTATTTTATCATTACCCTTCTCTACAAATAATGGAGTTAATAAGAGACCTATTTACTCTGCTTGGCTTAGGACTAAAGTCAAACTAGAAGTTTTAGCTGTACAGCAGCCCAAAGCAGCAATGTCTGCTCTGAAATACCGTAAGCATTTCAAAGCAGAAAGAGCACTTGGAGGATGTTCTATCAAAAAATGGAGCTGGGTGAAATTAAGCAGTTCCCAATATTTGAGATGACATCTCAGAACACAAAAACCAGTGGTGGTGGCGGAAATCGTGTGTTATTTATATATGTTCACACTATGGTATTTATCAATGGCAGAGCACTGGGGGAAGAAACATCATCACTACATCTGCAATATCCGAATTTGAGTCCCTGGAGTCCCGCACTAGCTTTGTATTGAACAGCATCCCCAAGGCATGCCATATTTTAGAAATTTGCAGAGCAGGAATAGGTAGTGCATCGTAAGGTTCAAGACCTTAATCAAGCCCTGCAACTCGATAGATTTCCAATATAACGAAGACAAAGAGGTGTCAGCTCTAGTCCTTATTTGCTAATACTATCAATAGGGGCTCAGCTCACTAGCAGTTAATTCAAAGCCAAGCTCGATTTGCACAGCAGTGATCTACACTAATTCCCATATGTGGCCAAGGGGAGATTTTGCCAACTAGACAATAGAAACAGTATTACAGCTCCTGAAATGATGCCATCACTTTTCTCTTCTGCTCCACCACTTCCCCATCAAATTTCCACGTACTGGAATCTCCAGCCGTCTTCTCCCTTGCATCAGAAGACGTGCGGAAAGGGTAGCAAATACAAAGGTACCTATTTCTTTTCCAGATGCAGCTTTATTGAGGCTTTTAAAATGCCACTTCCCATAAAATGGGGGCCAATTTCACACTTGTTTTCTTGCGCATTAAAGACACAAAGAACTGCCATAATTAAGCAATTATAGAAGTTATTTCTAAGTGATCCAACTGTAACTTAGCCTTAAAAAAAAAGTTGCCACATGTTGCTACCTTTCATAAAAGTTTATTAGCTTGCTTCATCCGATACCAAGTTTTGCTTGGTTTTGCTTTCAGGTTCTAGTCCATCTCAACACTAGATCAGACTGTTTTGCTAAGATACTACAGTTGTTGAGAAGTCACAGGAAGCCAGATGTGCTACCCAATTAGGCAACAAAGCAGTTTTACCCACATTTGAAGCAGCTACTGCCTGTAAGCCTGGCCCTCATTAATCTGCAGCCTGGCTCTAAGGTAGCAGTGGCAGCAGCCCATACCCACCATTGTTACCCTGTCCTCTTAGTCAGCTGCACACAGCAGCCCACAACTTTGACCTGCTATTAATTCGAAGTATCCCCACAGCCCCATCTCCTCCTCACTGCCAAGCAAACACTGACTGCTAACTACAGCCAGCACAAGGAATTCAAGGGTAGCAAGGGGTGCTATAGTTTTCCCACTTCGTGCGGTTTCCGTGTTAAGGAAAAATGAGATTAGAATCGCCAGCTAGAGACCAGGTATTACCTTTCCCTTTCAAGTGCTGCAAAACATCTCCAGCTTGGATTTGGAAAGACAGCAAGATGGCGACGCAGCCAGCTGGTCGCCAAAGGGGAAAGAGAGACCTGCGTCGCTCCCCCAACCCACCTCACAGCACCCAACTCGTATTAAAACTTGTATCATTAGAGAAAGGACACAGACTAAGTACCTGCGCCACGCTCCTACTTCAGCAGGGAGTTAAGACTAGGCGCCTGGCTCCTGCCACGAATTAAGATGCTAGAAAAAACCACAAGTCTGAAACAGTTTAACACAGGACAAAAAAGGCACATTTTAATATGTACAGCAATGCATTTGGGCTATAAATTTACCCAACACAACTGAAAAAAAAAAATCCAAACTATGCTTTTATACTTATTCCATGGTGTCAGCCTCATTCCTAGCCACCTACCTTTCTCTGCATCTCTGAATGCTGCTATATACACACACAAACAAACAATTACGTCATGAATGTTCATTTAGGCTCCCAAGTTCAAGTAATAAAGTTCAAACTTGCATAGCGTCTTATGCCACTCAGCCATAAACAGTTACGATTGCATATTAGCTGGAGCAGCCATCTCTTTCAATTCAGCCAGTTTTGGCTGGCCACCATTTTTTTTTTTTATTTTTTTTTTTTAATCCTTGAGTCAGAATGTTTCCTAAGTCACCAGCCCTGAGGGATGCCACAGACTTCAAAATGAACCTCTTGCTGTTGTTAAGATCCTTTTAAACCAGAAATTTAGAGTGTTGTCAAGAACAGTTTTAAAAATGTAATACTGTTTATTTTGCTTCAAAAACATTTCAGCATTCTAAACATACAAAAAAAACAGAACGTTGCAAATTCGTTTAAGTACAGAGTGTTTTTGAACTTCAGTTGCTGCACTGGCTCTTCACTTAGTTGACGATGAAGAGATGTCTACAGTTTCAGTTTAAAAACTACCGCACTTAACTAAAAAAATCCATACACTTCTCATGCCAGCTGAACCCCCTTCCACAACTAAGAATGGCAGCAGAATGCTATTTCACTATATACAGAAAGACAACTTTAAGCTAAATGGACGCCCACTGTAGTGTAAATAGATCTACCCTCACAGTGCATGCTTTGGGCCATGGCACCCCGGGGAACGTACAGCCTTTCCGAGTAATCACTGCTCCTCTAAGGCATCATAACTCTAAGCATGTACCACAAGAATCTGTCTAGTTTTTACAAACTATAGATATGTACAGTTTATAACCCAGGATTTTCTAGCCAATAACCATATAGTAACACCACCTTACAAATTAAAAAAATGCTTGAAACATTTTTAAATGCTTTGTTACACCAACAGCAAAGTGCACAGAGTTAGGAGAACACTAGAGCGCCTTTTCATTTTAAAAATGTTTGGAAATATGTACAACTTTGATACAGTTTCAGGGTGCTCACTACACCCATGGCCACTTCATGTAAACCAGTTACAATTTCTAGAGCACTTTTAGAAACTACAACGCGATCGGAATCCAAATTTCTTTTTTTTTTTAATTAAGCCTAATAAGGGCAAAAGACACCATCTCAAATAAGAGGTGCTTCATTTATGGTGTTTCCCCTACTCTATGGTATTCACATGGAGACAAGTATTGTACAGTTTTATTCATCATCATCATCTTCATCCTCCTCTTCTTCATCCTCCTCCTCCTCTTCGTCTTCTTCCTCTACCTTTTTCCGAGCAGCTTTGGTTGCTGCTCCCTTTGCGCCATCAAACTTTCCTTTAGACTTGTAGTCTGCAACATCCTGCAAAGTCAAGGGGATGTCTTAATTTGCTCTAAGCAGCAAACACATACAGCATTTGTACAGCAGCAGGCGTTAACGTAAAGAGACCGGCCTTCCACAGCCGCACCCCGGAACGGGGAGACAGCCAGCATTGTAGTACACAGGTATGCAGACACCTAAGCGTATTCAACTGCCTCTGGATGATGGAGGCCTTGAACCCTGCGTTCATGGTTATT
>NW_008824034.1:3383228-3386079 GCF_000699105.1 Pygoscelis adeliae
CCCTCTCTTAAAATGTTTCCTGGTTACGGGACAAAGCTCCTTTAACAGCAGAGCAAACCTTTTGCTGGAGCAACACAAGCAGCCGGTGCTGCGCATCACCAGGGGAAAGCTCTCCCTCCTCGCTGGAATCCGCCCGCGACTCTCTAACCTACTCTGTCCCAACATACACAAAGTTTGGCTACGTAGCACGCAGCGCAGTGAGAACAGGTCTGTAAGCTGGAGATGCTCACTACGCTGGGGCCATCTTAGCTGGGTCTATGTTACAGAAGCACATCAACACAAGAGTTGGTATGGAAGAGGCACAAGTGAAAACTAGCCTTACCTTCTCGTACTTCTCCTTCAGTTTAGCTGCCTTATTATTATAAGGCTGCTTTTCACCATCACTGAGGTTGTTCCACATTTCACCCAGTTTCTTTGCTACATCCCCGATGGATATGCCAGGGTTTGTGGACTTGATCTTGGGGCGGAACTCTGAACAGAAGAGGAAGAAGCCAGACCTTGGGGAGAAGCACCAGAGGACAGTCAGCACCGCAGCAGCACGCCCAGGGAGCACCCCCTTCCTCCATCCCTCACCCGCAACATTCACACATGCACTCACACGCTGAGCAGAAACTTTTTTTTTTACTTAAAAAAACCAAACCCAAACATGTTTTGATTTTACTGAGGCCCAGACCTGCAGCCTTCACCCAATGCTGTTTTTAATCAGGTGTTGTCTATTCCACCCCCCCCCCCCAATTTCATCTTTATACAAGTCTCACTGTGACCTGGTCATTTCCATATCTTCCATCACTACGAGTTTAAGAGTACCAAGTACTGACAATTCCTGTTAGCGCTCTACACGCTCAAGATTACAAGCTGCCTAGAAGATTTACAAGACAGCATCAGTAAGCTATGAACATTACCAATACTGCTGTACCAACAGTATGCCCCATCTACTTCCTTTACGGAAGCCTATCAGCTGTGTTACAGGGCATGAAAACAAACCCAAATACTTGTGCATTTAATGCCTCAGAGTTACTTACGGTGGTCGTTTTGGGGCATTGGGGTCCTTCTTCTTCTTGCCACCCTTAGCTGGTCCATAGTCCTTCATTTCTCTATCATATCGTACCTTATCAGCCTTTGCCATTTCATCAAATTTAGCCTTCTCCTTGCTTGACATGGTCTAAAAAACCAAAAAACAAGAAACCGAACCTGTGATTACCCAACTGTTCAATAGCTGGCAAACTTTAAGTAAACAAGCCAACACATACCAACTCGATAGGGGAGTTTCAGAATTTGTTTGTTTTCTAACTGGACCACCTTGGGGACGAAGGTCCTGTACTGGGGACCGCAGCCACAGCTGGCATACTCAGTGGGAGCGAAGCAACGGGAACGGGACAAGCACAGCCAGAGTCCTCCTCAAGGACACAGGCCTGGAGGGAGGTAGCTGCCGGAGGGCACTGCTTGGGAACAGGAAAAAAGGCCAGGCTGTAGTGGAAGCACCTAAACGGGTGGATACAGCGGGCTGAAGCCTTCACGATCATTACAGGAGTCAGCAGCACCCGATCAATGGCCGGGACACCTTGCCAAGAATGGCACACAGACCAAAACAGTACCGGCTCTTTTCATGTTCAGACACACGCACATCATGCTAGCAGATACCACAAGAAGTTACCCCTTCAGGAAGTCACAAATTAAGGTACCTTCCACCTCTCCGAGCACTTCTTGGAAAACTCTGCAAAGTTGACTGGAACCTCTGGGTTCTTTTTCTTATGTTCCTCACGGCACGTCTGCACAAAGAAGGCATAGGCAGACATCTTGCCCTTGGGCTTCTTCGGATCACCTTTAGCCATCTTGACTCTGTAGGGAAGAGGGAAAAAGGGAAAAAAATAACAAGTGAATGCGTGTATGGATGAATGTGTATACATATACGGTGTGCATATATTTACATACACACACACCCCCCACCATCCCCTGAAGTGATGTCCCATCAGTAACACATCCCTTTCTTCCCCCCAACACCTCTTAGCATCCCTAACACAGAAACTTAAATTATTCTTTCTTGATACTTGGGTTGCAGACCTGAGCCAAGTGAAACTAGTCACTGGATTTAAGTTTTACATTGATATATATTGACATCATGTCCAAAGAGCGGAGGCAGGTTATTAAATACACATACTCGTGCCCATTAAGAGTTATATACGAACTGATACACAATATTTATTTTAGTTGGCTACTACACCGGGGCTTGAGCGGCATGCACAGCGCCGGCTACGACTTATCCCTTTAGTAGCTGGAGTTCACATGTTAGCAGCTGCTGTCCAGCTAGAAAGGCAGGACAGATTATTCCCCCCATAAAAGTGCAATGACCTTTTATATATGAGGTGGTGTGCAAATAAAGGTTAGTTTTAAACACAATAGGACCCGTGGAGCTCTGTGAGGCAGCAGCACTTGCTCTTGCTCCACCAAGTGACACATGTTTGGAGGCGTAGTGGTCAGTGCAAAGATGTGATTAGCAAGTCACCGAGAGGACGATGCTAACTTTTGGGCTGTATTTCTTTCCCCCTCTTCCATATTATCCCCCCCCCTCAAAAAAATATCCCGCAGCAATATTTCCTATTTACAGCTTCTCAAGCGTTTGAAAATTTAATTTTTATTAGCACAACGTTAATATTTAATTGCACCTATTAACCCCCGTGTGCAGCAAAAGTGGCTTTAAGCCGCCCTCTCCCGCCCCGGCCGTTCCCGGAGCTCGGCGGGATTCCCGCTCCCGCCCCGAAAGCCCTCCGCAGGAGAGCGGAAAACCCGCGTAAATAGGGGATGAAGCGGCGAGGCAAGAGCGCGGAGCGGGGCCGGGGCCGCCGCCTGCTCC
>NW_008824034.1:3388835-3414414 GCF_000699105.1 Pygoscelis adeliae
TGGGAGCCCCCGGCCGGCAACAGCCTTTGACCGCTAGTTTCTGCCCTGAGCCGTAAGGGCCCGATCCCAATTTCAGCGGCACTGTTTGCAGAGCGGTTACTACTGTGCATAACAGGGAGGGAACCGAGCCCGAAATAAACTCCGCTGACAGTCCCAACACGCGATGGATGGAAAGGAACTACAGAGCAAGAAAGTGCGTGTTTGCTGGAGGGGGGGAATCAGAGTTTTACCCACTCATTCATCAAATAAAACACCAAAACAATTAACTTGAATTACTATTTCTAACCTACTTCCACAATTTGTTTGGTATTAACTTTCTAGGATTTGGTTGTTATTATAGAGGCTGCGGTTGTATACAGGGAAATCTGTAAACATGCCCTTCTGACTGAAACCAACCCAGCGTGGCTCTGGGGACAAGGGCTCCTTTGCTCTCTTGAAAGAGCTATTTCCTACAGGGCAGCTGCCAAATGGTTAAACTGGTATTAGCGGCTGACCACAATTGTTGGTTGGCTCGGAAAAAAGAGCTGTTATTTTAAGGCTGGAGCGGTAAGACTCAGAAACCTCCACATACTCTTATGGGCTGGGTGTAACTGCCACCCTTCTTTTACGATAGCCAGAAGAAACAGTTGCCCTCTTTAAGGAATAGATAGTGAAAAGAAGCCTCCACCCTGGGCTGAGATGCTGGCAGGCGGCGGGGTTTACCAGACACTGCCCTGTGCAAGCGCTTATGGCTATAACAACATATGGCCACAGGTTGCCTTTGCCGGAAGAGATCAAAGCAAAACGACTGGTGAGGCATAGAGGAGTGCCAACCTCCTGCTGACAGATCCACTGGGAGGCGTGCAGAATTTCACCCAGGATTTTAGCCAAAGTCCTGCCTGGATTTCTCCCTTAGGGTACACCTTCTCAGCTGGTCTAGCAAGCACTGTCATCCGTACACAGAAACAGAACCACTGAGGCTTATAGAGACCTTACACCCATGCCCTTGGGCTTTCCAAGGCATATATGGTACAACCAGTCTTACTAGCCTCTCGCCCTATTTCTACCTTCTAAAACCAAAAGCAAAAAACAAGGGGTTCATTCATAAACATTAATGAGGCTACCTGAGGGACTGTATTCTGTAGCGTCATCATAAAATAAGACAAGCAATACTACTGCAGGATAATCTCTTTGTAGCTGACAAACCTCCCTCTCACCTATTTTTAGGGATACTTTAAAGTGTTTGAAACTAGTTGAATAATTAAGGCTTTTTTTCTTGGCTCTGGAGTTGCACAATTTTTTGATCTGAAGCGCTTTCTTCCTCAAACCACAATCTCATCCTACAGAGCACACCAAACTGGGAGCGTTACAAAGGCAAGGGGCGGCA
Organism: Pygoscelis adeliae; assembly: GCF_000699105.1. Taxonomy (NCBI): domain Eukaryota; kingdom Metazoa; phylum Chordata; class Aves; order Sphenisciformes; family Spheniscidae; genus Pygoscelis; species Pygoscelis adeliae. The sequence continues at coordinate 3,390,202 of NW_008824034.1, forward strand.
GCCCCGATGGACAGGCTTGCTTAGGAGTTTGCTTAGGGCAGGCACCTGGCATCGAATGCGCAGCCCTGCTAGTCATCTCCAGAGCATCCCTCCCACTTCTCATAGGCCAAGGGAAACGTTTCCTAAGACGCTTGTTCTAGGAAGGCCAGGGAAGTTTTGACAGCTGGTCAAGGGGCAAAGGAGATATTTTGGTAGCTGAGGGACAGCTGGGTTGAAGGGTTTGTCCCAGCACTCGCAGCATGGTTTTGAAAGCAGCGGAGGTCTGAGCAGCAAATGGGTGAACATAACCCCCATAGGGAAAGCTTCTACTCACCCCAGAACTGCCACTGCTGAAGGAAATTCTCCTGCAGTGCCCTCTGCCCTGCACGTTGCACCTGGCCCCCGCATCTGAGCGCTTTCCTGTGGTGCACCAAGAAAACAGCCTCGAAAGTTGGCTGAGCAAATCTAACCTTTTGCTGCAACCTCTTCCAGGCCATGCAATCCCACTTCTTCCCACACCCCAGCTCTGGCCTTCACCTGACCCCTCTGGGAGCCAAGGCAGCTCACTAACCTACCAAAAAATAAACAAAGCCCAAAATTCAACCTCCTTTTTTGCTGGGTTAGTTTTCTGCTGGATTAGCGGACTGAACCAGCGTACCGAGGAGTCAGGTGAGAACTGGAACCGAGGCAAAAGAGGGTGCAGAAGGGTACAGCCAGGAGCAGCGACACGCTCCTAAGAAGTGTGGGTTTGGCAGATTTTAGGATTTTTGTTTGTTTGTTTTAATGTTACAGACTACCATGGATTTATGCTATAGGAAGCATGAGAAGAAAACCAAAACTAAAAGAAATTTCAGGATGCCTGGCTCATGGCACAGAAGGCAGCAAGGTTTGCAACGATGCTAGGAGAGCTCAATGCAGTCTCGTACCTTCCCTTCAGAAAGTTTTGACCTGATCCCCACCATGATTGCTACAGGCAGGATTTATTTTGCAAACACATGCTACGTTTTTAAGCAACTGTCAGCCATACCCTGCATCCCACAGCAGGGACGCAGGCCAGGAAATATCCTGAATATAAGGACTGAGGCATAAAATTTGGTTCAAGGTCCCACAGCAAGCAGACAGCTTCCAATACTTGCAGTAGCTTGATGCTGAGAAGATTGACCGCAAAGTCCTGTCCCAGCTGGAGTCGCCAAACACTGAAGGCTTCCGGCCCACGTACATCATGTTGGTGCTGTCCATGAAACGGCAGAGATGCAAACGGCTGAGGCCACGTCATTACCTGCCAGGATGGAATGACATCTCCTCTTCAGCTAGAGATGATAGAACAGGGAGGCTGCTGTGAAAAAATCTGGAGTCACCAAGGAGTCCTCCAACAAATCAACTGATTCATAAATACACTTTAAATTCAGGAAAGTCATCCACGGTTACAAATGAAATGCCGCCTTCTGCTCCCTAGAATTGCCTGAGGTCTAGAGTAAGTTCTTCAGCCAACAGGCAGATCCCACCTGAACACTAGCGACAGCTTGGTGGGGTCGGCCTTCTCACAGCTCTGTCCTGCTCCAGTTGTGTCAGACGGCTAGCAAAATAAGGCCCACCATGTATTTAAGCTGTTCAGAAATCAGAAGTGCTGAAATAATCAATATTATTATATTGATCAATATAATAACTGATCTTTGTGGAACACTGTATGATGGGTGTAGTAAGGAAACTGCATCCTCACCACCACTGATCAGCTCCACAGCTCATCCAGCCATTCTCACAATGTACCTCGACCATCTCATTCCCATTGGTGAGACCATGAATGCCTCAGAGGGATCCTGGAGGACAACAACTGTCTGTAAAAGATTAGTCCTCAAGACCTTTAACAAGCTTCCCAGGCTGAATCCAGATTGTCTTGATGTAGAAAGTTAGCCTGACATTGACTTGTACTTGACCTCTTGCTAGTTTCACTAGGCATTTGCTCAGCACTTGGGATGATTTCAGCCAAACAGTTGATTTGAACTGATGTCGTGTCCTTACTGGGTTTGTCCGATATTGGTTAGAGCGCATTGTGCCTGTTGTGTTGGCTATCTTGATCATGGGTAGCACCACCTACTAATAGCTAGGAGGAGGCTGGTATGAATTCACACATTGAAATTTCAAAGCATCTCAGTGAATTAGAAACACACCAGTCACAGAAAAATTACTAGGGCCCTTGATGCAATGATATCCTCAAAATGAGCTACTGTGACTGAAAAGCTTCCCAAACATACATGATCATTTTCAGAAGGAATAAAACGGTTACCTCGTTCCCATTTTGGAGGGGCAGTTCAAATACACAGTGCATTGCCAAAGCAGTTTCCTTACTGAGGACATTCTTGGGCTCAGATTCGGCAGCATCACTGGGAATAGCCACAGAAGTTCTTCTGGTCTGCAGCATACACGCTTGGAGATGTGCCATTTCACCCCATCAGCCTTTATTTCCCAGTGCTGATACCCGAGTTTCTACCTTTCTATCTGCCAGCTCATGCAGGTATCAGATAGCCTGATACATGTTGAGGCCTTGACTGTGTGGTCAAATTAGGAGCACCCATGTTGTTGTGCTCCTGACCACTGCACTCGGGAGTCTATTTGAGGCAAGGAGTACAGAAGGCATCAAGAAATCTCACTGGAAAGCCTGGGGCCATCTGCCTGCTGTCCTCCTGAGCTAAGAAGGAATTTTCTGAGGCCTTCTAGGCCACAGAATGCCGTGGGTCACACGAAAAATAGAAGTCTCCCAAGAAGAAACACGCTCGCTGTTCACAAGGTGAGGAAGTTCAGGAAAACATTTCTGATAAATATTCAGTTCTATCAAGTATGCAACTCCGTTCCCATGAACTGTTTTTTCAAGCAACCTGGACATCCAACGTCAGCACGCTGAAGATGTGCTCAAGGCCCTGGTAGAAACGCCAGAGAGGGGGGAACCCGCCTCTGTCACAAGGGATTAGCTACAAGGCAGGTATCAGCAGAAGGGTCCTTTCCACCAGCCCCGTTCACAGCCCTTCCCCGAGGCTGGGACCACACCGGGCTCGGACGGTTCGCAGGCAGCTGACCTCCAGCACACCAGCTCTGTGAATTGGTCCTAGCGTAGACACAGCAATCCCGGCACATCGTCGTATGTTCCTCACAGCGGCGTATCAAACCGTCCTGCCCTTAGCAAAGCCAGTCATTCCGTTGTGGTCGGTAAGCTGTAGTTTAAGCAGTGTAATTACAACTGCATTTGGCGCTTCCACTTCTGTCTGGATCGCATCTCTTCACAACCCTTACCCACTGGCAAAATTCTCTAGTGAAGACTTGACCCGAATGAAAAGGCTGATATAAATACATCCGTAGGGTTCTGCCAGCAATTAGGAATAAGGGCGGGGGGAAATCCCTCCTAAGAATCTAACAAAGCCAGGAAACCTTTTTAAGCAGAACCAGCCTATCAGAGTGACAGAGTTGACATTTAAGGTTGGATGGACAATAGCGACATGAAAAGTGTTAAATGACCTGTTCATCTCTACAGCATATTCATTAGGCTAGTTAGGGGGCTGTTTCAAAAGCCTTCAGTTTGGACCTAGCTTCTCCCACCACTGACCTTCTGTGTTAACATGCAATAGAGGCGAAGAGGCTCAATTAACCCTTCTCTAACTGGTATAGCCAAAAGCTGTTTGCAGAGGTTTGATTTACAAGTACAAGAGCTTTTCTTTCTTTTTTTTTTTTTTTAATATCAAGAGTTTGACTTCAGTAAAGATGAGGAGGAATCCCTCCGTATGAAACCCTCCCAGTCTTACAACACATGGGATTTCCGTGCATGGATTTTCTGATGCCCACGGCCTGAGGCTGAATTCCAAGTCCTGTAACTGTAGTAAAATATTTGTAATTGCTCACTGGGATCTCAGCCAGTGAGAATATTTCTTCTTTAACCTATGAAACAAAAAGAGTTATCTTAAACACGTGCTGAAAGTAGAAAATAAAATTAGCAATGGCGTTTAAGGAGCTTGCCAGCATGCAAGTTCAGAGAGACAGAGGTTAATCTGATCCCAATTCAACTATGGGAAACCTAATGTTCCAACAATTAAAATTTTAGTCCAGATGAACAGGTGACCCCCCCAAATCCCCTAATGGGGTGGCACAGCCTGTTATCCCCTGTAGCCATATCCCATTAAGCTGACACCTCTGTAGGAGTAGGATACACTCCCAGTTGCACACACAAAATTAATTACTGTCAAATGCACTTCATGGGGACTGAGGTGAGAAATACAAGTTAAAATAATTGACAATCATATTAGGCAGCAGTTCAAAACCTCCTTGCAGTATAACCACAGGCAAGATAAACAGAAACTCACGGTTACCTTCACAGGTGGGCTCCCCCCACTTCTTGTCACGTTGTCCCCACTCCTCTTGGCTTTTCCCTTCCTTTCTCTCCCTTCTCCCCTCCTGCTTTTGCTTCCCTTCACACCTCGGCCCTGGCTCTTTCCCAGCACACGCTGCCAAGCTGCCCGGGGGGTGGCAGGCAGGCAGTTTGCCCCTGCACACCTGCTCCAAGAGATTTGCCACCGCAGTGTAGCACCTCCTACGCTACCAGACTCCTGGAAATTGCATGCCCCTGCATACTGCCTCCTTACATTCCCGGCTCGTCTCTGCTCCCTCATCTAACACATCCTTCCTGCCACAACACACTTTCTTCAGGCGTCTCCTTCCATGCTTAACTACCACAGGACCATCTGCTTGTACGTATCTTTTTCTTAAAGAGGCACTATCCCAAACCTCGTAAACCCCAAGCGACCTGGCGTATGAGCAAAATTCAACTTCAGAAGGGTGTTTCTGCTTCCGTTTTGCATGCAAAGAGCCACACTCAAAAAAATTAAAGGCACTGGGGAAAAAAAAAAAAAAAGCATTTATCTGCCTACACCACCACCAAGCCAAATACTAAAAGTAGGAAGACAGGACAACTGGAAACAATCTCCGCAAGTTTCCCATAGCCTTCAGAGGAGATGAAATCTAGATGTAATTTTAAAGGAGAAGATTGTAAGTGTTTTCCTTGCACTTTAATTGGCAAGTAATCAAGACCACATTCAATGCAACACAAGTTCTTGCAATCACGCTGTGACAGCAGACCAAGAAACTCTATTAGGAATCCAATGCAATTACAACCCAACAGCAGTCCAGCAAAGGACTAGATATAAAGGGAGGCATGACCCCACATTAGAAAGAAGCTGGTGATGATACGGCTAAGGTGTAGTTCAGACAGCACTGAAGTGACACTAACGGAAGCAATCAGAAGGGCTGGCACTGGGACAAGAAAGCTGCCACTGGATACTTATTTCACAGTCCTGAAACGTTGCTATGGTCAGAGTCACTTTCAGATCATCAAATAACTGTTTCCAAAACCATGAATATCCCCACCTGCACTCAGCAATATCCGAACACAAGCGTGTATCCTTTTCTCTTTGGCGGTCCTGCCACTGTCCACACTGCGAAACAAGACTAGGGCAGCACAGGGCATACAGACAAGATGATACATTAAAACCCCTCACGTTCAAATGAATGAAAGAGGAGAATGTTCTGCAAGAAGCATAATCTTGGTGCTACGCTATCTCACAGCACGTTTCTGGATGAAGCTTTGGGTCTGGCCATGGTCTGTAACTTTTAAAGACGGGCTGCCTGCCTCCAGATGCCCGTGTCACTGCTGAGACGGGGAGTGACGTACAAAGTCCTTGGCTAGCGAGAAAGAGGAGTAAGTTTCCTCCACAAGAACTATGAACCAAGTGCTCAATCTCTTCCTTGTCTGGTCCGGCTGCCGGGGCGATCAGCTGCGGGAGTGCATTGCGCAGACCAGCTGTTCCGGCTGGCATCTTAAGTAGGTTGAAGGTCTGGGTGTAAGAAAACAAGGAGAGCGTTGGGTGATTCCAGCCTGGTGGGGAAACACGCTGCTAGCACAAAAGGGCTTTAAGAGGGGTTAAAAATGTAATTGTCAGAAAAGACAAACGATATAGGTCCTGCAAAGGGGGAGGCTAAAGCAGTATTTCTTGATCTGTGACCTGCACTACACTGCTGGGACATAAGGTCTCCAAAACTGACTGCAAAGCTAGGAAATTAATACATTGCCCATATGCACATAGACTGCCAAAAAGCAAGGGAAAAAATGCAAACTGAAGTTATAAGTATTTACAGTTTAGGAGAACATTTAATTAGTTGTAAAAAAAACCCACCAAGGTGACACTGCACAAGGTGATTCTTGGATTGTCTTCAAAGGGTTAAATGGACCTTCAGTTGAAAAGGGAATGAGAAACTGGCTCAGGAAAGCCCTCAAAGTCCCTTAAGCTTCCCCCACTCTTCCCCATGACCTCTCTGTCCCCTATACATTTTTTCTTCTCATAAATCTGTTCAGAAAATATCGTTTCCTTTTGGTATCAGTTTGGTGCTATCACTTCACCATAGCAACAGACAGCAAACAGCAGCTCGAACAACTGGAAGTTGTTGGCTGACTCAGGTAGGCTCTCCTGCGGCACCAGGCTTGCGTGACTCTCTGCTTTTGGAAAAATGATCAGTTGCATAATTCTAGATTTAATTCCACTAAAAGAGAATATACACAATTAACTAAATGCCACCAATTAAACTATCAAGAAGGCAGGAATATTTTCAGTCACTGCACTTTGTATGCAGCTACACTGTAATCAAGGTATGACAGCAGCTCCTGTAGACACACCAAGCTTTTAAAGTTACCACCTCAAGTCCTGGAGACGGACATGGACCACAGACCCCACCGGGGCAGCTAGGTCCATCCCAGGCAGTTCCCCTGCATACAGCTCTGTGCTGGCACGGGCCAAACTGCCAGCGGTGCCCGAGCTACCAGAGCCTGGGGGTGAGATTTTGTGAAAGACCAAAAGTCCAGGTCGCTCCCAAGCAATGCCCAGCAGTGAGGACCGATCTGAGCTGACACGAACTGAAGCAGATGAGGCTCAATCCCGCTGATAGACCATGGAGGTATTATACTCAGCAGGACAGCAGGGAGGTAAAGAAGTCAACAGGATGATGAAGCAATGAAGGAGAGGAAGGGGAGTGTTGCAACGCACAGTTAAGACTTACACGAGTATCTTTACATTACTGAAAAGCATAGGAGAGTCGTAGACTGTGGCAAGGTATCCAACTCGGGTTGCTACCACAAGGTACTTACATGTATCCTTGATGATGTGGAAGGAACAATTTCTTTGGGGGGAAATTTAATAATAAAGGGTGTAGATTTCTGCAAAGTGCTCCCAAATTATTATTCTTGCTTTACATCTGTTGAACATCTGCTTTGTTAACATATTTAATCCCTGTTTTGCATAGGAGTGTAGAAACATTACAATGAGTGAATAGCAAATATATTTACAGTGAAATTGTTTTTAAAATTGCATAATTTATGTGTGCACATATTCTTTATAGACACACATATGCATACATATACATTAAGAATCACTTTACAATTAAAGGAAGGTGAACTTCCCGAAAAAAACTTGCAACTATTTCAATTTTATTTTAGGTTTGTTAACCCATTTCAGGTTTAAAAGACATTGTCTATTGAGGGTGTGTATTGTATACCTACCATCAAAGGTTCCACTGAAGTCAATTAACTTTTTTTTTAATTACAACTTCTCATATCAAGACAAAGGTGTTTGATAAAATTATCCCAAAATGTCCCAAAGCACAAAAGCTTTGTGCTTTTCCCCAACTAAAAGTAGATGCCTTTCAAAGAAAAACATCTTCAATCACAAAAGAAAGACAAACATACTGAAAAGACTAAAACAAAATAAAAATCAAAAACCTGCCAAACTTCCCTCCCTGTATCATCAGAGACAGCACATTTTCAGGATCTCAGCAGCAGCCCGGTGTTTCTGGCATTTAAAAGTATCCAAATAGCTTAGACCCTGCACAGCCCTTGCTGTTCTTGAATTCATAAACTAGTGTCCAAATCCTGACCTCCAGCCACAAAACCCCACTGAATTCACTGGAATTTCATAGATGAAATTCAGGACAGAATTCAACTGTGTGCTGCTTAAGCATAATTGGCCCATAGTATATTGGTCGGTGGGAGATGTTTTTTTCCCACCACTGCATAAACTGATGAGATAAAAATTTAGTAACTAAAAATGTTTTTCAGAATCCCGTTTTCCTGGGGAAAAAGGGGTAATTATATGGAAATGGAAAAGTTATTTGGTCTTACTGCAAACATGGTAACTGTGGTGTCTGGGTCGTCTTGTGCTCCTTCTGTCTTTCCATCAGCTCATTTGTTTTCCATGTGGCTGCTTGTATATATACAATTGTGTCTGGTTATCATATGCTGAACATGATTGTTACGCGCTCAGAGTTATTCCCAGCATGAAAATTATTTGAAAACGGGTGGAATGAGGGGGAGAAACACAGCCATCATTTGAGGAACTCACACAGTAGACTGCTCAAGAGCTTCCTTTCAGATTTGCCTTCCCTGCCAAGAGAAGGCATTGTTACAGTGACAGCCAAGAGGCATGTGTTACAACAGGAAAATCATATGGGATGAAAAATTAAAATCTCAATCACAGGTGAAAAATCAAGGCAGCAGAGGAGTGTATATACAGCATGGCTCTTTCCACCCCGCCTCCTAGAAAAAGCTGCAAATGCCTTGTCCTTACTGAGGTGATACTGTAAGATGGCCAATGCCTAAAGCAGGGCAGCTAAGCACCCTCCCAGCACCACATCCTTTTCAGCACGGTGTAGTTTTGGGCTCTGTTTAGAGGAGGAGAGCAGTGACTCTCCAGTCACCGGTTAGCTTCACTGCACCGAGACCTGCCTGTACTCCACCAGCCCGGGTCCCTGGTCCTCTCAGGTCTGCAACTCTAGACCAGCTATCGCCTGGCTGACAAACTGTTTGTCACCACTAAGAAGGAGCTTGGACTGCATCTGCAGCAGGGGCAGCAAGCAGAAGAGGTCACCCCTTCCACCAGGGCAGCAGCCGACGGCCCCTTCCAGTCCCGAGCTCACAGAACACCTCCTCTGCCAGCACAGCCGGACCTACAACAGGTCTTACCAGTTGATCCCATCGAAGGAAGAGTGCGACTTTCTGATGCCCCAAGCCATCGTGGCCACACTGGCAGTATTTTGCAGCATGGCTCGAGCACCAGTGTGACTTGTACGCCGTGTTACGGTTTCCACAGAAGAGCGTGGGGGCTAACAGCTACACTCAGCCGAGGATTCTGATCGTGCCCGATGACAATTTAAGGACAAACTTGTCAAGCCCGTGCAGATCCAGATAGAAATCAGGTGGGATTTCTCCATGCACAGACTGCTGTATTTCTGAATGGCAGATTATGCTCCTCAGCTTCCTCTACCCCCAGCTACTCAGCATTTCTCCCCTGTTGTAGTAATTCTGGCCGACAACACTCAGTACTACTTACCCTCTTTGGATAATCACACCCTTACAGTACCTCTCACAGCCTAATGTTTTACAGTGAAATCTGAGAAGGTCTGAATAATCCTAATAGCAGTTCGGCAGCGGCACTCGCACAATTATTATATAAAAGGTAAGTGTGCTCCTACCAGCTCTCCATTTAAATTTATAGTGATTGGTTCCATACAGTAACACGGTAAATGAAAAAAATCCCCCAGCCTTCATTTAAGAGGTTTATAGTAAATAAAAACTGCCGAGGGCTGTGTGTTGGCCCCCAGTCTGTCAGGTCTCTGTGCAGGAAGGGGATTCAGGCTCCCTTTCCTAGGCACACATAAAATGCCGGGTGATATACGGCTCTGCTCCGCAAGGAGAGCGGCTGCAGTGAAAGCCAGAGGAACTCAGGCTGCTGGTCCTAAGGAAACCTTTTCCACAAACCCGGGCTGGAAGGGCTGAGGCAGAAATCACCCGCGCTCTCCTGCAGCCTGCTTTCCCAGTACACTCCAGCATCTTTTCAGGGTTTGGCGATGCACCATTTCCCAGGTACAAGGCAGCATGGAGTTGAATCCCTGATTAATTCAATACACAGCGCCCTTGCCGTATTGAACAAAGGCTGGCAACTCTGTCAGATGTGGTGAGTATCGTCTGAATTATTTTTTTCACAAGGAGCACAGACCTTGAGAAGGTTTTTAAACTATCTCCAGAGACTAAAGGCCGCTCTGTTGTTCTGAATTTAGACTGCAGAGAAGACAGGTCTTCACCCATGAGATTTTAATTTCAGTAGCTGCACGAGTAACTTTAGAAAATACACCTTGGGTCTGATCCTGACTCTTACTGAAGTCAAAGGCCAAGATCCTGTGCAAGTTAATGGGAAGAAAGGTGTGATTCTGCTACACAAAGCCAAGCGTCTCGAGGATGCTCAGTCCTATCCTGCTGCGAAGTTCATCGCTCCTCCATCGCATTCATCCGAAAACACCAAGGTGCCTGCTCCTCCGTGCTCCTCCTAGCTGAAGCCACCCTGGCAGCCTGCAGGCCCCCTTCTGCCCCTTACCATGAGACCCCACACCACGGCCTCAGGGGGAAGAACAGTCAGTACAAACCACACTGTCCCCAGTCTGTTGCATATGTGGAAGGCTTTGGAAGTACTGATCAGTGAGAACTGCCCACGGCTGCTCCCCCCAGACCAGCTCCGAGAAGGGTCCTGCAGCTGAGTCAATCAGCACAGACACCAGAGAGGTCTACATCACCTTTACACTCCCTACATCACCTTTACATTGCTTGCATTGCCTTTATGCTGCCCAGACCTTCCTCCCTTGCCATGACCCTGCCATCTCTGCTCCTGCTGAGGAAGGAAGGGCAGATCCTTCAATTTTTCACACCTTCATCAAGCTGTTTCTCCAACAGCACTCAACACCCTTGCATTGCCATGGTGTCTTGACCAAGGGCACTTCCCAACAGGCTCCACCACCCAGAATGGCTGCAGCTGCTGGATGAGATGTCTTGGAAACTGCCCCTACATGGAGCCTGGCCACCAGGACCTGCTTGGCAGAGCCCCCGGCCCACATGGGAGCTCAGGAGCAGGTCAGCAGATGGTGGGATCAGCCAAGGGGAACTTGCTCGTTGTCATCAGGGAAGATGATTCTCTCTCCCAAGACATCCTGTGCTGCCACAGAGCTGCACATGGGCCAACAAGGATTGGCTCAGCGACAAGGAGCCAGAGGTGAGTCGAGGAGTCCATAAGTACTGACCGGGAGAGAGAACCAGCATGTCTGACCCCAGGAAGCTCACGTTTTCCACTAGTTTAGCAACTGCAATAGGTCCCAAACCTCGTTTTTGTCTGAAGCTGCTCCTGACCGTGGCAGGTCAGGGGAGATGCTGCCCTCCCTCCCTTCACCACACCTCTGAGATGGTGTAACCAAAAGGACTAAGAGCCGTCATCCACCCGGGGGCCACTCTCTCCAGAGCAGTGGGGTTACTGGAGCACCCCCCAGGCTCTGCTGCAGCCCTCCCATGATGGGTGGCGCAATGAGTGCACACAACTGGATACCATTGCATTGGTGTGGGATGAATCATTCCAGCGAAGAGTACACACCCTAACAAGGAGGAAAGAGTCTCCCCTGTTCTCCCCTCACATTCCTCCCCATCCGTTTCCTCCTTAAAATAAATAAACAAATGAATGCATTGCTGGCTGAGCCTTGACCCTACACAGCCCATACTACTCACAGGTCCCTGCTGCTCCTCGGAGAGGCCCCTCTCCCCCAGAGCTGTCAGACACAGCACACTCTGACCTGCCTCCCTAACCCTGGTGCAGCCTTTCCCCTTGCACACCCACACGGGGGATGGGATATTGCCTGTCCCCTCATTTGTTGGGATTTCACAGCAAGAAATGAATGCTAATGTTTCTATGAAGGGGGAGAGAGGCACCAGCCGTGCAACATCCAGTGACAGATCCCAGCTCCTGGCGTAGCCAGCCGTGGCTGGTGTCTACCTGACAATCACTTTATTAATGCATTTCAGGAGTCACCCCATACTTAGAGAAATTCTCCCCTCCCTACAAGAGGACACAAAGCAGAACCAGCCAGTTTGCACCTCTCAAGGCACATTGAGGGGTCAGTGGTGAATCCAAGTGCAGGAAGGGGTCTGCAAAACCACACTTGTAAATCCCTCAGTGGGAGAAGTTATAGTCCCCCCTCCCCCTCCTTACAGGATCTCTAGCGTCAGGGGCTTTACACTCCAGTGGCACGCTCCCAGTGTGCCTTGCACATCTGCTGAACTAAGGTAAAACCGGACAGAGCAGAGCTGTGATTTATATCACCAGGGCAAGGCGCTGCTGGAGAGGTCCCTCCCTGCTGCAGGAGGAATATGCACTCCTTCTCTTCCTGTCCTCATGCATCCTGCCCTTGCGATCACTGCACAGTTGCAGAGGGGAAGCCTATTATGAGATTGTCACCACTCCTCCTCCTTTCGCAGCGTCCAGAAATCCCAAGGCACGTGGCTACTGTGCTACCCTGCAAAGGCAGCAGGCAGAAGAAAGGCCCAGGCATCCCTCCTGCAGTCCCTGCCGCACAGTATCCCCAGACCTCAGTGCTTTGGAGCAGCATAGGCAGCTTTACCTTTCACAAGTGCTAAATAGATGCTTTAAGAGCTCCACCAGAGCTGGCCAGCTAGCTTGGCCGCAAGAAGAGTTAACTTGGTGGGAGAAGACAGAGGAATAAAAGGCCTTCCTTTCTCCGTTTGTCAGGCAACAGATCACACATGCTTGCAGACAGACCCCAAAGCCTGTCTCTGCTCTCACATTCCCTCTCTTCCTTTCTCCGGCGCTTTCCTGACACATCTTCTTGTGCACTTTGCTCAGCTTTCGAAGTAACGCTCCTCCCTGCTTGTTCTCCTTCCCACTCCTTGTCACTGGAGTCCTGCTGCTGTCATCACACTCCCATCAGACTTCTCCTTTCAACTGTGCGTTTCCACGCTGTCTCTCCCAACTGTCACATACGCTTCTGGTTCAAACATCTGTTCCTCCCCCTCCCGGGGAAGTTACTCCAAAACATGCTGCTTTCTGTCTGAATGGCAGGAAGGATAGATTTGGTTGTACACATGGCACCACACAACCATCCATGCTGCCGAGTGAAAGGCTCCTGTTCTGTGGTTTGGTCACATCAGTTCCCAGGGCTACAGGCTCAGTCCCTCCTTATTCTGCCAGGATGAAGAGCGAGAAGCCTGTTTCTTGCATCCTACAGCCTGGTTGCTCAGGGCTAACAGCCTCTGCTGTGCAGGGAAGCAAAGGAGAGGGGTACTTGCTACCCTGCACAGAAGGAAGGTCTGCACGATCATTTTCTATAATGGAGTAAACGGATGCCCCTGCAAGAATGTCTCAACTCAGTGGTGCTATAGGGAGGCCACGCATTTCACAGTGCCAGCAAGGGACTGACCATTTACAGGAGCAATGTGACTACCCAGCGCCTAATAGCTAGTGTTGCCCAATGGTCTCAAAGGGCTTGTGCTGTTGCACGGCAAGACTCAGGCCGGTGCTGAATACAGATGTAGAGGTTAACCCAGACAGTATGCCCAGCAAGATGTCCCGCACAGTCTGTGAGCATCTCGGGGCTCAGAGGCAGAGCATGTTTCCAGGTCTCTGCCTCAGGCCACAGCAGCTGCGCTGCCTGCACGCCCAGCTCTGCTAGCAGCCCTTGAACTGCCCAGCCTCACTGACGCCACGGGGAAGCGGGGGAGCGATCATGGGGGGAAGAATACCTGGTCTCTGGCCTCTTCCCTGGTCTGTCCCCATGCACTGGCTGGAGGAAAGGCCGTCGTGCAGGAGCAGCATGCCTCAGCAGCGTTACTTTGTCTCCATGCTTGGACAGACAGAAACCCAAAATCTAGTTCTGCGTAAAACCTCAGGGTAGAAAATGACATTCCAGTCCTTGGGTCCTTCCGTCTTTCTCTAAAGCTTTTGGCGTCACTCAGCAGAGACAGCGACTGGAGCTGTGAGGGGTCTCTGGTCACACTTCACCTAGTGATCCTCTGCTTCTAGGCAGAGGGAGGACTGCAAGCCCACGCTATACAGCCACTATCACACCAGCAACCACTCCTTCGACACCACAGCTCAGCCGTGCCCGCGGGCTGGGTATCAGTTGCCAGCATGTTCTCATTCACCAGGTACACCACATGTGAGTGCCCGAGACTGCTCCACATCCATGGCAAGCCCCTGAACAAATGGTGCAGCTGGTCACGAACCACTTCAGTTAACGCAGGTGGAGCGCTTGGTTCCCCTGAGAGTCCCTCCTTTCATAGGGAAAATTGGTCTTTCATGGGCTTCAGGCACATCCCCAAACCAGGTGTCAGAACTTAGAGAAGAAGGTTCAGAGGGGTTTTGTTACTGGTGGCAAGTTCTGCCCGTAGCTGCAACTCCGATGAAGAAACTGAAATGTAGTTTCTATTCTATTCCCTTTTCAGCTGATTATAAGTTTCTCAAACAGATTCCTACTCAGGGTGAAATGTTCAGTGCTTGGTCTCAGCTCAGAGATGATTTCTTTTATTTCCCCCTGCAGGAACTGTGAGCAAAATACTAAATGCAGTAGATTTGGAGTTTGGGGAGAGCGAGCAATCAGATATTTCCCCCTCGTTCCCTCTGATACCATATGTTCCAATTGGAAATTTTACACTTGCATACTAGTAACTCGTAAATGGTGGAGATGATAGACTTCAAATGTTCTCACTGAGAGGCAGAAAACAAACCCAGATTTAACAAAATAATTGGTTCAATACTGTTAAGATGAGTTTAAAGAATTCTGATAATGCTTTTCCCTTCCCTGGTGTCCCAGGAGGGACAAGTACACACGTTTTATTTTAATCTATGAGCTATAATTTTAAGGATAGCTGACACAAGGTGGTCTTTGTTAAGATGTATCTATTTGCTTTGAAATCCAAAGAAGTTCAGCACTTACAGGCTGCCAGAAATCACAGACCTATTATTCAAGGAACTTTTGAGCTCTGCTGTCAAAACCATCAGAAGTCTATAAGCTGAACAGCTCCCATTCAATGCATTTTTGTGCTCATTTGCAAACTCTACGGTGGGATTGCTTGGAGCTTTATTCCCCTCAACACCAAACTCACTTAAAACTGAAGCCAGAGAACCCCAGTGTTCTTGTAATGGTATGTTTGGAAAGCCAGCCTTCCAGAAGCAATGGCACCCTAGTCACCCTCACCCGCAATGTTGGTTAGGTCACCTTATACGTCACACACTTGGGTTTTTTTTACTTCAAAGTCAGCCCTGCAAACCCCATGCAAGCTTTGGATAACCTATTCATACTCTACGTGTTGGTATAAATACATAAGTTATAAGACACAGTCAATGAACTTTAAGCACAGGTACTTCCTGATCACAAGTGCTCAATCACAATCAAATTCATGTATGCACGTAGATGGTTATATACATTATCTTTTCCAGGGGCAGGTTTACTAAGGGGATGTAGGGAGGCAATATCCCTCCGTCCCTTCTCCCATTACCACTGCATGGCATGGATGTCCTTTTGTATGTGGCTGGGGAGTTACTGAACAGCTGCCCAGCCCATCTTGCTTCCCCCGCTCCATCCATGGTCCGTGGTCGTGTTTACAGCCGAGAGAGTCACTACTGACAGCTCGCGTGTATTTAACAACTTGGGCAGCAGATTACTACCAAAAGAGGCTAGCACATCGTGGCATAATAAAACAGCATACAAAATCACCCTGCCTGGGCAAGGAAGTCTCATGACCTAAAACTCACCAAACACAAGGGCTGGCAGACCACTGAGGAAGCAGATGATGGCTCTCTTCCAATCCCGCTGACCAAAGTGACCCAGCAGCCACCTGGAACACAGCAAGAGACGAAGCCTCTTTGGCAAGCAGATCCCAGGCTGTTCTCTGCCTCCATGGCATCTGGCGTGAGCTAGTTTCACATCTAGAGCTCTTGATCACTTTGATCTCTCAGATAGTTACGTACCTTAATGATTCATGATTGTTACTTAAGTCCCACCTGCAAGCAAAGAAGCCTCCACACCGGCCTGCTAACGTTGCGGTATAGCTGTGGGCTCACTTCCCCAACCTCCTGGGAGCTACTTCGTTACACCAGTCTCACAGCATGGTGACTCTATTAAGTGCTATGGAATTAATCTTGATTTATACCAGTGGGAGGGAGAGAATAATCAAGTCTTGTGTCCTTACCTTCTGAGCTACTGGTACTGCTCTGATCTTCATACTTTGAAGTGCTTTATTCCGGTCAGGTTGGTAGAATTACTTTGCTTCTGTATCCTTAAGCTCCGGTCATTCTTTGCTGTAATTCCTTGCA
Source organism: Pygoscelis adeliae (assembly GCF_000699105.1). NCBI lineage: Eukaryota > Metazoa > Chordata > Aves > Sphenisciformes > Spheniscidae > Pygoscelis > Pygoscelis adeliae. The sequence goes on from NW_008824034.1 coordinate 3,406,407, forward strand.
GCGGCTTCTGGAAAGGTGTTTTTCTCCCTCCACTCCCCACAATAAATGAGTTTGTCACTTGAAATATACTGCCAATGTGTTACATGTCCCACAGTGTTTGTGGTTATATCAGAAGTGTTTGTTTATAGCACCATAATTCAGCAATATCTTGATTACAGGAGAGATGGTGTTGTAACTCACTGTGGCTAGAGAGAATATTATTTTTCTTTTCCTTTAATATAAAATGTTGATTTTCAGTCAATACACCAAAAGAAAAAAGGTGCAGTTGTTGCCCTAGTAACCAGCTGCCTTGTAAACCGTAAGATGTTAGGAGCACAAGGTGTTAATTGTTCCAAGTGCTGCTTGTGGTCAAGGATAAAAGCTAGAATGGGAGTGATCATAAGAAACATCTGGGAAGATAAAGTCAGCTGGTCTCTGCTTGGAGAAAGCCTAGACAACAGCAAGTAGAGAGACAAGGCAAGGAGAAGTAACACTGCTACCAGAGGAGCAGAATGAACTGAATTGTGGCCATGGGTGAAAGCATCCCTGAACGAAGCCTCGGAGAGCACAACACACTTCTAGGAGCCTGACAGGTTTTTACCAGGCACGCTCAGTGTTCAGCACCTCCACCACCAGATGTAGCAGCTTTTCGTGGCACTGCTCATTCTTCCTCCTGACCAGACCTGTCTCCGTTTCCCCTTCTGCTCCGTGTCCTGGGGTTCCTGTGTGCTGTGCTCCAGGAGTCTCCTTCCCACGTGCTATTCAGCATGAATTGAGGCCTGTCCTGCAGAAGGTGCCACCACCTCTCTGCAGAGCATTTCCTCCATCGGAGCAGGCCAGGACAGAGCATCCTCCCTGGCACACATCCACCTGTGTTGCAACACAACTTCATTGCCCTGCTGAGCAGCTCTTGCTTTCAGGCTCCTTGCACGGCACAGCACGCAACATCTCCCTGGCTGCTCCTGCTGCGTGCTCATCCCGGCCACGCTGTCTGCTGAGAATTGGGAGCAGTTGATTGCCCAGAGGGCAGACTGAACTCCACAAAGCATCTGTGTTTCTGCCCCAGCCTCCTACGAGACAGAGCCCCTCAACTCCAGCAGGCTGCACGCCGGGGCTGGGAAAGCAGCACCAGAAGGGCTCCTTCTGCAAGAGGCCTCTAAGGGAGAAAGACTGCATGAGGGCTTCTCTTCCATGTCTCTCCTCTCTCTAAGATGAAAGCAAGCTGGCGAGACAGCAGCCTCATGCTCAGCAGCATCTGCCACCTCTCCCTTCCCTCCCCCCCATCCCAGCCCCTGCAAACTGGAGAGCAAACATGAATACTGCTAGATCTGGAGGAAAGTTTTCTACTTTAGCCCTTTTCAGCCATTTACCTGCTCTGGATGCCCACCGAACCTGCCAGTATCTGCATTCCCTTAGGAAATAAAGGCAAGGAGCACAGAAAAAGCAGCATATTTATAAGCTAAGCCCCTCCCAGGGGCAGGGTCATGCTAATCAGGGAGCCTCTGTCCCAGCATGGTACCTGGATCACATATATACAATAGTAACATATGGAGAGGGCTCACGTTCAGCACGCTGCTGCCCTCCCCGGCACGTATGGCTGGAGGGTTTCATGCCATGCGTTAGCCACAGGCACTCAAGAACAGAGGGGCAAAGCCAAGCTCCCGCTTTGACCTGAAGAGGAAAAGGATGGGACACCAGGATTGGTGCCCCCTTGGGCTCCAGTTTCCAGGGATATATTCCTGATGTCTCATTAACTTCTGGGGGGAGTTTTTCCCCCCGTTGTTTTTATTTACTAACTCTTGGTGTTTATACTTGGTAATAAAGCCATATATTGTAGTGAGCCACACCACAAAGCCTTGTATGCAATCTAATGACACATCACACTGGTGATGAAGACTACATCTAGCTACACATCCTTCATATAAAATTAGAGGTTTATTTTCTTTCTCTTGCTCCTCCTGGTACAGTTGCTTGTGATAATGCAGCCATCTCCATCTCAGCACAGCCTAACATAGACCTCTGCTACTGACCGGGGCTGGGATTTCTGCCATGCATCCTTTAAACTAAGAAAACACAGTTTGAGCGAATAAAGCTGAGAAACTGTGAATTCTTCCAAGTGGAGAGTGCCTGGGCAGCACTTCACGTAGTAGAGCTGATTTAAACTGGTGTCTGTGGGTAAGACTGAAAAATAAAGATGAATGAGTTTGGTTGGGTAATTAGATAATAAAATTGAAGGCTCTGGAGTTTAGCCCAGGAATATAATCCAGTACATGTGGCTGGCTAGCCTGCTCCCTCTCCTACTGCTAGCAGCACCATCTTAACCTAGCAAGGAGATCTGCCCTTCACATGAAGTCCAAAGACAGAAATGCGTTTGGGTAGCACAGCCCGTGTACTAGCACAGGATCGGAGGCACAGGGTCAGTCCTGCCCCCTGTCAGTCTCTCAGCAGCTGGTTTTGTTCCCCATGTGTGAGGCAGGGCTGCAGAGAGGTGCTGCAGGACTCGAGGTGGGCTTGCCTGCTGCTACAGCAGTGCCCATAACTCTGCAGAGCAGAACAAACCCCATCCCAGGGAGGGTTTGCAGGGGGCTCTGTGTTTGGTAGGAGCACAGGGTAGGTCTTTAGGGGTCGGAAACCTGGCTGATAGCCTGGGGGCTTCATACAGCTCACCTGGGCACAGTGCAAGTCATCCCATGAGTGGGTGCGAGGGAGACCTCTGTTCAGGGCCCACCAGAGTAAAGCTGGCTCAGGCTCAGAGATATGTTTGGACAGAGCCGGAGCTAACTCTCGTGCATACCTTGTTGTGCCAGTAAATACTAACGTGGCTATATAGAAGGTGGCGTCTAAGAGTGAAAAGGGCAGCACAGCCAATCTGAAAGGAAAACTGGGGCTGGTTTTGCTTTCTGGAGCGACTGCTTTCCTACATTCAGCTTTCAAATTGCTGCAGAACCGAAAAGCAAAGCAGAGGCAAGTTCTCTTTGACTTGGGAAATCCTTCAAAAATAAAGCAAACGCGTTTTGAAAGGCAGACTTTGTCAGCTGCCCTATTTTTAGGATTGACTCCTACAGGTCCTTCCTTCAATGATAGCAGTTTTGCCTGAGCAATGACTAGGGACTGCAGGATTTAGGCTTTTAATAAAGCAATTGTGTAATTAAAAATAAATGGGTCTCTAGTGTCACTATTTAAAAGAAAAGAAAACTTAGATCAAATAAGGCATTTCTTTCTTTTTGGTTTAGTCTGCTTGGATCATGCAGAGCTTTAATGACGCAGTCACAAGTGTTGTATTTAAAAAGGCCTCTTAGTTGCTGAGAGGAGCCCCAGGAGAGGGCTATTAACTGGCCAAATTAGGCTATTTATTTTTGTGAGTTTTGCAAGTTTGAAAAAGAGAGGCACATTTTCACTTAGGAGAGTGATATTTCAAATAGGTCACAGGAAACTCTGGCAGGCGGGGAGCAAAGCAGAGCGTCAGTAGGAAAACATTAACCAGAGACATTTTGCAAGTGCAAGTCGACATTTGGGTTCCTAATGGCTTCTGAAGTCCATTCAGAAATCTTTCAGTGGATGTAAAATAGGGGCAAGACACCGCAGCTGTGCAGGAGCCCTGGCCTAATCCTGAAAGCCTTTAAAACGGCAGAGCTGTGCCTGCGGGTGCTGCTGCGAGAGAACCCGGTGCTGTCAGCACAGCCGACAAGCTCGGCAGTAAGTGTTTGAAGGAGATGGACTCTGCCTGTTGGTTAGGAGATGGCCAGTTAGCACAGATGGCCAGTCAGCCCTGAAGTTTCACTGCACCTTTCCCTCCTCCAGCTCTGATTTTGATTCTTCAGACAATCAATGAACTTCATTTTCCTCTTACATAATCACACCCGGAGCAAATCAGGAGTGACTTCAGTAAATCCCGCAAAGCAAGCTGCACACACACCTTAAGAATCAGGCCCAATACTTTTTACATGCATGAGGCTGGTTGGAAAAGGTCCCTCCACACCACCTCAAGAGGCATGGCACGTGCTCACCAATAGCACACCATTTCCTCCTTTCCACATTTGCAAACAGAATCAATTAACTTAAAGTCCTCTCAGGAATGATTCACGTGAAGTTACTTTGAAGGACTGGCCCATCTCCCGTTGACTTCAGCAGCTCAGGATAAAGCTACTCAGGAGCTAAAGAAGCCTCTGGGGCAACATTGTGCTGTTGCTGGGTCCTGTCCCTGCTCCAGCAGGGCTGGGGTCCCTTGAGCTGCCACCACACAAGCGACAAGAGCACCACTGCATCTACACGTGATGGAAAGGCTTTGCAGGATCAGGATCCAGATGAGAAAATAAAAGATATGATAAGATAATAAAAAGTAGTGTTCCTAGAAAGTGATGTCTAATGGGTTCCTCTTGATGGATTGTAAATCCACCAGTCATACAAGTCATAAAACAAAACCAAAGTTAAAGAAAAAGTAACCACACACCTATTAGAGCAATCTTTCTCTTCCTCAAGTTTTTTTCCTATATAAACCGGTTAATTGAGGACTTGGAGGACTGGTATGTCTGAGGCTGTGACTGTTTGTCACATCAGCGCTTTGGTCAGTGAATAACAAATCTCTATCAAAACACCTTTCCGTGGCTGTGGTGAGCCGGGCTCTCAGTACCACGTTCTCCTCCCCCGGCTGGGTAACCATGCGGAGTTGCAGGTGCTTTGTGCCCAACATTTCCACAGGACTGAGGGTTTTTACGGTGCAGACAAACCAGCATTTTATTGGATTGGAATGAGGGATCTGGCACTGGAGCAAAGGGAGCTGAGAGGGAAATACGGAGCACGCAACTTCACTGAAAACCTTTTCAGTCGATACACAAAACGTCAAACGGACCTGATTCCTAGCTTTATTCTTCCCGTAATGGTTGTACTCTGTCCTACTGACATAAAACAACCCATCCCAACCCCGCACAAAACCCAGCCAAAATCAGGAGGGATTTCTGGCATGATGAGGCCATGGGCTGGACTGTGAACACCACTGTATGCTCAGCAGGAGAAAACCAGGGGTAGAGAGAGTCCCTCTAGCCGTGCCACAGAAGAAACCCCTGCTCCGACCTGTGTCACTGGTAGCGTGTGACAGGGCAGGCGTTAAAGCACACACTGTTTTGCAGAGGTGAGGAGGGAATTTATAGGGACAGGGAAAGGACAAACACGTCACTTGTCCATTTGGCATGAAAGAAGCTATAAATATTGTGATAATTGTCTCCAGGAACCCAGGACAACCTCTGCCCTGACTCGCAACCACACACCGTCCCTTTGGACTTTACTGAAGCTATTCAGGTTGCAAGTCACCAGCTCAGCTGGCTCAATTGTCTGTTATTCCCATTAAAACAGCCCTAGCAAAAGCAGCCCTTTCCAAGGAGATACGGAGGCTGGTTCTCTGTCTCAGATGAACCTGCTGAAGCTCCAGTTTTGCTCATCGCCCAGTGGTACAGTGCTGCTCTCCAGCTGGACCTTGTGTCTGCTCCAGTGTGGTAATGCCTCCAGACCTACTCTGTGTATTAGCTTAGCCCGGCAATATTTATTTAGCAGATAAAACTTTGATGCTGCTCCTGTAGAAATAGCTTGCAATATATTAACAAGGCCATAATATTAGTCAAAAGCATTTCTCATGTGCCCTCAAATGCTTGGCGTAAAAGAAGCAGCAGATGCCAAAGGTCACAAAGCAAATTAAGTCCTTATGAGAAGTTAACCGTTAGATAAAGAAAAAGGATGAGGATGATCTGGGGGTACTGTAAACCACTCTTTCCTCCAGGACCTTGCAGCTCACAGTGTGCTGTGTATAACACGTGCAAGGTTACAGCTTAAAACAACTAAATAGGGGTCCAAGTCTGTCAAGACACAAAGAAATAATTCATCGTTTTCCCATGGATGGGCACAAAGCAAACCACGCCATAGCGCAGTCCTGGGACAAAAAACTGTTTCTTGATCGATGCGCCTGCATAAACGCCCCACTGCCTGCCTGGCCGAGCCGGGGCTTTCAGGAAGACCTGCAGGGGTTTGGGTCACTCTTGCTTTCCCTAAACCACCAGCTCCCTGCCAAGGTGCCGGGGCATCTCATCCCGCCGCTCCCCTCCCGGGCACGGCCACAGCCAGCAGCCCCCGACAGACACCAGTCACAAAATGGTGCTTCCTGGCCCCGCTGCCATGCCGGGGGGCGAGAGGGGAGGCCCTGCCGGTGGCCGGGTTGCCTTCCCCAGCAAAGGGCAAAGACGGTCCTCATGACGGTGGGGGGCTGGCAATGCCCACCGCAGAAGCCTCTCCTTGGCCTGTTTTCTTTTTGTCTCTGTTTCCCCATTCAGGAAAAAGCTTCTGTCACAACAGCTGCTGATTCATTTTCTGACTTGGTGCCGAGTGTGCCAGACATAACATTCGTTTGCTGCCAAAGTGGTAAAAACAATGACTTACCAGCTCATTTTTCTTCAGTTGATTATTGGGGGGGGGGGGGGGGGAGGGGAGGGGAGAAAAGAGCTTTAATTAAAATTAGATAAGGAGGAGAATAAATCCACTGAGATGCAAAGAGCAATGCTCTGCAAGGCAGGAAAGGGGAGAGCATCTGAGGCGGTGCGGGAATACTCATCACCAAACAAAGAAAAACAAAGGGGTCCGTGCTCAGTGGCGAGGGACTCTGTGGCCACTTGCTGCCTTTCACCAACTTCTCTTTCTCTCTACTCTTTCCACCTTCCAGGTGTCAACAGCTTCCCAGACCAGTAACTCTCAGATCTGACACAATGCCTTCTGGACTGAGAGGAGAGAAGCCACCTGAAGATGGCTCTGATGAGGGCAGACAAGTATACTGGTCTTTGATCCTTCCCATCTTTCTTTCCTGACTTCTTCCTGAGATGAAGGAGTCCCACCATCAACATTTATTTGCTTCTTAAAACATTGACTAACGATTTCCCAGTAGACAGAATCCACATCCAACCCACATTTTGGAGGTGCTGAGGACAGTGGTGATGGGACTGAGATTTTGGCTTGCCTGTTAGACATTAGAGACAAAAGAGCCAAGTCTGGACCTGATGAGTGAAGTCTGACCTGTTAGACTCTCCAATATTTTTCTCAGTATTTGACAGGGTGCTTTGGACACATGGGAATTAAGCTGATCCATATTCCCTGACCTCAGTCATATGCCACAGGTCGTATTTGGAAATAGCTCACCAGGTCACTAACTCTCATGGCAAACATCCAAGTGAAGCTTAGATGCCAAGAAAACAATGGCACACATAGCCTGACCACAGTATTGTCCTACTGATGTTTAGCAACAAATTAATTTCCTAACAGACTGGCCCATCTGCAACCGACACAGAGGAAACAGCACCCTGGCCCAGTTCTGCTGGCCAAAATGGATGGAGAACCATATTCTCACGTATTTAAGTTCTCTAATCTTTCTATTATGAGTTAGTGTAGAACATAACACAGTGAAGTGCTGATCCCCCACCTGAAGGCTTTGGCTCCACTGTCTTCAAATAACAGCCAAACCAAGCTGCTGTCCTCCTCCAAGTGATTTATTCCCATGGGGTTTGTTTCAGTTCTTATTTGGAAAGGAATGGGAGTCAATCCATTTGCGCAAGGAAATGCAGAAGAGTCATGGTAACCAGCACCAGGGTGAGGACCAGCTATGGAAGAACCACCCAAAGCCATTATCCCAACACTACCATTATTATCAAGTCTGATGATAGAGAAGAGGCTAAGTCGTTCAGAGCACCAGAGGCTACAGGAGAGATTTTTAAGGCAGTTGAAGAACAGTCATTCCACAATCTCTGGCTAACTGTGTGGTGAGATAATATGATTCAAACCAAGGACTCATCAAGGACTACTTATCTAATGCCCGGTAACCACTCCAAACATATGAGGAGGAAAAGCCTTACCTTTATACTTAGGAAGCTTTTGCATTCTTTGCTTTAAATGGTTGTTTGCTCTCTTTACTTGAGGGGAATATGAAGAATGGCTGTTTGGGAATGCAAGATCCAAGATCAAGAAGTCATTCTTTTTCACCAGAGAAAATGAAATAGAC
>NW_008824034.1:3414439-3422928 GCF_000699105.1 Pygoscelis adeliae
GATTTTCAAGAATACCAAATGAGGCACCTAGTTACCACCAACAAGCCACCTAAAAAGCTGTCCACCTTCTTGGAATATTTTTGGAAATCCATCTCATTATGTCAACTTCTATTCAGAACATGAAGGGAATATTTTCACCACCATCCTCTCACAGAACGGGGAAGAAGGGATTTAAGAGATCTCTTACGTTCTCCACTCTTCTCTTTGCTACACAACTAAACTACTTTTTGCTTGACTTGATCTACCCGCATCATTTCACAAGGGCTTGTACACACTGTCCCTTGGATGACATTGCTAAATTACTTCGCTATAGCAAAATATAAGTATTTAAGAAAATCTCCAACTCAACCAACCATGTTATGAGAACACCCACCAAGATAGATTTCTCCCTTCCGTTACCTTTTGCTGATTCAGATCCTACAGAATGCAATGCTGCACTGCAGAGCAATGCTTGTGCTGTGGGTCAACATATCTGACCATGCAGAGACACCCTGCTCTTCTTGGCTTCAGTTGGACCTGTAGTTTCTCGGCACCTTTGCAAATTAAGCCTAGAAACTAACACATTAAATTGTATTGCTGCATAAGGACCTTCATTTCCAGGCTTTTACCTGCAGGAATGATATTGCCATTCTATACACTAGACCTGTTTTTGCAATACTATGGTTCATCAGAAGTTTTTATGTTAATACCAAATCAGAAATAATACACATGTGATTCATAATAATCTAACTGAATGGCTGCACTGAATGTATTGTAAGAAATTCTGGTTAGGAAAGAAACTCATTAAAGAAATAGTGACTACTATTATCCCACTGCATACATTGTTCTACTGGAAAGTTTCCTTGAGTAGTTTTTTTAATTAGCAATTTGATATTTTGAAATAGTGTGATCTCCACCACACACAATTTGTAGAACAGACTTGGCTGGCAATACAGAGGAAAACAAGCAGTCTTTTCAGAGTTTGCATCTCTAGGGCATATCTTGTCATTTTCTAGCTATTCAGCTGCTGTATATATGTGTATAACATGGTGACACTGTTCTTGTGGGATTTTGATTCTTAAAAGTTACATAGATAAAGAGCTTTTTTATTGGAACAGAATATATTGTCTTTTTTTTTTTTTTTTTTGAGAAAACCTACATAAAAATATTTGCATAACTTTGGGCTATTCAAATAGAAGGTGTTGACCCCAGCTGTGTTCTAGTGAATGAATCATTTATGTAGGAGCTCATTGCACAGAACGTATGGTATTTTATCTTTGCTGGTTTTCTGCCAAATACAGTCTGTAACAATTTTTCCCCTTTGCCACATTTGCCGCTTGATATCCTTTAAAATATACCAGCTCCAAGTGTGAGAAAGCAAAACAGATTCTGGGCCCTCTCTGGCTGAGAGCTCTTTGTATGATACTCCTGTGCTGGCACCGAGGTGCCCTTGCTTTTGGAGAACATCCATTCCAGATCTGGGATCTCCTTGCGCTGAATGCTTTGAATCAATGTTGATTTAAAGTTCATTTAAATCTGCAGGGAACTGCAAAAGCCCAGGAGCAAGCACAGAAGCAGGGATCCTCTTCGTACACAAAATAGGAGCTGCCCCAAAGCAGAGGGACAAACTTCCACTACCTCGAACATCCTAAGCTCTGCACCTGCAGGGAAAGCCTGGAGGAAGGGAGGCTGTCTCTGCCATAGCTCTACTCCATTACGACTATCCTCCAGGTATCAATTAAGTAGTATTTTGGCAAGACATATTTCTACCCGCAAGGGCAGGGAACAAGATTATTTCATTAAGTGATTGAGGCACTGCATGGCCAAAGCCACTATTATACTAGGTTTGATTTGAAACGGTGAGCGAGAGGTCAAACTCTCTCTCAACACTGATCTCCCAGGGGAGAAGAGATAAGGTGGAGTGCTAAGATTTCCACGCTCCCACATGAGTAGATAAGGTCTGAATGAGCAGCCTCATCTGTAGGCTGCTTCCCTAAGCGTTTTTTATAGCTTACACTGGAAACCCTCGTACCTCTCTACACTGAATCACATAATTACGTTTTCCACAAGAAATTCAGAGCAGGATCTCCTCCCACAAAATTTCCTCTCACCTGCGCTCCTTTCATCACTGAAGATGACTGTTTGTCAGCACTACCTCTACTGCTGAGAGAGTTCACAAGCAGCTCAATTTAGCAGCCAATGGAGGCGAGAATATTCCCCCATGTGCAAGCTTCTAAAATGCTCGCCTGGGATTGTGTGTGGCATGAACATCTCCACGAGGAACCGTTCGTTCAGGACACACTTGCAGTCTTGGTGTGTTCTCCCTGCTAAGCAAGGAACTGCATTTACAACAGGCAACCTCCATCGTCGGAGGTTACCTTCCAGTTTGCCAGGAAAACCTTGCTCAGATGGAGATATTGCAGACGGGATGCAGCCCCATTAATCTCTGCCATCCCAGCTTCCTCATGCCTGAGCTGTTCTCCGTCATAGGAGGCTCCCTCTTCATTGCGCCCTTCCTCCCACGTGCAACAGAAACATAATAGCCCAGCTAAACCTGACCCTGGGTAAACACTGAACACAGACAAGACACTGCTCTGAAAGTCACCAGTTAATTTGTCTTTCAAAAGCAGATTATTTCTGATGTGAAACACTTGCTCCCATCCCCTCAAATCAGCAAGCTGGGGTTTAGATACAGCTCTGCAAGACGGCTCTTCCTGAGAGAGTCATCCAAGAACTTACAGCGACACATGTGCTAATGTCATCGGCAGAGTTGAAAGCACCACTGTAATCACAGTTGACTATTGTATAACTCCAGTTTTGATTGCTCATAACTTCATCTATAATTAATTGTTTGGGCTGAAAATTTCTCCAGCTGGGTTTGGCCTCAGGCTAAACTTTTTCATTTCAGCTGAAATGGCTCAAGTCTTTCCCAAAAATATGTCTAAGGAAAAAGACTCTCTTTTGCCCCTGTTAAAAGGATTGTTTTGTCATTTACTGAAATGCTCTCACATCTCCATGCTTCTAAAAGCAGGACCTTGAAATACTGGCAGACTCGACTGCTGTGAAATACATGTCTTTTCATATTCTCAGGGGGAAAAAAGGATCATAATTTGGCTGTTTTCAGCCTCAGACTATATATATATATATATTTGCTGTTTACATATGTGCAGCAGAGATCCGGTGGCTACTTTGACTCTCCTCAGTGCTGAGCAAGCTCGGTGCCCCGCTGTGCCAGACACACCGGTGGGGCAACACATGCAGCGTCCAACCATGACCAAGGATGCTCCTGCAGCTGCAGGGTTTGGTAGGGCTTTCATTGCAAATGTGCCCTTTCGTTGCAGGGCCTCTGTGGTACCAGGCCAGAAGAGAGCTGGGAGACAGTTCAAGCTGAGCGAGGATATGGACACTACATCTCAGTGAACAGCAGGGAAGTAGCTACTAAAAAGAGCCTGTGATCAGCCTACCTCCAGAGCCAGGTCTGACCTGTAGACAATGAAGATGACCCTGGGTGCGCATGGAGCAGCAAAGACAAGGCAAAATATTCAGGAGTTGTTCAGTAAACAGCTGCTGTCTACGCTGGTTACCCAAGGAGGCGGAGGTAGAGAAAATGAGTACGTGACCACTCATTAAAAAGAGCACAGCACATCTCAATGGGCCTGAACGCAATCTGCGTGACCACCTTAACCTAACGTTTCCTTCTTCTGGAATATCTGAACTTGAAACCTTATGATAGACTAAAGATGTTGTACCCACTTTCAGAAGGGGTGCACACCGAGTGACTTCTGGTCATGCAGAAAACAGGCAGAAAGCACATCTCACTACAGAGAACAAACCCCAGAAACGCAGAAAGGCAAGTCTTGAAAAATCTGAACGAAAAAATGCAAACTACTTCATTAAAATCTATACCAACCCAATAGAGTCCAGAGATGTCATTAACAAAAAAGAAAACCCAGCGCTCAACTGCCTAGGAGCTAACTGGAAAAGAAAATGGGCCCACTGTAATGCAGAAATTAAAACACTTAGAGACAGTTCTTACTACGCTGTGAACATGAGTCAGTACAAGTGAAAATGGTGCACAGATGGGCCAGCACAGAAGCAACAGAAGTGCCGTGATATTTACAAGGGGGGAAAAAAAAAAAAAATCTTCCCTTACAAGTGTAAATATACCAGAGAAATCATCCGCTCGCAGCACAAACCAGGGCTTTGATGTAGCAAACACTCCCACCAGGGACAGCACTGGCTCCGCCGGGAGGAGTAGGGATGGTAGACTTTGCATCTGGAAGACAGTAGGCTCACAGCACTGAGCTTTCCCAAGGACTCACAACTCGCAGAAACACACCAGATGACATGTACCATTTTATAGTCTTTATGCAACCAGCAGCAAGGGGCCAAGCACTGTCCCAGGCCGTGGACAGACGCTAAGAAGGGAAGAACTGTGGTGAGTGTTGGCTCTAACACCTGGCCACAGCAGCGTGAGAGCCCCACCAGCCTGGGCTCCAGATGCACACAGCCTGTGCACCTCAGCTCAAGGCAGACCACAGCCGCTCGTGCCACCGGCAAGGCAGCAGCTTCAAGTCACGTGAGTCAAAGCTGGTGTTGTTCCGCACAGAGCCAGGCAGGTGGCATTTTGGGGTCCCCCGGCCTCCCCTGGAGCAGCGATAACGCACGGGGTCTCTTTCTCCAGCCTCTCCCAGGCTGCCCCATCAGTGCAAGCTGCTCAGTTCACAGCACGGCCACAGGGCTGAGCTCTCTGGGCAAATCACATTTCTCCCCACCCGTCTTCCCTTCACCTGTAAAACAGCAGTAACAATATTTACACTTTCGCAGTTGGCTCAAGATGGGGGAATGAAAACTTAATTACCATCAGTGCTATTCGCCGAGGAACAGCTCACAGCCTGACCGTGGCAGGAACGGCAACGGAGTCCAAAGAGCAGGCTGATCCCAGAGCAGAGCTGCAGGAGATAGCACAAACCTCACCCCAGCGGTAAAAAGGTCTGACAGCTCTGAATGGGAAAGAAACAGCTTCCCCATCACTTATGAACTTGCTTACAGTGAATTATCACAGAATTTCATAATGGGTTTCCAAGCGGGTCAACCAAACTCCTTCCTGTTCAGCTGCTCTGACCGCTGATTCTGCAGTGGCACACGCACATGTGTTCTACAGGAAAACCATTTTTAAACAATAAAACCAACTTTCAGAACCTCTTACCTCCCCCGGGTCCCTCTAACAACTTTAGTGGGTTCACGCTACATTGTCTCACTCTTGAAGACTTTGTTTTTTTTCCCCGGTGTTGTGTGAAAGACCGGAGCACAGCAGGAGAAATTAATTAACTGAGCAGACAGCAATTCTGCCATCAAATGAACAAAATGAAAGAGTAACAGAGACTTACACTTATAGTCACCCCTAAGTGTTTCACATGACAACAGCAGGGAAAACACAGTCCAGACTGTTGTTTTAATGTTGATAATATTCCAAAATCTGCAGCGCTTAGTAATTTCTCAGTGGAAATAAAACCTTTGACATCAGTGGGAATTCTGTCAGGGCATGGAAGTTGGTTGTTACATTACAGCCTAGCAAGAAGAGTCTATTTTGACGGTAAGATCTTTAGCACAAAGATAGTTCCTCTCTATGCCTGCCCAGAGCACCCGGACTGACAAGCAGAGGACAAAACTTTGGTCAAATCGCATTAGACTTGAATACATCCATGCACACACATGCTTTCCGCCAGCGCCTGTGCCGTTCTGCCTTCGCTACGGGCAGAGTTTATACTTTGCCATCACCTGCCGGCAGCCGGAGGTCTGCCCGGCGTGTCAGCCTGCTCTGCTGGGGAGCGCTTGCTCTTTGCATCTGAGCGAGCTTGTTATCGCCGCACACCCCCTGCTCGAATGCAGACCGGGACTGGACGAAATTCCCCCAAACTCAGGAAGATGTTAAAGAATATAAGAGGTGAGGGGGGAGGGAAGCAGGGAAGGAAAGCATTATGATCACAGCAACAGTACGAGGGAAAGGAAAAGAGTTAAAATTAAGACAGGAAAAAAAATTCAAAGCCGTACAAGCGTAAAACGGAATCACTTCAGGCATATGTCAAAATAGTGTCAGATCTTTTTCTGTTCATTAAGTCAGCAGTTAAACACCCACCAGCGCTGCTTTTTCGCTAGCCCTGGAGTTTTGCTACACCTGGAAATACACTCTATGGCATCAGTAGTAGAAACAACTGGGTTTGTCGGCAAATAACCTCGTTTAAGAGCACGTTGAGTGAACCCTTCCACACTGACTCGTGTTATCATGAGGTCCACCAGTAGGGGTCAGGTCACATACTCCACTCGGTGGAGACCAGCCCAAGAGCCGGGACCAGAGAACAACAAATACCATGGAAAAAGGGCCTGAATTTTATAGATTTTCCTATTTTTAAGTCACACATAATAGCACTTAATATACGTCCCCAAGGTTTGATAAAAAGAAAATTACCCCCATAACACTAAGTTAAAAACATCAAATTAATATCTATCCAGCTAATGTGGTAGAGATTACCAACTTGTAGCGAGCCTGAACAGTCCCAACAAAGGAACAACTGTGCGCTGGTCTGAGAGGAATTTGTCCATCTCCAACACTTGGGGTTTCTAACTCTCTTTCACATTTACAGGAGAGTCACAGAGAAAGTATCAGACACACGAGCACTTTTCGACAGGGTTTTGAACCTGTAAGAAAATTTAATATAAAATCACTGCCCAATTACAAAATTTTATGGCATGGTGGAAAGAAAAAACCAACCCACACGCAATAACTTAAGAACAATCCCAAAGTTTTTGGATTTTATAAGCATTAGTTTCCTTTTTTGTACATAACTTCTGTTACACTTAATGGAACTTTTCCTTTACAGGTAGAATGATGAGTAAACAAGCAAAACCTTATTTACAGAAGAGGGCTAACATCGTACAAGACAGAGTGCATATTAGATTGAGACCACAGTAATTTCCTAGGACTGTATTTAGATGAAAGAGTCTGGGTTTTTTAGTGGTTTTGGCCTCAAAACCCTTCCCAAGGGACATGTACGATTTAGCTGTGCTAAAAGTCTCCTTTAGGGTCAGAAGCCAAGAAGATACAGTCATCTCTCTTCTCCAAGGGCCAGCATTCAGGATTTGGCAACAAAATCACTTTCCTCCCAAGCAGTATCAGTTCTGAGTCATACCTGCTCTTTGCCAGTGCCCACCTCACCATTATACTAACCCAGCCACATAGGTCACGCCTGTTCAGCGCGAGGGAAAAAAAACCAAGCAGACACCTTGACTGCCCGACACTACCTGTTCTGCACTCAAATTTCCACACTTCTCAGTCTGAATAAGGCTGCTTTATGCACTATTTTATTACTGCAGGTAATACTGCACACTCTCAGCAACAGGAACAAAGATTTTGGTGAAAGCAGGTTTGTTTGTTTGAGGGTTTGGGGATTTTTTTCCCTTAAAAAATAATAAATTCTTCCCATTTGTAACTACGAACATTCCTCACCAGTCCTCAGTCAGCCAAAAAACACACGAGGTCTTTCTGAAAAACTAAGTTCTGTGCAACGAAGTTATTAACTGGTGGGAAAGGCAGGAAAGCTCTTTTACAGCTGTTCATTGATCCACTGAACGTCACCTTACACTCTGTAGCCCCTTTTGGATTCTGCAGACTTCTGGAGTAGGCTGAGAAAAAAATAAAAACCTTGGCCAGAGCAGTTTTGCTGCTTCTTGAGACATGTTTTCTTTGGGTTCAGGCCTCAGATTCTCAGCCAGCGATTTCTGTCCCTAGTGGAAAATTAAAAAAAAAATGAAAACACCAGGTTTTTCTGCTTTTCAGGAATCTAGAGAAACACGAGTTTCTAATGCCTTTGTGAAAAATGTGAATTGACCCCAATGCCCCAGTGTCCTTCCATTTGAGATCACAATTATTCTGAGAAATAGTCCCGAATGCCTTTGCCCGCGAGTCCTGTCATCAGAAGAGCAGCGCAGTGCCCAGTGCTGGACCAGCACGCTCCCAGCGACACGATGCCGGGAAGCGGGAGAGGAGGCAGCCTGGCCGTGCTGGCTCCCATTCAGCACTGGGGACCTCCAGGCACCCTGCAAGGCACATCCCTGTGCACACTCCGGTCGTGCTCCCACAGAAGGGGAGAGCCTGGTGCACCCGATGCCGAAGTCTCCACCGCCGACACTTGAGCATGTCCACACGACAGCTTTAATGACTCTCGGAAACCTTTTACATGGGCACCGTGGCTTGTCAGTTACTCCGGTTTCAAACAGGTGCGCGTAAGCCTTGTTTTAAGCAACTGGCTATCGTCCTGGAATAGGCAAGGCCAGAATTAGTTTTCTCTATTTAATTTATGATTCAACATTTTTATTCTAAAACTGTACACTGATGCTTGGGGACCAGCAGGTGCATTTAATCAGTACATAAACCATACCCAAGCAGTCCTGTTCCTTCTCATTCCTGCGCTCTCTAGCACGAGCACACTATTCCTCACACCCAATCTGCT
>NW_008824034.1:3423042-3426669 GCF_000699105.1 Pygoscelis adeliae
CGAGAGGTAATGCTTGGCAGGTGCTCCCAGGGGACCGGCCAAAAATAAATGCACTCTCCAGTTAATTTCCATCTGAGTACTACTAACATTTCTCCTTTAAGAGTGCAGCTAAAGCATTTGATTTACGCAAGGCAAGGGGGTTCTGTATTTGTTTGCAGTAGCAGCGGCAGACCCAGCACACAACAGGAAATATTCAGACCCGTTTTAAGCACCTATGTAAGGTGCCCATGCTCCCCATACAGACAAGGGATCTTTTAGGGTGCGATTCAGAGCACTGTAATTAGGAACCTGCCTCTCACCTTTGATTATAGCAGGAGTCTAGACATCTAATTTAGGCAGAGAAATGACATACTTAAAATTAGCTTGTACAAATATCCCCCAATGCATCAGTTCTGCATGGAACCAGACCGGAGGCTCTCTGGGTCGATGGTTACGGCGAGTAGTACTCGGCACTTGGCAGGCAGTGAGAAGTGGAGTAAGGCTGTTTACGGGGAACTCTACTCAGCTGTGACTTCCACCAGGCAAGCCACTGCAGCCAGCCACACCATGCCGTGGGCTGGGGGGGAACCGAGCCCCAAAGACCCCCAGCTGCTTCCCTCAGCTCAGCTGCTGGTGTTGAAGGAGGAAAGTCTGTTGGATCTCAGCTCTGGCACAGGACCAGAGCCGGCAGCACGGCGACCCGCCAGCCCACGGTCGTAGTGGGCTGCTGCCTTCCTAGTAGGTAGGAAACCTACTCCTTCCTTCTCCACGGTGATGCAGCTGTGACAGAAGAGACTGGGAATATCCCCGAGTCCTTCAACCGCAGGGCTGCTGGGGTGGTGCAGGCTAAGGGCTGTTTGTAGCCTTGCCATCTCATACTACTTCTCCCCTTTTTTTTTTTTTTAAAGGAACCACTTGGATCATAACTTTAATCAAGACTTTAGAAAACAAGGCAGTTAGAAAATTTGACTAGATGTGTTCCAGCTTCACAAGGGAATTTAAAAGACCCCCAAATTAGCAAATTTTTTACTTAAAAAAGAATTGTTGTATTTGGAAACAGGGCCATAAAACAACAATACCTCAGGCAGGAGATGGACACAGGTGGAAATGTAATTCAGCCTCTGAATTTGCTCATTTTAAATTGTGTGTAGTATTTTCATTTTCCATCACAGATAACTGTGTGGCAAGGCTATGCATTGCCACATGACAGCTCATTCTGCTTTTAAAACAGCAGCACTTCAGTAGCAGCTAAATTGATGCTTTTTATGTGTCCGTCACTTATCAGGGGTAATTGATTAGTGCCTGCGAGGGGCTCTGAGATCTAATGGATTACATGTTCTGAGCCTGCTAAATTATTTGAATAGATTTAGGAAGAAAAAGATTCTAAATCAGATTTCTGTCTGACCCAGCATTACCTTTCCTGCTCAGAGAGTACCCTTCCCCTTAAACATATTTTTGCTCAGCGAGACAAAAGCACGCTAAGCCCAGGGAGCAGATTTTCAAAGGCAGCAAGAAGAGTTAAGCACGATACCTGTTAAAACAAAGTGGGAAGCAAGTATGTTTTCCCACTGAAAGTTTCTCCGATGGCTGTTTATTCCGCTATTTAAAGATTACAGCTTTAATCTAGCTCAAGAGAAGAACATGAAAAGGTCGTAGCCCCCTCGAGCTTGGAGGAAAGCGATCCCGCGGGAAGATGGCACTGCACGCCCGGGCAGCATAGCGTGTGCGAGGCTCCAGCCTCGGCACCGGCACAGCCTCTGCAGAGCAACTGGAAGCGTTTAAGCCTCGGCTGCCTGCCTTAAACACACCCCGAACCAAGAATAGCCCGGACAGAGGTCAGGCGATGCTGAGTCACTTGCTGGCCAGTCCCCGGGCTCTCCAGCTGCCTTGGGCTCGGCCGCCCTTAAAGACGCAACTTGTGCCTGCCGCACGCAGCCCCAGCTCCGGCTGGGCACGACCGGCCAGGGACGGCACCCTCGGATGTCGGCCGGGGCCGACCCCCTCGGAGGCGGGGGGGGGGGGTAGCCAAATGAGTGGTTCCAACATGAATTCCCGGTCCGTACCGCCCCATCTCCTTCCAGCTTCGGAGCACAGCGCTGCCGCTGCCTTCCTGCCAATTAAATGCTACATTCATACATTTCTTTGTAATTACGAACCAACTCACAAGCATTGGTGCGCACCCCAGGCTCGCACAGAACGGCAAACAATATACTGTCACGGGTTGCATCAGCTGCTGCGATGCTCTCTCATGCCTTCAGGCGGGCTAAAGCTGATCTAACTCTAATATAATAGCCTTTTTACCCGCCTCCTCCCCCAACAATTACCAGAGGCTTGGAAAGGCATTGAAATGCAAATAGCTGATGGAGAGGTTATTGGGGAACCAGACTGGGAAGGTACAAATGTTGTCCTGCCAGTTTCCTTTAGTTCGACTCAAACGGGACTGTAATCCTGAATTTCTCTTTGTATAAACAGGAGAGAGGCAATATTGTGGATGCACGGATTGCCTTGTATAGCAGCTGAACTGCATCGTCTCCAGTTTAGCTTCTCTGTAGTCTGGGACCCCTGTTACTCCTGTTAGTTGTTGCAGCAGCAGAGAGAATGGCACGGTATAGAAATGTCTGCAACTCCGATGGCATGATACAAGCACGATGAACTACGCTAACTTACTGAAACCTGCTCTGGTGCGGATTTTAGAGACCTTGGCCCCGGAAGGTTTGTGGAAGGCAAGGCACTAGGAGCCGTGGAGCCTGCAATCTTCTGCGTGGCCATAGATGAAAATCAGCAATAGAGCATCCCTCCCCCCTGCTATCCCACCGCATCCTTCAACGCCAGCACTTCAAAAGAGGACTGTAACTCCTCCATGGTCTGTTTGCTCACTATTTTTTCAAGTGATGTTCCCACCAAGGACAAAAAGCACTGTGTGGACCCAAGGCAGTCCCAACACTCGGCCGGAGCAGCCGGGGCACAGCAGTATCTCCCAACTGCTGTAAGGTGGCGTGGGACTAGGACAACCCAGATACTTCTTCAGGCTTCAGTCCCCACTAAGGCTTTAGGAATTCCTCCCAAATACAGGCTGCATCCTCACCCCCTTTTCTGTAGTGAAACAACCTATAAATATCAACAAAGAAGGTATTTACTGTATTATTAACAATTTCCTCTCCCCATTTAAAAGAGATGTCGAGAAGAAGTTCCAGCACCGGGTGCACATGAACTACAAGAGGCAGCTTGTTTGCTTTGGCAAGGAGGTGGCTGAGGGCAGATCTAATCACGGCTTACAGCTACTTATGGGCTGTTATCAGGACGACAGAGCCAAACTCTTCTTGGCAGTGGCAGGCAACACAACAGGGGGTGATGGCCGAAGGAGTCGTTTGGGAGGATAATCTCCTTCACTGGACAGTGGGGCAGCACTGCTGTAGGTCACTCAGAGAGGTGCGGGAGACTCCAGCCCTGGAGGTTTTCAACTCCCCACCAGACAAAGCCATGGCTGGTGTGACCTGCTGTCCCTGGGTCCCGCTCCGAGGGGGCGTTTGGGCTAAAGACCTCCAGAGGTCGCTTCCAGCCAACATTTCTATGGCTCCGTAACCTCCACATCAAAAACCTGGCATTAAAGGGTGACATTGCAGCAGCCCCCCCCTCCCCTGCACTTCT
>NW_008824034.1:3427834-3454505 GCF_000699105.1 Pygoscelis adeliae
GCAGAGCACCCCGACGCTGCAGCGGATGGCGGTACGCCAGCCTGTGCACCAGGGCACGGCACGGCCAAAGCCATTCCCTAGTCACCCTCTCGTCCCCCCGGGCCCCCCACGCCTGGGCTCTTACCGTCCCCCGATAGCGCCGGTCCCTTCTCCCCCCGCTTGGCGGCTGGGGATGCTCCGGCACAGGTATCTGACAGATATGATGGCTCTAAACCCGTCATTAGATGACAATACTGGTGATTAAAGCATCTCAGAATGCAGCATATGCCTCTGGGAGAAAGTGTCACGTCGATGTTTAAACAAAATGTGTGATGCTGCAGGTATAAAGCTTTGTAGCAGCCTGTGTCTCAGATAATCCAAAACAGAGGGAGTCACAGGGTCGTCATGAAAGGAGTTTGGGTTTGTCTCTCTGCTTACTGAGCTATCGGATTAGCGGATTCTCTGCATGACCCAAATTTCTCGGGCTGCTGGTTGTATTCTCACTCTTTTTTAGTCCCACTGCTATTTCTGCAGATCAGAATAGTCTAACCCAGAAATCAGTCCCAGCTGGACAGTAACTAGGAAGATAGGGAAAAAAAACATGCTTTTTTTTTTTGGGGGGGGGGGGGGAAGAAAATCAATGCAAAGCTTACCACAGCTCTTTTTTTGTTTCCTTTAAAAAAAAAAGTACTCTTAAGAAGCTGTTTGTTTGTTTGTTTGAATAGAAAAAAAATCCTCTTAAAGGTTGTACAGAGAAAATAGACAGCAATTATGTGAAAGGCCTTGGGAAAGTTTTTCTAAAAAAATCTGCTATTAGCTAGGAGGCACCCATCAAACACAACTTGGTTAGAGGATATTAGCAACATAACAAAGAGTGAACTGGGCCGCGAGCAGCTTTCGCTGTTGGAAGGTTTACCGTGCGTCAGCCTTGAACTAGTCTCCGTTTGCATTAGGTACTTACCTGCTCGTGCACCTGGAAGGGTAACAGCATGGTACAGAGTTGCTTGTGCTCACCAGTTTAGCAGCTACATTTTTAATTGGTGGATACCAGTTTGACAGGCTGAGCTAAGAGACTGTGCATAAAGTCCTGATTTTTAGATTAAAATAAAAAAATCTGACTAGTCAGCAGTAAAGCTATTTGCGTTCTGTGTTGTTTGCAACATGGGCAAAGAAAAATGCTGTTCTGTTTCATTTTGGAGTGCTGGGCTGCAGGGTCCAGCTCTTAAATATCCTTGGCTGTGTTTGTATCAAAATGAATTTCACTGAAACGTTCATAAATCATTCCTGCCAGCGCAAGGCTTCACAGGTAATTGAACAACATTAAGTTCAGCTCCTGTCTGAGCTGCTTTAAATCGCCTCTCTGTGGAAATAACTATATAAAGGTAAGCGGGCTCTGCACTTGCAACCTCTTCTGCGCGGAGCCCTGCCGACACCGGACGTGTAGAGACGAGGTACTGGTGCGCGGCTTCAACCTTTCCACGTGGCCTCCAGTTCCTCCCCCAGTGCTTCGGTATTTCAGTAGTGGCTCTCCCGACCCACGGGTGGGTGCCTGCTCCTCCTTCTGTCTCTCTCCCAAACATTTTGGAGCAGCTTTGCGGCACCCTGATGGAGGCTCAGAGAGCCCTTCCCCACCTGAGCACTGAACTGGTCTTTCGGGTACCAAGGTGTCCTCGCTGCCTTCATCCCGTGCCCACAGGAAAATATCAATTGTGGGTTTCTGAGGCAGGGCTTTCTACCCCAGCTCCTCAGTACAGCAGCAATAGAAATCAAATGTCTTCATTGCCTCTATTTGCTGGCTTTTTTTTGGCTTCTTGTTCTGAAACGGTCTTTCCAGCGCTGCCGACGGTGGGTCACAGACAGCCCAGGCTCTTGCAAGCTCGGAGGTTTACAAATTACCAAGAACCAAGGATAGCAAACTAGACAACAAAATCAGTACTTAGCGCGATTCCTGCAGGTGAGGTCCGGATCCACCACTGACACAAGAATAATGTGCATCTTGGCTGTGGCTGTCCAGTAAAGCAGGAACAACCCCCCACTTTTTAATTGAAAAAATGTGGTAGGTTTTGAGTTCCTCTTTGGTCAAATTCCGCTGCGTTTCCCTTCATACGCGACTGTGCACTTCAGCACCTGGTGGGCTATCGGACACAGCCGTGCCGCGTCTGTCCGTGCATCCGAGCTGCCGTGCTCCCTCCACCCTCACCACCCGTCTGGCCGTGGGTGCAATGCTGGAAATAGGAATTGCTCGCAGGGCACCAAGCTGTTTTCCAGTGCTGCTAAACTCCGGCATATTCCCACAGTGCAGTGGGGGGCAGAAGCATTACAGTATTTTGAGGCGGTGGAGGAAACCAAACGGCCTGCAAAGCCTTTTCACTGCAGCTGGAGCAGCAGCCAGAGACGAGCATTCCCTATGCTAGTGCGTTGCATGATGTTTTAAATGCACAGATCTGTGGCTTTTCCAGAAAGTAGTTATGTTTGAGTCATCCAGGGTTAGCCACATGTTTGTGCAAAATGATAAGGAAAACAGTCAAACAAGGAACTTTCCACAGTCATTTTTTTCCCCTCTCCTGTCCTCACTCTCGTGGTAAGCCAGTACAGAAATGCATTGAGGAGTTTTCATGGAAAGATGGCAGATTTGACGTGTGAGGTCAGTGTTCTTGCAGGGAGCGCAAGATTACCTCTTACAGGCCAGGCAGAAGGGGCACGTCCAGATTTTATGCTTTACGTTGTGTAAGAAAAGCTTGAAGAAAAACTTCATGATTACAAACCCGCGATAAGAATAGTTGGGCATGTCCTCCGAAGTTGCAGTATCAGCAGTGGTGGGCAACTCTTCATGTTGTCATCACGTGTCCTAATAGACAGCGTCTCACAGATCACCTCTCCTCTCAAGTGTGACTACAATATCCCACCAGCAATTACAATGATTACTTAAATGTGAAAGTAATATTAGACAGTATAATGAGCTATTTATAACTGTTGCACAGATGGCTGCAGTCACTGCAGGCGGCTCCTCCGCACAGTCTCCGCACAACAGTGCCCAACCGAGAGCATGGAGAAAGCAGAAAGGAGCCAGCTCTTTTCCAGATGTTTTTCCAGGTGTCCGGGCTCGACTTTGTGGCGGGCAGCGGTGGACACAGCTGGCAGAAAAGGGGGTGCTGGTGCCAGGTGACCTGCCAGCTCTGTGCCCATCGCTTGCCGGGGTCGCTCACCACGGTTGTGCCGGGAGAGTTGCAGGGAGGAATTGTTTGGAGTAGAAGCGAAAGCCTTGGTTTGGCACTGCTGTCGAAGCTGAAGTAGAGAGCAGCATTGTGTAAAGCATTTACCTGTGCTTTAACACAATAAAAAATCTTTGTTATAATACATTATTATGTTATTAAATTTATAATTACTAGGTATCAGCAGCAAGTCAAACTAATACATTTAAAGAATAATTTTTACTTTGATAGTGTCTTTAGCGCATATGACAAAGTGGGAGAAGCTAAATTGGTTTTCTTACAAATTATCTCTGATCTTTGAACAAATACGCATTAATTAAATGTGCCATGCGCAGATATTTATGTACAGAGCTTTGGAAATAATTAATTTTCATACTTCTGCTTGTATTTTGGAACTTCTTCTTCTACCAGCCTAGTGAGATCTATGCTTGGAAATGGCCATTTAACTCTTGGGTTTTTTTCCCCTCTACAATAATGTAATTTTTTTGTTACATCTGTTGCAACCGTTTCAGCCCTTAAAGCACATAAAACAGAAGAGTCTATTGATCTCCAGTGCTGACTAGAATAAACTTTTAGGACTGCTCAGTTTAAAAACAAATTTGTTTCTCCTTGGAAAAATATCTCCTGGAGGTTTAAGGCATTGACTTTACAATTAACTAAAGGAAAAGCTGGGGTTTTATTAGACAGTGCTTCTGAAGCCACTCTAATAACAAAACATATGTTTAATAAACTACATAACACTGACGGCAAAGAGAAAACCTTTGCAATAATTCCTTTGTAATCTGATTGACTGATATAATTCACAACTGGGGGAAGATGAACGTGGCGTATCAAAACGCAGAACATGAAAGGACTTTTTTTGAAAAGGAAACTTCAAAGTTGGGGATCCAGGTGCTGGAGTCACTAGCTGTGATTTGGGATGCGAGCACAAGAATGTGTTTGCCGAGTGAACGATGCTTTTGAGAAGAAAAAGCAGAGCGCCCCAATACAAGCCCTTAGCCGTTGCAAAGTGAGAGGCGAACGCTTTCTGCACGCTTGCAGGGATTTCAGTGGAGCCGCGCGGGGTCAGGTTTGGTTTTGATCTTCTGAAGCTCAGCCTGCTGGTGTGATGTGGATAAAATTAATGCTAATACATATTTACAAAACTGTCTTCTTGTCGCTCCAAAATCCTTTTTCATTGCTTTCCAACCTTGTTTAGGAAACACAGAAAATTATTGCAGTAGGAATACCAGGGCCACAGGCAGAAAGCTGATGCTGAGTGCAAGCTCCTCTCCCCTAAGATACCCAACCACAAGCAGCATCTTCAGGGAAGGAGTGGGCCAGGTCTCCTGTAGGGATTCAGTGCTGGCATGGCATATATGTGTAGGAAAGCCAAAGAAAGCAAAAGCAGAGGCATTGGCAAGATCTTGGAGGTGGCGGCTCAGGCAGGGAGGAGGGACACTGTGAACAGCGTCGTTCTGCTGTTGGGGGGCTCTGCAGGTGAGGGGCGGTGCAGCTGGCACGGGGTTGTCTCCAGCAAACAAGGTGTTGGGAAAAGAGAATTGCTCAGCATTTTGCTTAACCTTTGAAATGTTCTCTTCGCCCATATACAAAGAAATCTGGATAGAAAGAACTTGTCAAAGTTGGAAGAATCTTACTGAAATCCTGCTTCAGAAGGACACGCTCCTGGTTGGGTGTTTAGGGGTAACTGCAGCACGGGCTCCAGGAGGGTAGGGGGCTGAATAAGCAGAAGAGGTTTCCAGCCCCAGCTGTGGGTGGCAAAGGAGGTGCTTGTGCTGCAGAAGGGACATTAGATACATGATAGGATTTTGAACAGCACATTAATCTGTGCCTATAAAGCATTATCTGCTGACAAACGTGTGCTTTTAGGGGTAGGAGCTTAGGGAAAAGTCTCTTTATATCAGATCTCTGTATGACCTATATGAGATGAAAGCAAGCAGCTTGGTGGAGCACGCGTCTCCGTGATGACCAGCCACCTCCTTTCAGGTGTCCCGGCTACTGCAGGACTTGGGTCATCTTTCCAGACAATACGGTCTGAGTGAAGCTAATGCCAGACCCCATGTACCTCATTTGGAGCAAAAACCTCCCTGGGTCCCATCCTGCCATCCCGTACATAGCATTTCTCTCAGAGATTTGCATAATTTTCACTACAGAGCCCAAGCATACCCCAGGGTATGCTCTCGTGCCGTGAAGAGGTAGAAAGACCAAGAATTGGTGAAACTTCCCCCTTGCCCAGCACATTTTCCCACCCTGGAAGTTCTTCTGGCCAGAGAAATCCCCATGCAATCTGACCCTAACACAACGCTGGGCTGAAGAGGTTGCCGCCCCCCAAAACCAACCCATCCAAGGCAATGCTTCCAGCTGGTGCGCACCTGCCCGGAGCGTCCCCCTCGCCCCCAGGCAAAGCCCCGCTTTCTGACCCAGAAACAGGCTGGTTTCTAACCCAGGTGCTTCAGCTGGGGCGGGTGTTCAGCCTGGCCCTGCTCACTGGGCATCAGCTACTGCTGCTGGTGACAGACTGTCTCACACACTGTCAGAGGCACTGAGCGGATGCCATGCAGTTTGTGTGTAATTATTTGCCAGGAAACCAGAATTTGTTATTTCCAAAAATCCATAGGGCAGCACTAAGCTTTGTGCCCATGTGTGTTTTTAAAAATGCACGCAGATCCCAATACATGTCTTCGGCCTCATGCAGAAAATAGAGCATTTTTCAGTGAGCTTAGAGCATATGTTTGAAAAAAAAGGTATATTCCTGCTTTCTCTTTTGTAATGATGGTCTTAACTGAGTGAATGATTTAGATACTTTTGCAGAGGAAATCTCAGTGCCATAACACTTAAATTAAAATAACAGTTTACAAACTGTTGGTTTTGTAAGTGTTGGTGCTATTTTTCCACAAGTAGGGTCAGAGAGAGCAAGAGACCTGTTGGTGGATCTCTCTTTGAACTCAGTGAGCTCCTATTTTTATGTTTAAATTATTTCATGCCACATCAATAGTAAATGGTACTCTGGTTATAAAGGTAGCTGTTCCCCTAGTGATGGGAGGCAAAACTGTGCATGTCCTTCATCTAGAGAAATGTTTTATCTCAGGATTAAACAGCTGTCTTTCGTGACTTAAAAAATGACATTTTAAATTACATTCATGAAATAATTTTTCAAAAACCCCATGAAATTCTGTAACAAAAACCTTCAGAATTTATCCTGATAATTTGTCATTGACTTAACAGAAACACTTTTTTCCCCTGGCAGAAGTATTTCAGCAGACCTTTCCCACCTGCATAACAGGACTGTGCTTTTGTCTCCTAGTAGCACATTTGGGAGGTGATGGGAACACAGCGGGTGCTCGCCAGCCGGACGCGGGAGGCAGGCTCTGGGTAAAGCTGGCTTTACCTCCCCAGTTGCAGATGCAGCCTGTGCTGGGCACGGGAGGCAGCAGGGAGCGGATGCACACCCTGAACTCCGCTTCCCAGGGGACTTCTCCAAACTCCTCTATGAAAGCAAGGAGCCAAACCCACCTTATTGAAAATGAGCTGGTGCAAAAGGCTGAGGGATGTGGCACGGCGTCCCACCGCAGGCTCGACCAGCAGCTTCCCTTGCCATGGGTGAGCCAAGAGGGGTGGTCTTACAGCTGCCGGGCTGGGTGGGGGTGGCCTGGCCCAGCTGGCCACGGCCAGTGGTTAAAAATCACTGCCCGTTCCTGCACCACCTGCTCAAAATCACCTCCAGCAGATCTCTGCTGCTGCTTCCTACTTGGGGGGGTGCAGCCCCCCACCCTGTTGTTTCTCCATGCTGGAAGACCCTTCCCGCATCAGGACGGTGCTGTCCCTTGGCAGCACCGCCTGGGTCTGCGATGCTCCTGGGAGCGGCGGAGGCACCTTGCCCAAAGCAGGGGGGAGCGGGAGCGCGGCCCATCCCAGCGCACCTGGTGTGAGGAGGGTGCAGACAGCGAGCAGCAGAGGCTGGATTCTAAACAACTCCCCATCCCGATCCAGATACCCAATATTTGCACGGTGAGGTGCTGTGGAAAGGCAAGCAGGCAGTTGCAGGCGCTGTGCCGCCGCAGCAGCCAGGCAGGAGCCCTGCATTGCAGTCTGTGCTGACGGGGCAGACAAATGCCTTCAGCCAGAGGAAAGGGCTGTAACCCCCCACGTTCTCCCAGGGCCTCGCTCCATCTGTCAGCATCACCCAAGTCTTCGTTTCCACTACCGCTCCGCTTCCGATTTTAAATAGCGCAGTACGACAGGAGCAGCACATCTCAAGTGATGAACCAGCATTTCTACCGTGTAATTCCCTATTTACCTACTTTTAACTACAGCATCTTCTCTTGATCTTTATCTGATGAGAGCAATCTCTTTCCATCGGGAATCAGGTGATAAGCATTTAATCTCCTGCTATGGTTTTCTTTGGGCTCCTGCATCGCTGGCTTTGTCATCAGTTGTTCCGTGCTGGGTTATGAACAAAATGCTTTCATGCCACAATTTGTTGTCTGGTTGATAAACTGGCGTCTTTGGCCCTAGGCAAATTTGTAGTCATTAGTTAACGTGTAAGCAGAAATCAAGTGGCTAATGCGAACATACCTCATAATGTTTCTGAGTGGACAGCATGCAGGAAAACATTAAAGCACCCCGATTCTCAGCCCTGCACCCACAGTCATAGGAGGGAAAGGAACTTGCTGTGTTTTCTGACCCTCATTAGAGATCACGAACCGAGTGAGTTGGGGTTTGTCTTTCCCACCCTACGCCTGGTGAGGCTGGGCTGGGCAAAGGCCAGGGGCAGCGCACCTGGACACAGGTGGTGCCAAGGCTGTCCCCAAAGCGGTTTCAGCTCAGATCCTGCCTCCTGTTCCCGGCCTGCTTTTCCATGGCAGGGCTGGCTCTCGGCATCGCCACACCGGGCCATGGCCATCTGCCCTCCGTTGCGGGGAAACCAGGCTGGCGCCTGCCCAGGAGCAGGGTCACAGCACCCCACATCTCTTCCCTTGCTGCAGGAGCAGTAATCCAGTTCTCCAGCAGACCCCTGCACACTGCATCTGGAGGGGGACAAACCCAAGTCCTGACTGACACTGTTGGTTCTTCCATGACCTGAGAAAGTCACCTTAAACCATTCCCTAACCTGTACAGTAGGGTCAGTGCTAAATTCCCCCCTGCCACTTGCAAAGTGGTTGGGGTCAGGGAATAAAAAAATGATGCCATTCACATCCTTTCCCCCTTTAGGTATAATAAATATTTCTTCCTTAAAAAAAAAAAATTAAACCAAACAAACGGCAAAAGAGTGAAAAGAAGAAACAACTCCCTTTCCCATCAGATGCCCCTTTGAATTATTGAGGGTTACCTGGGGCATTTCCCCAGAGTCCCAAGGAGGGTCAGAGATTTGCTTTCTAGGCTCAGTGGCAGAGCTCCAGGGAGGGCTGGGACAGGCTGAGCTCCCCCAGCCCTTGGCCACAATATCCCTATACCCAACCCAGGCACAGAAAGCTGGGCATCATCCCACCCTCATCACAGGTACAGCTGGGCTCAGGCACTCCCCAGAAAGGGAGGAACCTTAAATACTTGTGCTGAAAACTTTCCAGCCTTTTGCTCCTGATGCAATTGGTCTGGGACTAATTGAAAGCAGGTTTTGGCAATGCTGCAGCAGAGACCTCTTTGATACAAACCTCAAAGAACGATTATCTTATTAAAGTTGCTTAGAAAACGTCACCCGCTCTATGTGCAGAGATGTCGGAGAGCCTTGGAAACCTTGAAAGCTCTGAGTGCCGATACTGAAGAAAACCGTTTTGATTGGCATCTTGTATTGCTATGGGCTGCCTGCTTTCTGACCATGCTGGGGTGGAAGAAGACCTGGTGAAATGTTTGTTTCACGTGGGGTCAGAAAGAGGACGATGCCATGGAGCCAGAGATGGGGCAGACCCAGTCAGCGTCTGCAGGTCCAAGGCATCCCGTGGGAACCCCCAGTGTGAAGCCTTTCCTAGCTCCGGTAGCGCTGCCCTTGACGGGGCTTTGCTTTTCACTCTGAGCTGTCGAGGGTTGCTGCCGGCACCCGGAGGTGTTTGTCTGTCCGTGGTGGTGGGTACTGCTCTGGCCAGTGCTTTTGGGGAGCCTGGGGTGCACGAGCGGGTCGGGGAGCTGCTGGTCTCCCACAGAGCTGAGGGCTCCAGCCCAGCCTGAGGGTTTGCAGCCTTCCGGGGGCCAGACACTTTCATTCAGCAGATCAAACCCTCGGTGGTCCCTGCACTGAGCTTGACACTGGGGGTGATGTAGTTTATGGCGCTGTGCAGCCATACTCCTCCTTGGGGTTGTCCCCAAAGAGTGGGGTGGGTATCGCATTAAAGGAGACACAAGGGCCCTTCGCTGTGCCGCAAGCACCGGGGCTGCAGCCGGCGCCCTGCCAGCCTGCAGGGACGGGACAGTCCCCCTGGCAGCGGGGTTCCTCCATGGCCTCGCTGCTGTTACAGCAACCTGTCACATTGTGTGGCAGCGGCCGATGCGATGCGAGCGGGGGCGATGCGATGCGATGCATGGCACAGGCCCCTCGCTTCCCCCCTCCAACCTTGCATGGGTGCCTTGCTGGGCACCCTCCCACTTCCCGAAACAGATGTTGTGTGGCTGCCCACGGGCACTCGGTACGTCACCCCCAGGATTAGGCCGTCTCTGGCAGAGCCGTGGCCTCTCAGGGCCAGCTGGCGCTTGCAGCCCCCTCCCGCTTGCAGCTTTAACACGGCGACACGCCGACACCGGCAGAGCAGTGAAACGCATGGAAACACTTTGTTGCCCTCCGACAGCAAATTTGCTCATTTGCGTCTCAGTCCCCAAGTGTGTGGAGAAAGACCCCCTTGCCACACTCCTGCAGCCTCCGAGCTGGCAGCCCCGCGCTGGTTTGAAAAGCAAAATCAACTGGCAGCAACGGAGCCACTCCGCTAATAGCCTTTCTCATCTCATTTTTTTAATAAAACATGCAAATACAGTAATCACCACCGGTTTGAGTCAGTGGGACTGAGAGCAGGTGAAAGAGAAACGTTGGGAAGAAGGAGAAAGTTGGGACGAGAGTTTAGCATGAAGAAACGCCTCTGCATTTGAGGGTGTTTTCTGCCCCTTCAGGAGCCAGCTGGGTGGTCATGGAGGCTGGTAGGTTTGGTGATGAAGGCTGGGTGGGTTTGGGGGTGGAGGCTGGTGGGTTTGGCAGTGGAGGCTGGTGGGTTTGGTGGTGGGAGCTGTCACTGCTCCAAGGACAGCGCTGCAGGAAGAGCAGCCTGGTGGCAAAGCTCATCCTCCTGCAGACAGGCCTGGAGCAGGCCCTCTTCTCGTATGCCAAAATTCAGGAGGAAGAGGCCAGCAGCTTTTGAGGTTTCCTTGCAGCCTCTGTGCAGGCGCACCTGGTAAATACTGCAGGCTCTCTGTGAGCTGGTTACCAGATGAGGCTGTTGGGAAAGAGGACACGAGGGCGCTTCCCTCTGGGGTTTTAAATCTTGCTGTGGAGGAGTGAGAAAGGCTGCGCGAGATGGCAGCCGATGAGAAACTCCTCCCCGATGTGTTTTTTGTCTGGTCTCTGCAGAGTGACCTGCCGGCAGCTCCTGGTGCGGCTGTGGAGGCGGAGCTGCCGGTTGCTGCCCGGGGCTGTGGGATACCACGGGGCGTGCAGGGCAGCGCTGCTTCTTCGGGTGTTTTGGGAGCAACCTGGAGGTCTGTCCTTCCGCCCGAGGTGGGGAGAAGATGCGTTCGGACCTTTGGGCAGCCCTTGGCATGGCGCAGGGCAGATAGGCACTGCCATCCCTCAAGCGTTCAGCGCCTGGCGGGGCAGTTCCCAGCAAGGGCTTGCCTTCTTCTGCTCACTAGGACGGTGGCCTTTCTGGCCCGGCCCCACATCGTGGTGCTAACAGTGTCTGCTGAGAAGGAGCCTGGAGCCCACCAGATGCAGGCTGGTTTTGCTGGTCCTGTTTTCCTCGCCACCTCCATCGCTCTTGCTGGGTGCCAAGTACATCGGGTGCTGCTGCCGAATAATTTAAATTATTCCTAGTAAGCCTTGAAATCAAATTGCAACAGACATCTGCTTCTCGTCTGGCTGCCCTGGCGCACAGAAATGCAGAATTATCCTGTGGCTTAAAAACCCAAAACTAGGTGCGATGCCCTGAGCTGCGGACAGCAGTGCTCGTGCAGGGGCCGCGCTGCCCGTCCTGCCCCATCCGGCATGCCTGGCCAAGTCCAGCTCACCCCGCTGCTTGGGCGGCCCAAGGAAAGGGCAAAACTGGGGGTGTTGTGGAGCTGAGGTTCGCGGCAGGGAGCCAGCGGCACGGAGGGCAGCGGGGGTGACGGAGCCTGCGTGTGTCATGGCGGCAGTGTGCTGGCT
Source organism: Pygoscelis adeliae (assembly GCF_000699105.1). NCBI lineage: Eukaryota > Metazoa > Chordata > Aves > Sphenisciformes > Spheniscidae > Pygoscelis > Pygoscelis adeliae. The sequence continues at coordinate 3,439,364 of NW_008824034.1, forward strand.
TTAGCGGGGCTTCTAGGCATTTCCGTTAATAGGTTTCAAACATAACCACCATTAGTCCCTCGACAAAGAGAAAGTCTTCATTATGCAAATTCTCATCTTAAAGCTTTATTCATGTGCTTCCTGGCAGGCTTTCCTTTAATCTCAAGAGCAAGATTGCTTGGAATTACCATATACCCTTGTTAATTGCATTAAAAAAAAAAAAATTCAGCAGAGATTGTTTTTGCCATAATCAAGAGTGATTTTGATTAGTACTTCTGGAAATCAAAATGTTTTGCTGGGAATGGAGAACGAGGACGGCAGCGCTACCTCGTCCCCTGCGAGGAGCGGGGGCCATCCCAGCTGGGGAGCTGTGTCCCACCGCTCTCAGCTGGCTGTGCCCCGGACCGGGGCGACGTACCCCTGGCATCAGCCCGTCAGTCCTGCTGCCGCGACGTGTGCAGGGGGCTGAGTTTCTCCCGTACTTCGCTTCCCGGCAGAGCCCTGTCTCCCCTCATCCCGACGGGCTGCCGACAGGGATGTTTGTGCAGGGGCATGTCCCTGGGCAGTCTGTCTTCCCTCGCAGCGGCCGAGGAGCTGGCGGAAGTTCGGAGTCTGCTTTTCAAGGCAGAACTGACTTCAGGAGGAGGTCTGTGTTCAGGAGACAGCCTGGGCACGTCTCTGGAGACAAGTGCAGCTGCAATGAAGCTGTCCTTACCCGCCTGGCCCGCCAGCGCTGCTCCATAACACCCCAGCTCTGAGGAGCTCTGCTCTCCGTACACGCACAGAACTGTGCTTTGGTCTTAGCAGTCAGCAAGAACTCAAGATTTGCAAGCAACTTGGCACTGGCAAGTAAATTTCCCACGTGTTTGGCAGGTGGCTGGGGCCAGCGCCCAGGCAGTGGTGGTGGAGAGCATTGGCGAGCCTGAAGCTCTGGTCTGTGCTGACTGGGATCACTGCTCTGGCCGGTGGCGGCGTGCCATTGCCTGCTCCAGGAGAGGTCCCTGGGGACCCCCGGTGCTGCCAGAGGCACCCCAGCTGCTGCAGAGGTTGCAGCAGCCATTTGCCCCCCGCAGACCTTTGGGCCCGTATCTTTGCTGAGACAGCAGGAAACACCGCTGCGAGGATCCAGTCCAGCACCAGCAGCACGATACGGCCCTGCACCCAAAAACCCTCCATCCCCAGCACCCTGCCCAGAGGTGCCAGTGCAGCCGTGGGTGCCCTGCACAGGGAACCACCTGCATGTGCCGACACCGTAACTCAGAGCCAAAAAGGCTCGAGGTTTGTCGCTGGGGAGACCCTGGTGCTTTCAGTTACCTTGGCACGCGCTTTCCTCCTGCTCTCCCACCTGCTGCCCGCCGCACTGCTCCTAAGGTAGATGCATACAAGTCAGGCAGTTTGAATTACTTTCCACTGCCCTTGTACCTGCTTTGCATTCTCCCGTAATCTCCCGGGCTGTCAATCTCGTACCGTCGTGGGCTCTCAATTCCCAGGGAAGCTAAACACAGATATATTGCACAAAGAGATCCGTGGGCTGGCGCTAAAAATGGAGTACACCTTAACTCCGAGTGCTGCAGACGGCCTAGCAAATACTGGGTGTGAATTATGATACTGTAATTCAAGGTTTGTCAAACAGTGGGGCTTAATTAGAATATATATATAATTGTAAAAACTAAAAAGCTGACGAGTACAATTGTGCGTTTGAGCTGCCTGCTACAGAAAATAATGAGGAGAGAATACATTAAGGCACAAAACCCTTCTACCTTCAAAGAGCAGCTAGCTCTGATTAAAAATACTCCCGGCAAGGCAAGGGTCCTCAGCGAGAGGCAGGGAACCTGCAGCACCAGCTTGACCATAACTCTCACCTCTGTTTTACAGCCTCCATCCAGCGCAGCTGCAGCCTTGGGGTCCCCCCACCTCCCCATTCTGGTGTTGAGGGACCACAAGATGTCCCAGCTCGGTTTCTTTTTATTATCATATTAAAGAAAAATATGGAAAACATGTCTTGTTTGCCTGTTTCTCCCCCCGCCATAGACCTGCAGTCCCACGGATTCTCCAGCGCCATGCAGCGCCAGTACGCAACCGCTCCTCGGCCGGCTGGCGCACAGGGCCAGCCCCTGGGGGTGTGCGTTTGCTCCCAGCAGCCAGGGACAAGAGTCCTGCCAAGGACCCAGTGCAAGGGTGGGGAAAAAAAAAAAAAAAACAAACTAGTCTGGTCATCAACCCCGGCGAAGATCCCGTACTGCTCCCTGACACCGAGCAACCAGCAGAGGATGGTTTTGCGTATCAGTGGTTTTACAGTCCTGTAACAGGTTGCAGGCAGCGTGGGTACATCCTACAGGGGAGGTGAAACGTCAGGGTGTGCAGGACCTCGACTGCTGAGCATGCATTACAGAAAAAGACCTCAGCAGCGGGCTGCTTGTGAGCTGTGGTACGTAGGAACGTGCCCCAGCTTCTCCTGGAGAGTATAAACCCTTAACGTAAAGATACTCTGTGCTGTGCTTGGGTTCCCATCAGAGAATGAGCTTTGGGAGCCCGGGAGACCCGCTGCTCCGCCGATAGCGAAGCAGGACCAGGGCCCCAGGAGCAAAGGGTTTTGCATGAGACAGTGCAGGGAGCAGCGGCACTGCCTCCCGAAAAACTGTGTTTGCAAGGTAAACACGCATACCAAGTGCTGGTTGGGTTTTAAACGTCTGGCTGTGAAGTGCTGGGTTTGTTACTGCTTAGTAACTGAATAAAAGAATGAGGAGAAGAGCATTCAGCTCTTATCTGTCGGAGTGAGCAGGCAAGTTTGCATGCCTTTGACAGCAGTGCTCGGTTATTGATCCATAAAAGGTGTAATACGTCTCTATAACACCCTTTGCATGAAATAAAGATGTTGTCAGCTTCAGTTAACTGGCAATCTGTTATTAGTCCTTGCCAATGCCTAGGGGATTCCTGGGTTTAAATTGCCCTGGAGAAGGATCTCGGTTTGCTGTGGGCAGCAGTGGGAAAGCCCTGGGAAACGGACTGTGCCAAGCGCCGCAGCTCCTAGAGAAGGTTTTACCGGATGATTCAGTGCTTCAACACTTCCTAACCTTCACGCAGGCTGCGTGCACGCCTCTCCCCGGTGGGGGGTATTCCCCCTGGATGGTTGCAGCCCAGGACACGTTAGCGGTTGCTGTTCTATATCAGCCCCGCAAGGATGGAGGGCCCTGAGCACCTTTCACCCCCCCGAACCCACTGGTGTGCCAGCTGGCTCTTGGAGGCTGATTTTGGAAGTGGCACCCTCCCCTCGTCCTGTGGTGAGAGATGCCAAGGGGAGCTGTCACCAAATGTGGGGAGGTGTAAGTGGCTGGCGGGTCCGGAGAGCCCCCCCCAAGCCAGGCAGGGGGGAGCCCGTTTTTGGGGGCACTCATTCCCTGCAGGGCCCGTGGCCCCGCTAGGGGGGCATCTCCGTGCAGGCCCAGGAACCCCGTAGCCCTTCAGCAGAAGAGCGAGTCAGCTGCACGCACCCCCAGGGCTGCCCACTCCCCCCTCACTCTGTATTTGGGCTCCTGTGTCAAGGTGAAGCACGGGGAGGATGCGCTAACAGCAGGGCTCGGCGTGCAGCAAATCAGCGCCCTTAACATTTACTTAATCACAGAGAGCAGAGGGAGCGGGGGGAGAGGGAAGGGATGGCTCCTAGCATACCAATGCGAGTCTTGGTGCTGCCACCATATCCCTCCTGCCTGCTCACCACAGAGATGGGGAACCGAAATGAAACATGGCGATGACGCGTTTCCCCCGGTCGGGTTTGTAGCGCTTCTCATCCCGCCAGAGACACGCCGCGGTTTTCCCCTTCCACCTTTTTTTAAACACAGTTTAAAATAGAAAGACAAGAATGAAGGAGACCCAGCGGTTCCTGAAAAATCCAGTAAAGGCTGGGGAAAAAGCCATGCTGGGAAAGGGAGCCTGCATGAAATTGCCGGAGTAGCAAGCTTGGGACAGTTGGCCACAGCAGTAATGAGCTTGTGGGGTCTCAGCAGGGACATGCTGGTGGTTCGGCAGCACCCTGTGCAAGTGCTAGAGCTGGGCAGGTGTTTTTTCGGCGCCGTGGATGGTCTTGCATGGTCCTTACTTAGCTCCTTTGCACTGACAGACCACTTGATAACCCTGCGGCTTCATCTGGGCTGTCAGAGCACGAAAGCATCACCTGTCTCACGGTGCCAGTATTTTGCCAGCAATAAGGCCCAAGAGGCAAATATTTTGGGAAGGGAGTGGAGGGGCGTGCAGGGAGGCTGAAGGTGCCAAGCACAGCCCTGCCACGCTGCTGTGCTGAGCAAGGGGCTCGTCCGCATGCCTCGCTCCGCAGATTTCACACGGTGGTAACTGGGCTCCACCTGCAATGGGGCATCGCCCGCTGCCGGCCGTTCCTCTGGGCTCACAGGGGGAGCGCTGGCATCCTTCATCTCAATGAGAAACGCAGCCGTGAGCTGGGACGTGTATTACTTACACACACACACCCCCAGCCGTAGCTTAACGCCGAGCGCTTTGCCAGGGGAGAGAAGCCCATAGCAACTTTCCAGCCATAGACCCTGCATTTAAATCACCCTCAGGTTTGCTGAGTGTACATTTAAATAGACGGCAAATGAAATGAGATGTGATGTGTGAGTAAGTGAAACCGGAGCTGGAGGTGTTGCAGTACTTAGTGACCACTCTCGGTAGAAGTTTTTCACCAAAATGCTGATACCTGCTTTCTGATGGACTGGTGCCTTCCCGTTGTTATTGTCCTTGTCAGTAAAGCTTTAAATTTATTCATGAAGCACGCTGGAGCTCAGGTGGCAATAGCTAAATCCATTTAGCAGTAGGAATAAGAGGAAAGCCATTTTAATGTTCTCTTGCAGTGCTGCAGTACTTAGCAAACCCAAAGGATATTAATTACTCAGCATGCTCTGAGATGTAAAAGCATGAATTTATCAAGACAAATACATTCAGAACTAGGGTAAGTCAACAGTAATTAACGCAATGCAAAAAAAGATGGAGAAAGGAAGGATTAGCTGGCCCTATCACAGGAGAACACGGCATAGCGCCGAGTTATCCCCGGGATATTATAAAGTGACTGGAGTTGTGGTGAGGCATCTCTAACAAAAAAATCTGCCTGTGCCTGTCAGGGGTATCCCTGGGACGGGGGTTTGGTCCTGGTATGCATTACCAAGGCAGAATGATGCAGGCGGTCTCTGAAATGCTAAGTTGTGCTTGGCAGCCAGCAGCAGCATTTTCATACGAAGCCTTTGATGTTGGAAGGCGCTTGTGAAGAAGAGGTGCATAGGGCTTTTTTGTTTTTCACTGAATTTGTCTGCGCTGTCCCAATGTTTTCATGGTGTTTAGCAAACGTATAATCGTGAGCACAGCCACAGATGAGTGGCAGCTCAAGAGATGAATTGGTAGGCTCCCCTTGACAAATTTAAGCATAGCATCCATTAGGGCAGACAAGTGGAAAATCCAGAGATGACTGCTCTGCAATTTAACAGTCACAGCATTTGGAGAAGGCTGATGTCTTCCTCATCACTGGTGACGGGTCAGGTTCAGAAAAAAGCAGAAAGACCTCTAAAAACTAAAGCAATTTGAGCAAACGAGTCTAGCCGCACTGTATTTAACGGCGGTTTACTTTGTGCGGAGCGAGTACAACCAGTGCAGATTCTTTGTCTCCAGGTCATGGCGACAACCCAGATGACTTCAACCTAGAAGATGCCCTGTATGACCTCAGCACCAAGCGACGTAAGTCACATTTATTTATTCTTTTAAAGAGGAGAAAACAAATAGATGTCAATAGATGCAATTTGTTCTTTGGGATCTGATGCCGGTGGGAGGGTGGTGGAGGATATGGGCTACCTCATCGTCTGCCCGGGGAGATGCGGTGTCCAGGCTTGCCAACACGTGGGTCTGGAGGTAGTCCTGGAGAAGCTGGTTGCTGATCTTGTGCCCTTCGCTTTCTGATTCCCGTGAGCAAACCGCAGAGGCACACCAGTGCTTTGATGTAGCGACAGCACTGACCACATCTTTTTGGCTTCCTTGCCTGCGTTAGTAACACCTACCATCAAACATGCCCCTGTTTGCCTGGAAGATAATGCATTAGCTGCCGGTGAGGGCAACCTGCTGAGCCCGGCCGGGCAGGGGCAGCGCCGGGTCCTTCCCTGGTCCCGCTGCAACACGGTGCTTGAGGAAAGCAAACGGCATGTTGGGTTGTTCCTTTGCTTCGCTTAATTTCAAGTGTAACCCGTCAGTTAAAAGAAACTCATTTCTGAAGGGGGTGCCTTGCTGCTGGCATGCTGATATTTAATATTTGGCTTTGAACTATATAAGTTCTATGTAAGCTGGGGCTGGGCTGTGTCACTGAGGGGACAGCGGTGCCTGGCAGAGCTCAGCCTCAGGCCTGGCAGAAACAGCGGCAAGGTCAGGGGGCTGGCGAGGGGTTTGCACCACCCTGGGTGGAGGAAATTCGGTGGAGCAGCTCTCATTTTACATCCAAAAGAGATAACCTAACCGCCAGCACAGCAGCTGATGGGAGGAGGCTCGTCTCCCTTCCAGGGGCACGTCGCAGGCCTCCACCCAGCGCCGAGGGCTGAGCCCAAGCCAGGTCTGCACCTGGACACGTTGGCAGCTCCCCTTCACTGTCCGGCCACGGAGGCGCAGCAGCGGAGTTGCAAATGCTAGCGCCCAGGACCCCTCGCTGCCCATCCCTTCCCGTGTGGTTCCTGGTGACCATCCCCAGACGCAGCGCCCGGCCGGACGCTAGCAGGGAGCGCTCTGCGAGCGATGCTGGCCCCTGTGATCGCACAAAATACACCTACAAGTGTTTAAGTGAAAGCTGTAACAGGCTTCGAAACCTCTTACTTTATATTCTAACAACACACAGACACTTGGTCTGTGTTATGTTGGAGCTTACGTGGAATAAAGAGTGAGGATGCTCCATGCATCTCTCCTGCGGAAAAAAAAGGGGATAGGATAGACTATGTGGGATCAGACTTGGTCATGGGTCTCAGGGATCTCATCTAGGATTTTGCAAGCCCTTTAATACAGTATGTGGAGACATGGTTAGAAACGCCTAATGGCTACCTCATGCAGAGGGAAAGCAGCGTTTCCCCAGGCTGGAGTCCCAGCTGCGAGGGGGGGAAGAGGCAATGCTGTCCCCACAGCCTCCCCCAGCTGCTGCATCCCGCTCTGGACTTCATCACATCAGCCCCGGAATAAAAGCAAACAAAGGGTCTGGAGTCGGGTCACATCAAACCGTACTGGCACACTGGAAATGAAGCCCAGCAGAAGCACTCCGGTATTCAGAAGCGCAAATGGAAATTAATGGGAATAGAGCAGCCACAACTCTTGCTCATAATTTATTCATATACTTGGTAATGCTAGCCACTATTAATAGATAGTTGTTTACAGGGGGTGAAAAAAATACCCCCCCCGAAGGCTGACTGTAGCTTGTTTTAGCCCAGGAGCGGGCAGGGGAGCTGGGATCTGAGCATCGGGGTGTCACCAAAATTCCTCCAGCTGACAGGGAACCTCCCGTACATAATGCAGCACTGGAAATTATCTGTCATTTAACTAACCGACCAGGCAGGGGACAGCAAAACATTGGCAGCATACTCTTGTTTTCCACGCTGTTCTGTACAGTATCTGTCCTTGCTCTGTTTGTTGCCGTCTCCGGGAGTCTTAATTCGGAGCAGTTTATTACAGCCCTCTGCTTTTCGCTTGGCGGGATGCTGGCCTGCACCGGGGCAGCGTTCAGCCCCAGACACAGCTGGTGCCCCGCAGAGCTCTGGGCTCAATCCTGCACGGGGCTGCAGCCACTCGCCCTCGCACACAGGCAGTCCCGCTCCCTGTGGCCATGCGCCGTGCGCGTGGGGGTTTCGTGGCTCTGGGCTACGAGGTTACAAGTACAAACCAACGACGGTCAGCTGGAAAGCTCGTGGTGAAATCTTTGCCATTTATTCTCGAACCAGAAGTGACACGTTTTCGGTGGTGCCCATGACTAACATTCTCCTCCCTGTCTGTTTTGTCACAGCCACTCCCAAGGGCCCCAGAAAGCCGGCAGGTGGGACAGGTGAGACCTCCTTGCGTGCACATCATTTAAGCACAGTGCGGGGTTTGCTTCCCATGGGGGTTTGAACCGTGCGAGTCCCCCCGCCGGCTGCACGTGTGCGGCTGGGTGCTGCTGCCTTAGCAGAGGCTTTGGGATGCCTTCGCTTGCCCGTAAGAAAGCTGGTGCCGGTGTGCATATGTGTGCTTCTCCTGTACGGCCGAAGTAAATGCAATATTGATATTTCTGTCCATGCTGAAGGTGAGTGACAGTGGAGCGTTTATGGCCAAGGCTGAATTTCGCACACTTTGCAGTATCCTAATGGAAAAGACACAAATCACCACTCAGTTACACAAGGGCTTTTGTTTCTGGCTGCGTGGCACCTACTAGCTTTCCTTCCAGGAGGGATCCCAGAGGGTATATTCCTTCCTTTTTTTACTCCAAGATATCCCTGACCTCCACAGAAAGGCCCAGCCTGGTGACATTTCCCCATCCAGGCAAAAATGTCTCTCCGACTGTTTGTGCCTGTCAGATGTGCTGACTGGCCGGCTCCACAACATCTGCCCTGGTTGAGGAAGCTCCCTTAAATTCACCCGAGTTTCATCGCCAGCAGCTTCTCTGGCCAAAAATACCTACTTAAATATAGTGCGGTCACAAGAGCTGAGGGTTGCTCAACCCCGCCAGAGGAGCCTGAAATAAACTGCAGCGGGGGAGTGCTCAGAAGTGAACCTGCTTGCCCCTGCATCAGGATCTTGGCACAAATTTAAGCAAATCCAACTGTCCAGCTCCTTGGCCACCATGGTCTTTGCTAGGAACAAGAAAAGCCAAGTGCCAGAAGCACGCGCAGGGCTTTGTCATTTGGATCGCAGCCCGAATGAGAGGCAGTTTGATCCAATAAACTCTCCCTGGGAAATGTATGCATGCCGAGGCCAAGGATTCGTCTCAGCAAGTTTCTTCTTCCCCAGGGAGTGCTCTTTGGATGAGTGATGGCACCAGGGGCCTCCTACGACGGGTTCCTGTGCCCTGGCCCCATCTCCCATGCATGCTCCTCTCAGCCCAGGGTCACTCGTGGGCAGCTGTGCAGGGAGCAGAGCAGGTCCCAGCCACTGGCTCAATCCCCGCAGCACCTTCTCATCTGCAGCCTCTGCCTCGGGAGATGCCGCAGGACACCGGCAGGGCTCCCCCCAAAACACATTATTTTGGGGTCACTCAGGCTGGGGGTGGGCGGCAAGCCACAGCTTGGATGGGGAGAGTTAAATGATGGCCAGGCTGATCTGAAGGCTCTGCAGTACGGTTGCGATTGAGTAGCAGAGCAGCTGGACGCCCTTTTCAGCTCCACGCTGACTTGGGCGCTGGTGGCCTCTGGCAATGGTGCAACGTCACTTGCACAGCACCCACAGAGCTGCCGCGTGGGGGGTGCGTGCCGAAAGCCTCGCACCGTCCCCACAAACGATGGGGGTTTTAACGATCCCTTCTCTCCTGCAACAGGCTTTGATTTGGCTGATGACTTTGACACCCCTCTGGAGACTACCACCAAACCAGCCAAGCCGACTCCGAAGCCCTTCCCCAGGCCGGGGAAGCCAGGTAGCGCAGAGCTCCCCCACACCTCGGGGAGGGTACTCATGTGCTCACCTTCAGGGCTCCAGATGGGGGAAAACGCTCCCTGAGGTAACCGGGAGCCATGCCCGCAGCCAGGAGGCTGAGATCAGGCGTTGACAGATGCGGTCTGGCAAGTTTTGGTGACCACCAACAGGTGACTTTAAAAGGTGACCACCTCCTCCTTCCCTGCTGTCATAGTGGAGCCGGCAGAGGAGATGCTCCAGGCTCTCGCTGACATGCCAGGAGGGTCGGCGCCAGCATTTCGCCATCCTCCCTCCCTCTCTGCCCACGTGCCCCCTGCATGAGCCGTATCGGGGGCTTCGCCAAGCAGCATTTGTAAAAGGTTTTAACTGGGATGGAGCTGTTCGCTGCTATTAGGTGGGAGTTTTCATCGCCAAAGTAGCACATCCTTTATGTGTATCGTTTCAGCAGCGCCTGGTCCTGCTCCTGCTCCTGTGTGCTGTGGGTAGCTGGTGGGGGTGGCGCGGGGCTGCCCTCACAGTGGCAGAGTGCCCGTGAGCGGACGGTGGCGTGCGTCCCACCGGCAGCGTGTTTGGGAGGGATTTTCCGAGCAGCCCTGCTTGTCCCCTTCTCAAAATGCAAGCCCCGCTGACACATGCCCCGGCGCAGGGGATCCCTACGAAGGTGCCCACCACCCACACGGAGGGCTTGAGCATCCCCAGGGCACTGACGGGCAGAGGGTACCCCCGGTGTCAGGGGCAGCTGAAGCTGTGGAGAGACCAGAGCACCAAACCATGCCAGTGCAGCCCCAGTCACCCTGCAGGGAGGGTGTTCCCCTCCCAGCGTTCGTCTGAATGCATGTTTGAGATGGTAACATCATTTTCGTCTCTTTTTTTTCCCCTCCCTTCAGACAACAGCTTTTGGGATGTCATCCGCACCACCAAGCAGCCAAAAACTACGAGGGCCCCTCCCAAGCATAACCCAGGTAAGCGTGAGCTCCCCAGCCCCCCGCAACTTCACCCCAGCTCTGCTGCCAGCGCAGGCAGAGCCTTCGGGATGGCAGCGCTGCCCCTCGCCCCGGTATTTCCAGCCTCTAGTTTGTTTGTTCACATGAGACATCTAGGAAAAAAAAAAATAAAATAGAAAACCACATGGCGGACAGGGTATCTTGGCATTACCCTGCACTCACTTCCCCGGGGGTCTCGTTGACTCCTGGACCATTTTGCCTTCCTCTGCCTGTTTTAAGGCTGTGGGCTTGCTGTCCTCCCCGGCACAGTGCGGTGCAGCACAGCACCGCACAGCACCGCACCGCACCGCACCGCACAGCACAGCCAAGCCGCTCTGGGCTCCACTGGCACACCCGGCACACAGGCTCAGGGCACCCTGTCAGCTGGGTGCTTTGCTGCCTGTTCGGACAGAGTTTTGGCAATAGGTGCTCCCAGGCTTAAAAAAATAAATAATCCATTTTAGATCAGAATAAACTAAGGTGCGAGCTGGTGGGAGGACTGAGGAGCTCAGGTTGGCTCCGTGCCACGGTTTTAGCTGCCGTTTAGCGAAGGCAGTAGCTGCTCTGTCAGAGCCGGGCTGCTCAGGGTACCAGCTGGGCGGCTCACGGAGGAAAATAACATCAAGCAATCAAGTTGCAGGCTGCTCCAGCCGGCACGCCAGCGCGGCACAGCCGCCTCCTTCCCCTCCCAGGCGTCACCCCTGGCACTGCGGCTCGCTGGGCCCTCGGGAGCACCGGTTTGGCTCTGACCTTTTCTACCCGGCTTGATTTATCCAATTACCTGGCACTTGAGCCACGGCATGAGACTGTTTCTGCAGGAAGAACACGACATTTCTCACCACAGTGGCGCAGGAGCACGAAACGGGGTGGGTTTAGAAGATGCCACAATGCTGCATAGCGAAACTGGGAGATGTTTGTGTCGGGGGCTTCATCTCTTTCACTGGCACTTTTCCCTGGCAAAGCTGAGCATTTCCTTGATGAATTAATTAATTGCAGAGTTCCCCAGCCTGTGGCCAGCACTGCTAACCCCTGTGTTGTTTTCTAGCAAAGAATCCTATGGATTTTGACTTGGCTGATGCCCTTGATGATAAGAACGATGGGAAAGATGGTGGGAGGCCGGACATAAGGCCAGGTGAAGGTACGTTGACTTCCCCTCTCCATCCTACTTGCCAGCAGCCACGCTGTCCCCCGGGACCTGTGGGAGATGCTCCCCGGCCCCTCCCGGGCACAGGCTCTCACTGCCAGACACCATCCCAGCTGAGTGATGGGGTAAGGAGAAACAAAGGCGCTGCCTTGTCCGAGGCTCCTGCCTGCAGCCAGCACCACGCTGCCCTTGCCCTGCCCGCGCAGAGGAGGGGGATGTTTCCGCAGGCAGCGCAGCCCCTTCCTCCGGGGCCGTGGGGAGGGAAGGAGCCCCCACCTCGGCAGTCCTTGGCAGAGAGGGGCTCTGCCTAACGACCTGTTGCCTGTCTGCAGGTTTCTTTCCCAGGGTCTCTTCTGACCCATTAAATTGCGGTGATTGTGTTAAGTTCCCCCTCGTCCTTGTACCTGACAGCTATTTAACCGAGGGCATGTGCTGTTGGGGTTCGCGGTCATTGCCAAGACATAAATCTAGAGCAGGCTTAAGTCCTGGCATAACATACGCTATGGGCTGGGAGATTTTTTTTCCATCTCTAAAATACTCTGGTGAATGAATCATTTGTCTGCCAGGATTGTTCCCTTGAGCACTTGAGCTAGAAAACAGACTTTGCACGGCTAGTTTATTGATGTCGGGATGGCTGTATACCCTGCTCACACGTGTAATTAATAGTCAGATATTTTATTAGATTGTATTAACTAGGTGACTTGTCTGCACTTTGATATTCTGGGCTTGTTGAGGTTTCAGACTCCTGCAGGAACGGTTGAGGCGTTGAACTGCTGGAATGTGGCACCGCTCACAAACCAGCACACTCATTCCCCCGGCATTGCTGCACCCTGGACTGCCCAGGACCTCTCCCGGTTCTGGCATAGTCAGGGTCTTTTTTCTTTTTACACTCATTACTAAGCCCATAAATCTGTTTTTTGTGGTAAGCTGGTGAATAAGACAGTCTCTTCCAGGCTGTTAAGGCAAAGATAACCCTTCCCAAGGCGCACAATCAGAGAAGGAGCCTTCTGCTGGCTCGGCGTTGGGTCTCTTCTCCCATCACGCGCCTTGCTGTGCCCCGAGGCTCCCTCTGGGACTGGAGCCGAGGGATTCAACAGCTCCGCTCACTCAGCTGCTGATTCCCAGACCGTGTTTCTCTGCACCTACCTGGCACGAATTAAACATTCCTACTACAACTGTGTCTGAAATAACTTTTTCACCTATACCGAGCCGTGCCAGTGCTCAGTTCTTCCCGCGGCTCTGTCCCTCCGGGAAGGAGGAGAGTCAGCTCCCTGCCTGCAGGACCCTGGGCCAGGCTGGCACTGCCAGGGGCTCGCCAGAGGCAGGACAAGGGCACGCTAGTCTCCAGCAGCACAGCCACTGCACACACAAACCGCTTCTTCCTCCCTCCTCCTCTGCCAGCTGAGACTGAGCAGCCAAAACGTTTCATGAACTCATAAATATGTCAGTCATTTTGGTTAAAAAATAATAATACAGTAGTATTTAAACTTTGATTCAGGGGTATTTCTTTCAAGCTAGACTTAAAGTCAATTATTACCTCTTTTATGAGCTTAAAATAATTTGGGGTTAAACTTTTTGTTAACATTTGGTAATTGTGAGAGAAGCAGAATTGCTTATTAACCGGTCCCTGTTCTCACTGGGGATGGAGTAGCTGGCTGACTGGGAGCCACTGGTTTAAATGGGCGTGCAAACCCCTGCTCTGGGCCCTACTGCACAGAAAGCCCCACACGGCTCTTCAAAATAGATGGAGAGTTTTAGAGAAAATACTTGAATGAATAAAGCAGCCTCTGTCTGCCCGGCAAAGAAACGTTTCCCCAGGAGCAGGGGTTTGCAGTCCCACCCTGGGTGCGTGATGATGCTCACGGGTGAACCCCGCCAAGAATCCCCCAAAAGTCCCATTTCCAGGCCCTGCCCATCCAAAGGCACTCGGTTTTTGGGATCCCTCTCATCCCAAGCAAGCCACGCACTATATTTTCTCCCCAGTATGTTATTTTCTAGGCAGCTCTGGCTGCGTTCACCCTCCCAGGAAGGCGGCTTTGGTGTTTTGCTGGGTGAATTTGGCTTTTGCAGGTTGAGAGGGCGAGCTCCACCACTGCCACAGAGCACACGTGAAACCTGTGCCAAGTCTCCACGGGGAAGCCTGTGGCCACTACCTCCCGATGGGGCCGCGTCGCCCCTTGGGCGCCAACCACCATTTGTTCTTGTTATTTTTAAAGCAATTTCAGACGACGACCTGGCCGGCATCGTGGATGGCGGTTACAGCCCGGATAAGAAGAAAGGTAAGCGGTGAGCTACGCACGCTCATTTGCTTTAGCAGTTGCGTCTCGGGCAATAACCGCTGTATTAGCCAACCTCCTAGAAACTGCCCTGTGCAGAGCAGAGCTCACCTTCTCGACAGGGGCGTGTGTGCAGGGAAAGGGGGTGTCTCAGGGGAACACATAGTTTTTGGCCTCCACAGTCACACCTTGTGCCAGCAGTTGGAGCTGCTTATTTTTGGTCCCGTGGAGGCTCTGCAGCTCCAGCTGCCACCAGGGCAGATGGGACCCGCATCTCACCTACCACTTCAAAAGCAGACGCCCGCCCCTGTGCCGTGAGAGGGCACAAGCCTTCATTTGCCTTCCACCATGCGACCACCGATGGTTGAAACAAGGAGGAAAACCAGCAACAGTGGGATAAGCCTGCACATTTGCAAGGATCCACAGCATTAAATATTAACAGCAGTTGAGTAAAGAGATGAACACCACAAGCCCAATCAACATTTAATGAATCCCTGTGCCGAGGACAAACCACATCAGAGGCATTAATACAATGCTGACCTGCTTCCATAAATTCAGGATGCAAGTGACTCGGTAAGGACTGCAGCTTCCAGCAGGAGCAGCTTCTCCTCCCAGCCCAGTTTCTGCAGGGAAGGTGATGTTAAAATAGACTTCAAGCCAAGTGAAGATTCCCTGACGTGGAGCTTAGCCAGTCACGTCCCTGTGATGGCACAAGTATGCTGTGTGACTATCTGACAACATTTCATTTATCCGCTCTTTACACCGAGAGCAGTACGGGGCGGAGGTGAGGTTAACTGTTTTGCAGGCAGAGGTGTCCCCTGCAGGTGCTCTCCCCCAGGCTCCCCCCAAGCACGCACGGTGGGAGAGAGGAGCAGCTTCAGACCCCTCTGAGAAGCAACAACGAGCCACCCCGGGCAGCCAGGCGGAGGTGTGGGGCAGCAGAGACACTGCACCCCACGGGGGCATACGCTCACCCCCAGCCCAGGGGTGCCCCTGGGGCTGTGCTGCCGCCCTTCCCCTGCATGCCTGCTCCCTCCCGGGCTGCCTGGTATGGCAGCGGGGGGAGCAGAGGGGCGCGGGGCCGCTGATGGGCTTGTGTCTCTTGCAGGTGCCGGGGGCAACACTGACAGCGACTACGG
>NW_008824034.1:3454572-3455526 GCF_000699105.1 Pygoscelis adeliae
CCCCAGCCCCCCGGCTCCCTCTGGGCCCACAGGCAGAGTGGCAGAGACGGGGGCGATCGCCGGTATCGCCAGCGCCCTGGCCATGGCACTCATCGGGGCCGTCTCCAGCTACATCTCCTACCAGCAGAAGAAGTTCTGCTTCAGCATCCAGCGTAAGTCCCTCCCCGACTGCTTCAGGGGTGCAGAGCAAGCACCCCCCTCTTTGCTCCCTGAACCCTGCTGCCATTTTCCATCCTGGAGACAGGAGGGGGTGACCCCGAGCTGGCAGAGCAGAGCCCTTCCCTCCCCTCAGCCCCCTCACCCTGTCAGGCGTTGCACAGGCAGGAACCCAGCAGCAACGACAGCCCCAGGACCCGCTGCCGTCCTGGAGGATGCGCACAGCCCCTCACACGCACCCACTGACAGTCACAGCCAAACACCAAAACAGGGACACTAAACAGGGTAAATATGGAAAAAAACCACCACACCCCCAAACAAACCAACCAACCAAAAAAACCCCAAAATCTCAGCGAAAGGTAAAAACTCACCAGGCAGCAGCGAGGGAAGCACAGCGAGCATCTGCAACCACGGCTGTGTCGCGCCACCACCCCACCCTCCCACAGGCGTGCAGCAATCACTGCAATTAAGTGCAAATTAAGCAGCAAAGCTTCCTATTCCCAGAAAGTGCCTTTTGCACAAGCTGCCCCATAAAGTTGCTCGGTGTAAGCATTGCAGGAGGTGTCCCGACAGCCTCACCCCACAGCACCGGCCTGGCCATGGTGGGCTCCTGCAGCCTGTTACGGGGTGGTTGCAAACAGATGGAAAAAGCTCTTTTTAAATTAATCAAATGAAATCTCCTGCGAGACTCCTTTGCTTTGGGGGAAGGGTGTTCGGGGTTGGAAATTTGTGCTGGAATCGTGCTATTTTCCCAGTTGTGCCTGAAACAAACAGGATTTTGGTAAATTAGATCAGCAG
>NW_008824034.1:3455621-3469390 GCF_000699105.1 Pygoscelis adeliae
TGCAATGGAATGAAACACCCTTGTATATTCCTCCCACTTAAATGATATTTTGGCAAGAATAAATAATTTAAAAAAAAAGAGTAAAGGCTTTGATGAGGGGGAAGCTGAGAAACACAAAGCCCCAGAAAGGCGGCAGGAAATTAAAGTTAATTATAAAGGAGGATTAATTTAAGCCATCAGACATGGCATGCTGGGCTAATGTCAGGCCTTAGATGCGTTGCAATGCATGACAGAAATCTAAGAGCCGTCAGCCACCGCAAAAGTGGCTTTTTATTGAAAAACATAAATTGCATTTGGTGTTATCCCAGCAAAACACATGTCTTGGGGGAGGCAGCGGTGGTGTGTAATGACCACTTGCTTGCAGCGTGGAGGAACAGGCTCGGCTTTTTTCCTCGCCCAGCTGTCCTTCCGCGGTGGCAAGGCTGCGCCTCCATTTCTCGGTTTTGAGCCTTTTCTGATGAGCGTTTGCTGATGCCTCTAAAGGCTGTGTACAACGCTGCCTAATATTCTTTACCCCACTTTGTTTTCTTAAACCGCGTCTCCCGCTGGCTAGCTGTGCCCTGCGCTACGGCTCAGCCTCTCGGTGTCCCTCTGCCCTGAGCCGCTTGCTGCGCCCAGGCAGGACGGGGGCTGTCAGCGCTGCTCCGGCAGCTCCTCTCCTTCCTCCATGGCTTGGCCAGCCACCGGCTGCAGTGTCTGTGCTGGCATGGGGTTTTATGGGGCTTTTTTAGCCAGTTGCAGAAACTTTTCTTCTCCCACACACCTTGGAGGCTGCGTTGCCCCATTGCTGCCTGAGGGCTCCCATCGCACTGCTTTGCCTCGGCCCCGGCACCGTTCCCTGCCTCCCTCCTTCCCTGTGAGGTACGAATTAGCCCCATCAACACCTGATGGTGAGACATAGCAGGTCCCTGCCACGTTTTGCGCTACATTTAAATGCATATAAAGTTTAGATGCCTAAAAATTGTGTGTTGCATGGCCATAGCGTGGCTTGCCTCAGCCTTCCTTTGCAAACCAGCACGGCCCCCTCCCCTGCTCTGGTCCCTCCCTAACGGGACATGGCAGTAAGCACAGCACTCCCGTCTCTGCCTCTCTCCAAGGAGGTCCTTCAGAGGAGCTGTAGGGGACCACCACAGCCCTGCTCTAAACTGCTTCTTGCAGCTCTGCATAACTTAGCTTTTAAGGAGAACAATACCATCTATCTACGCTTAGAAGCAGCCCCGCTGCACAGCAGTCCCGTCCAGAAGACTTACCTGCTCCATGCACTTCTCCTAGTTGAGTGCCTTAGCACAGTAATTAGCCTTGCTGCCTCGCATGATGAAGATGAAGCAAAAGACTCAGAAAAAAGGGCTGCTGCTCGAAGCTGTGCCTTCTAGGCAAGCCTCTGTGGTGACTTTAAAATCTAGCAATGCTTTCTCAGTACTGTTTATGGTTTGCTGATGTTTCTATACTGCTGTTAATGCAGAGGAGATTGCAAAAAGGCATCTTAGTTTTTACAGCAGATAGGCCCATTACCAGAGTTTTTAAGGCATCAAAGCAAATAATTTTTACTTTCTACCTTCCCATCTCACTGCCTTTTTTGTTACTTCTCAGAGGGACTTAACGCAGAATATGTGAAAGGAGAAAACATGGAAGCTGTCGTAAGCGAGGAACCCCAAGGTGAGAACCTTGCATTCCTTACCCTGTCTGCATCTGGCCACAAAAGCAGCTTTACTGAGGGACTTCCTTAAAGTCCCTCATGCTGTACTGAGCTGCCGTGCCTCTTTGATGAAGACACCACTTAGGTGATGCTGCAGCTTTTTGTGAAACACCCACCACAGTGTTTTTCCCCCCCTTTATTGCACACAAAGGAAAGCCATGGCAAGAGACCAAGGAGCTCATGCTGCACATGGTGGCAGTTAATATTTTGCTTTCACGTTTTTAGCCATCGAGAGTGTCTTATACAGGAAAAGCATGATCCTTCTTTCAGTGACAGATAATCAAGGCTGCTGCAAAGACTTTTCCAATGTCACGTACAACCAACCAGTACTGAGCACCCACTGCTTGCGCTCTGGTTCCATCGTGTGCTGTTGTACTCACAATTTTTTTTTCTTTCTCCCTAGTTAAATATTCAGTACTGGAAACACAGTCAGCAGAACCACCAAAACAACACAGTGCGAAGATGTAAAGCTTGACCTGGGGCTAGAAAAGAATCAGTCAGCAGCAAATGGAGATCTTACATGCTTGTAATTTAGCTTTTTATTTAATTTGACTCCAAAGCTATTTAATGTGTACTTAGGCTTGAACTGGCTTCTTATTGCTCTAGGTTTTAGGGTTAGAGTGGTAGTATGTGTTCATTTTTTGTAGAGAGATATATGCTTACATCGAAGTAATACCGTAGGTTTGATGTCCAGTTGTATGCAAACCAACAGAAGGTGCTTCAGTAGCAGTCAATTTTCAGTTAAGGGACAAGGTCTTTTTCAAGGAGCAGAAGAACTTACAGGTATGAGGACAGCAAAGTGCCTGTAAATAGCAACCCAAAGCAAACCATTCAACGCCCTTTGTAAAGCACCTCCAGCCAACTTCTGCCATCAGCTATGGGCATGTCACTTCCAACGGTGGTGGTGAAAACTGCACATTTCCTGAGGGCAGATTGCGGTCCTTAGCATAGCTACACCTAAAAATAAAGTGCCTATGGGTAGGTCCCCAGGTGGGGCCTCGGGCTGAGGCAGGTGACTCCCTGCTCCAAAGCCAGGAGTTGAGGATGCTTCACCACCACACAGCGCTGGGCTTCTAACCACATAAAAGGACCTGATTTTCACACCGAGTCATAAATACAGGTAATAGCAGCGTGTGCAATGTTCACTTTAAGCAAATACCATTTGAATGCTTGACTATGCTAGAGATCAGAATGGAGCTGAAGCTGCCAAGCGATACAGTTTGTCTGTGTGACATGAGATACCTACACTAGATACCTACACTGTCACTGAAACGAAAACTCTGTGTTTGGATGCTTCCAAGGACAGGTTCAGATCTCATTCACACTAGAACAAATTACAGATTTAACCCAACAGAAAATAAACAAAGTAGGTATCCCTTAAGACCTGTAACACTCACTGCCACAAGAGAAGTCAAGCGTAGCAAGATGCAGTCCCCGCACCTTCTCCTCCAGTCATTGACGCAACTATTGAGAGCACTCCCTGGCACCAGAAAAAGGATATACAGCTTCATCCTTTGTGTCACCGACTAACCGTTGGAAAAGGCAGAATCTCCTGAGAGGATGGTCCTCCATCACCATCCTGCATGGGGTTCCTGCAGCTTTCTGGGAAGCTTCGGGCTGCGAGTGGTGCTCAGAAGGACACTGGGCTACCACCACGACAGCACCCTGATCCCACGCGGGTGCTCATGCAGCCATCTTCAATGTTGTGGTACCAGTGCCAACACCTGACCTTCACTATGTTGCAAGAATTTGTGTTTACATTTCTAATCCCTCCCCAAGCCTTTTTTATGGCTACTAAAAGGTGGCTACTACCACTTTCTGATACATTTATTCAAATGAATGATGGCTTAAAACACATGCTCTCAAGTGAAGGAAAATTCACATTACGTGGTATAAGAGGCACTCACTATTTATATATAAACCTGAAATGTATGCATTTGGTACTGTTTTGCAAATCCCGTATTTTGTGAATGTGTATTAAAAAAAAGCCTTTTCAGTTTGATGTACAAATTCACAGCTTTCAGGTAGGCATGACTTAGAGAAGGCCTTGCCAGGAGGTGAATCAGCCTAGGAGCATTGCTGCCTAACAGCTCCATTTGAAAGGAAATTGCCTAGTAACATGGTTAAGTGTTTTGCAATAGCTGCACAATTCTTTATGCTCTTTTTAACGCTTGCATTTTTAAAGCCTTACACTAGCTCTAGCAGAACAGCTACAGTGTTTTATAAGGGAGACGAGTTCTAGGGATATATGGTGCCTCACGTGTATTCAGAACACTTAGGCTACAATACTGCTACGAACTACTGCTGCTTTATTTTATGAATGTGTTTGGGTTAGAAAATAAAAATATTTATTTATTGGCTCTCAGAGAGTGGAAGCAGAGGAAGTAGAGATGGGATGCACTCTGTGTTTGCTTACTCCCAGAAGAGGCTTTTCATGGAGGAAGCGTGGTCTGCAGGATTCGGATCGTCACGTGCAGCAGCTCAGATGCCGATGAAGCCACGCAGCTGAGTTTGTGTACCTCCATTCCCAAACACCGTCGCCTGTTTTTTGTACTTAGCCAAACACATTTGAAAGCTGTAGCATGAAAAATGTTTTTAGAAAGTTCTTGTAAATGACGTGTTACGACACGGCATTGATGATAACTAGGAGCCGTTTTCCTAGCTTAGCTCAAGTGACCGTAATTCCGTTTCTCCTTTGGCTGATGACCATGTTTTCTGTAGATGCAGATCATCGGGTTTATTGCATTTCTGTCACCCTGCGCTCCCTGTTTGTCTAGTGGACAGTGCAATGGAGTGTCCAGCACTGCTTAAAGAATATAGCGCCTACCCCTCCTTTGGGAAACTCTTACACTAGAACATATGAGAAACACGTGTCTAATTCATGAATACTGCAGTTTAAAAAAAAAAAAAAGGGCAAAAAAAGCTGTTTTCACTGAAAAAAAAACCCCAGTTTTTAGAACTCACAAGTTGCTCCTTTCCCCAAGGCCCTTTCTATGACTTTGGTGAATACTTATGCCTTAGTGTAATTTGGTATGTGGAAAACCGTAAATGCACAGTGAAAGGGAGCACTTCTTCAAACATTTACAGTAACAGAATTCAAGATCTCTTTCTGTAGGATTTCACATAGGAAAATATTGACAAATACCGTAGTGAAGAAATTAAACTTGGTCTTCTCTTCAAAACTGGACAAGAGTCAAAGTCTTAATGTGCGAAATACCTGTAAAGGCTCAAATTACTTTTTTATTGCAGTCTGTCTCCTTGTCCATCTGAACTCTGAGACCAGTCTCTGAGAAATAGGGAGTTTATACATCATCTATATTTTGGGCATTATAGCAACTGAGAGGATTCCTGTGTATTTTCCTAGTAGTGATCCAAGTTCTGAAACAACTGACCCAGCTCTGACCTCTCTAACTACTTTCATTTAATTAGTATCTATTCTCTTTAAATCTGGATATGGAATTTTTAAAAATCCTGCACTTAGGTTCTGCATACTGGTATGAACTTTCTCATCCTTTATAAAAAAAGGCCATAAAGCACTGGAAAAATGGGATTTTTTTTTTTTCCATGAGTCGAAAAACTGTATCTATAGCTGCCCTGAAAGTTTACGTACTACGTGTGCTGCGAGTCTTTTTTCTTTTCACACCTCACTTCTTCAGCTTAACTAAAGCTATTTTTAATAGAATGATTCAGAAAAGGTTTCTCAATTACAGAGAAAACAGAATTGAAAGAATTGAACTAGCGCTTTTCATGTTGTTTATTCTACCAATTACTTGCATTTTCCTTTGGTAATACTGTAGTAGTTCCTTCATTTGAGATTTGGCAATACTGCAGTAGTTTCTTCGGTTTAGATTCTTTAGTTGAGAATACTCTGACATGAATTTCAGATATTTTGGCACTATAAATTCAGTTATTTTCATGCAACCCCACTAAGGAACTCTCACAAGTGCTATACTGTCATTCTTACCTACTCATTTGTTGTGATAAAAATGGAATTAGTCCATAATACCATTTCAAATTCTGAAAAAGTAAGATGAGTTGACAGGCTAAGGCTTCAAAAATTTGCTTCTGCAACAAAGGAGGTTCAGGAACAAATGAAGTTCAGAAACAATGGTATTGTGAAATTAGAGAATCCTTTCTTTTGAGTGAAGTCCTTACTTAAAAGCAAAGCATATTGTTTGCTGATGCAGAAGCGATCTATACCAAATGAAGGTTGAATGTTACGCTATGAAAAGATAAGATTAATTTTGCTAATGTGCATGTAAGGATCGTGGGGGTAAAAATCAGAATTTGACTACCATTGGAAAACGCCAAATAAAACAAGTTGACTACTAAGAGATTTTAGACTTGATTTTTTGTGTGTTTTTTCATGTTGGAAGTAAACTGCAAATGGTGGGCTATATCCTTATTGTACATAACCTCTTCTGTAACTACACTGAAGTCTTTATTTAAAAAAAAACTAATTAGACTTCGTGAGAAAACAAGTATCATTATGAAAACTTTAATTTAATGGTAAAAATGAAGTATTTGCGTGCACACACGCTCTCCTCAGGTCACCCAGCAACTCCACTCCAGGTAGTGCCCTGTGTCCCTGGCTGCACTCGGCACCGCTGGTTTTTGGTCCTTTTCGCTGCCCTAGGTTTCCTGCAGTTTTCTTTGGAATTTCACATCCAGTAGATGAATCTCCCATGCAGTGCAAACTAAGCTTTTGACCTTTGTATAATGATGCAGTGTTTAGTCTCACAGCCAAAAAAGGTGGTTTATATTTCAAACTAGCTAATTCTGACTCATACTTCTTGTAGAAATAAAATTCTTTCTTCCCAACTGCGCAAGACCTGGCAGTAAAAAGATCTCTAATATGATACCCGTGTAGTTCAGCAGATGTGATCTCTCAGCAAATAGACATTCCTTTTTGCTTTTTAACATAAATGTTTCACGTAGGGAATACTCTAAACTGCCCATTTTACTTTGTACTCTGCTGTGGGGCTCAATGAATGGGAGTTGTTGATCCTTTATTTCCAGCTTTTAGAGAACCAGCCATTCTTGGTGTTACTACATACAGCATATGAAGTAGTACAGCTTTTCTCTGAAAATAAGAGAAAAATCAAACACTTCTTGTTTAAAGCTTTAACTCCTTGAGAGGAAGGCTGCCTGTGCAGGGAACAAAACCAGGCAGATAGGAGTGTTTACCAGCTTTAAAATGCTTCTTCCATTTTAATGAAACAACAAAAAAATTTTATCTACAAAGGAGGAAAAAGTGTAATTCAGCTCTGAAACAGGACTAAAATGGCAATGTGTCTGATGCTGATGATTCACTTAACATTACAACCAAAAAATGTTTCAGTTGGTTACCAAGGCTTCAGCCCATTCTGGGACAACAGGAAAATTCTACAGGTCAAATTTAACTGCGTGCTGTCTTTGCATATTCTCTTTATACTCAGCAGAGTCAAAACCAAAAACTAAAGCAAAAGAAGATCCAGCTTGTGAATTAGAAGTTAATAGTTCTGTCCAAGGTGCATCAGGCAGGGAACAGGGTTCTGGTCTTTCCTCAACTAGTTCAATACTGCCTTATTAAAAAATAAAAAATAATGACAGAATTAGTTGTTAAATCAATAGGAAAAAATCTGATTATCAGGAATCAGACTAAGTACAAAGACAGTAATCCTCTTCAATATAAAACTATGCTTTAACTAGCATATATGAGCTATATAATACCTTTGAAAACTGCCATGCTAAGTATATACAAAAACATCCATTGTGCTTACACGTATCAGAGCAGGACCCCTCCCCCTGTCATCTCCCTTCAGATCAGAGAAGACTCACCGAGCTATGCTGAAACTTGTGGATAAACAGCCAGTCAGTTGAAATAACTGGTATTCTTCTATGCAAAACCGAGTCCTCAGATTTTAGCTCTAGGAATCTAAGCTTTAAAAATCTCAGAATGCCCAAGATAATCCAGTCATCACTTTTACAATAATTCTAGAGAAAATGTTGTGATTATTAGCAGCAATAAAGAGGAAAACTTCAAAAGATTTTCTTTAGCACTGCATTTTAGAGATAATGTGCTTTACTTTAATATACAGTTAAAATGTCAACGAAATCCGAAGTGTGGAAGAGTTTAATTCAATACCAGCTCAACATATTTTGGCAATGTAAAACTCACTGCTGGCATACTGTTCAGCAGAACCATTTTTACAGGAAAACATCTTTCATCTATTTATAAAAAGCCTGAGGTTGATTAAGAGATGCAACGTTGCAAGCCTTCCTGAACTTTGTTCTTGTAGGTGAGTATCTATGATAAAAAGCATTCATTATAATAAAAAGGACACGTTGAAATACCCTGCGCTGCACAGTAAACTTGTAAGACTGGATACAGCACATTAGCCTTTCCAGTTGAAGTTGCAGAAGTGCTCAGCAGCTCACCTTACTCATCAACTGCATGCTACATATATGAATGCAGAGAAACAGGAAAGTGCCATCGCATATTAAGAACAAATGCGCAGTAATAAACGGATACTCATAGACAGTAAAAACCACAGTCAGCATATAGAATCAATTGGCTCTTAAGAACGGGGCTTAATTCCCACCAGCAGAACTTGGAGCCATACAAGCACGCGTCAAAAAGCAGAGCTGCAGTATTTTAAGTGCCCTAAGAAGAACCAGATTCTCGCGAAACACAGCGAGGAAAGCAACCCAGGGAAGATCTTCAGCATGCACCATTTCTGGGCCTTCCAAGAAAGCCACTGAATAATTTTTTAAAAGGTTGGATGTTATAGTAATCAAATCTCTCTGATATGAATATTTGGGGGGGGAGATGAAAGAAAGAGAGAATGTATATTTTATATGAAAACACAGTTAAATTATTCATTTTATAGAAAAAAATGCTAGTAGCAATTTAGAAAACAAAAAGCCAAGAGGCTTTATTTCAAGAAAACCAATTAAGATCATATTATTTAAAAACTTTGTCAAACAAAGTCATTACAAGTTAAGGTCTTCAAAAGAGTTTGGACAGGCAGGATCCATTTTCTGAATTTACAGCTTAAAACCACAGGAGTATGCATATGGTTAACATCACACAACGTGTGTATAAACAGACACAGCTTTGCATTTTGTGTGTATACTTTAAAACAAAACACGCTTAACAAAATGTGGAGCTATACAGACTATACAATTTACACAGCTGGGTGTCATTCCAACCCCAAATATTACCATTTGCTAGAAAACAAACTTTTACTTTGTACAAGACTTTGACAGGAATAGGTTTACCCCCTAGCTCAGGAGGCTGAAACTGAACAATAAGCTAAACAGCCAAAAGACTTTATTTCAACTTGTACAAAAGGCATTAAAAAACCTACCATGCATGCTTTACCAAATATATTACATCATACAAGTCAGTGTGGTGTACTTGATAAATCCAGTTTAACTTCATCCACTTTTAATGGCATATTTAGTCGAAATGTAAAACTAACTACACTGGAAAACATTTATTTTAAAATCAATTTCCAAGTGCATTAATTACCTAACAAAAATAAATTGCTCTAGCCAAAAAAAAAATATATATATTACTGAGTGAAATAAGGAGCTCCCATTCAGAAAAATGTTCTGTGTTCTGTGTAAGCATCATGTGGCATTTAATCTGATTCTCTCAACCAGGCATGGCACCCTAGGCAGTGTGAGAGGCATTTTTCTGTCTGCTTGGCAGATGGATTCCTTTTTAGGATGGTTAAATTGTTAGCTGCTCAAAACAAAGTTTAATTTCACAATTGGTGATTTAGCTAGAGATGTCAAAACACATGTGGGAACTGCCAACAAGAAAATATATCACATCTATTGAAGCTCTTTTTGGCCTCATCATGATAATATCAGACACAAAGTAAGGCATGTAGATCATAGCAATTACAAGTCACTCACAATCCTTTTGTGATGGGAAAAGCATTTCACCTTCCTCTCTGTATTACCTGACACAAATTTTTTCACATGGCTTTTGTTACACATCACACAGAGGTGTGCACCGGCGTGGCTGAATGGGAAGGAGATGAACCTCTATCAGAGGAGGAAGAAATGGATCGTGTAGCAGCTTCCCGCTGCAAATCTTCAACCTTCTTCTGAAGCTCCGTCCGGATGGCGAGGAGCTCTTTAAGATTTTGATGGATTGGAACCTGCCGAGTGAAGAAAGAAAAGGCTTACTTTGACTCTCATAGCGAGTTATCTTCTCAAGCAATGCTTCCACTGTTTCTTTCAGTAACACAAGGAATCCAACACCTATGAATTTCAGTATATTAATATTTAGGGAAAGTGTTTCTTTAGTCATTTGACATGAAACATTTCAGCAAACTGTCCCTTTCTAACAACACAGCTGGCAGGAAACCTATTCAAAAGACTGTTTGCAAATGGTCTTGATGGGATACCAAACACATTCCAATAAATGTACCCCTATCCCTTACCAATACCACTTTCAGTTGAACTTAAAATGCCTTTCCCAGGAACTATTTCCCCTGCCTGTTGGGACAGAACTTGCTATGTAAAGAGAGTAGAGTTCACAAAGCTGGCTCCGCACGGAGCATCTTGTTACTCTTCTAACCAGGCACCTTTCCAAGAGTCTGACCCCTTCCAGCTTGTCAGTGAGAGAAGCGCTGCAGCCACGTGAATTGTGCTTGTGGTGGACCTCCTGGAGTCACACTCTGATAAGCCTTTCACAGAAGTGGGTCGCACAGGTTTCTTCCTCTGCTTCTGACAGTACCCAAAAAACACCAGAGATGCACCACTCTGCCTCAGAGTTCTAGGCACTTTTCACGCTCATCTGGAACATTCAATTATATCATGGCCAAAGGAAGATGCAGGCCACACTGGTTTTTGCAGCTGGATCTGTTATCTCAGACAAGCAGAGAGAGACCTCCCCTTCTTCCAAATGCCACAGAAAGGCCAAAAAAGTTTGACTGTAAATTGCTTTTAATTTATTTTATCCTGTATAAACTCTAATTGTTTATAACTTTTGGAAAGAGCAAGATGGGAAAAGAATTTAATCGGGCTGGCAAGACAATCATGGGGAAATGCAGCAATGGGAAACCTATGGATTGTTTGATGTTGTAAGTAATTTATACCCTGGGCTTCTGGAATGCCAGGCTCCAGGGAACCACATCCACCCGTGATCACTTCCTACTGCTTAAAAGTGATTACAGGGCTGGGATACACACCTGAGCATGAAATTTTCACATGGTGGTGTGTGAAGAAGACACCAAACCCCAGAAAGGGATTCTCTTCTTGCCATCAACACTCAACCAACTCACAATTTATGATTTTGTGAATTCTGGCTTTTTAAACAACGTACATCAAAAATCCATGCATTTGGTTTTGACATTTTCAAAATCTAACACTCGTGTTTCTGAAACAGGAAAATGCAATTTCATTTCTAACTTTAGTTCCAGCTTAAAAGAATAAAATAGTATCAGTCTGTTTTAGGTCAGCATTTTTTTGGCCATATACTTTTTTCTTGTTCGTGGCTTAGCCCATGAACAGGAACTTCAGTGTATTCACAAAGTGCTGCTCCCAGTACCCTGGGAGTCATCAATTCATCCAGCATGTCATCTACAGCAATTTTAAAAGTGTTACTTTTTGAGTCTTCAGCAGAACAATCGCTGCACACCACCAAGCTCCCAATGACCCTGGAGTCCTGCCTTCGCTATGCAATTAATTCCTTCTCTTCTTGAAATCTTCTCCTGCATCCACCATACAAAGTCTTTAGCCAGTGAGGCCACAAGTCTACAGACAACAGCCTCCCCCACTAATCAAACAGAAAGCACACCCTCCGGAAAACCAACCTCATTTTTCTGAGGCAGCCTACAGAAAATTTATACAACTAAAAACATGGCAAAACTGAGCCTGTTGATGAAGTTTCTCCAAGGCGCTGTAATACACATTATGGAAAATTCGAATTTCAGTGAAGACCAAGACTTTCTGGAATTAGCACTCCCCCATTGTTTTTTTTTTTCTTTCCTCAAGTAAAAGATCCCTTCCTCATACACCCCCACTTCGGACTTCTTCTTTATGAAGACATTTTCCTGAAACACTTAGGTCTGTAACAGAGTGATTTATCATTGGTATCATTAGTCACGCAAGCCCTGGTCATGGGAGATTTGTACACCTGATTTCTGCACAGCTTAATCATGATTCAGCATAACCGGCCAATTTCCTAGACACCTTTCACACAGGCATTAACTGGTGTGATCCACTGCACAATGCTCAAACACTCATAAAAAGCAGTTCCATACAACTGGCTTTTGGGGAACACACTACAAATCCTTTCAGGATACACTACACAAAAGCCGCTGCAGAACTTGGCGCGCTGTGTAAAGTGCTCCAAGGAGGAAAAGTGTGGCTGCACATCTCAACCCCTCTTCTGCATTCCCCCAGCACCTAATTCAACAAGACACATGCTCAAACTTTGATGCAAGTGCTGTTCTCCCCATGCATCCACCTCAAAGAACAGGACTGTCTTTAAATAAATTAGCTAAATAACAGTAATGACATTTTAAAAGTGTGTATATTCAAAGTCACACAAAAATGCTCTTCAACATTGAGGTTGCAAAATTATGCTCTCAAAAAATTAGGAGGTATCAGAATGAAGATTACTTCTCCAAACTCAATTCAGCCTTCCTGTACATCTGTATAAAATCAGCGGTTAAATAACATTAAAATACTAGTTTCCCCCTTGTATTCCTCATTTATTCAGTGCACAGTTTGATGCCACTCAATTAGTGAGCAGTTATTCAATATTTAGTTTTCTTTGCAGTGTCTGACCCCATTCTTTATTTATTCTTCTGAACTTAAAATGCTTAGGTTTCCTTTTCTGTACGTTCATCTCAAGTCAAGAAACATGTATTTCTGCAGCACCCTAATAAGGTATGGGAGTACTAACACTCCACTTTTACAGACAAGGATCTGAAGCAAGCACCTCCTAATTTTGCATAGCTTGATCTCAAACTGGTTTAACAGAGAACTTAGGAATTCTGCAATTCGGCCTCGTGGGTATCAAGCAGGACACCCAGTAAATAAGAAGCACACACATGGTGACCGCTCTGCTCCAGGTGATCTCCCTCACAACAGAGGAATCCTGTGGCAAAGGCAGGGAGAAACCTCATTTCTCCAGAGCAGCATCCTGCTCCCTCACCCACGGGACAATTTTTCTTTGTCTGCAGCTGTGCCCCCTCCAGGCTACTTTCTCAGATTGTATTCCATGGGTTGAACAGAAAGCAAAGACCTCCAACACTTGGAGCATTGTTCACTCCTAGTTCCTATTCCCAGTTTGTCACAACTCACTCATAGACTCTGTATCAAATCCATCTCTCAGTCCTTTTACTCTCATTTATTCTCAGTCCTTGAGAATTCACTGAGATTGTTCCAGCCTCAGACCTCCAAATTAGATGAATTTCTTCCAGGATGTGACCAGGCATATTTCTGAAACATAATCTCTCTTACTGAAATCTCATGTTTGCCCTAGAGATGGAATATTTGCAGAAAAACAGCCCCTCACCCCAACAAAAGAAGTCTACAATACCAATATTTTCATATGGGAAAACATTTTTCTTAGTCACACGCTCATAAGCAACTGAGCCTTCTTGGATGAAGTTTTACAAAACAATTCAGCCAGACACACATACTTAGTGACTCAGTACAAATCATTAAAGCCTGGCAAAACTGTAAGCAAGGCAGAGAGGGTCTTACAATGGAAAAAAAAAAAAGGGTCACCTTTAAAAAGTTGGCCATCTTTTAATAAGTGCATGTTAGATGTTGTTGTGGTTTAACCCCAGTTGGCAACTAAGCACCACACAGCCGCTCACTCACTGCCCGCGGATGGGGGGAGAGAATTGGAAGAGCAAAAGTAAGAAAAGTCGTGGGTTGAGATAAGAACAGTTTAATACTTGAAATAATATTAATATTAATAATTTGTAATGGAAAGTAAAACAACGAGAGAGAGAGAGAAACAAAACCTGGGGGGGGGGGAGTAATGCAACCGATCACCACCCATCTACCGATGCCCAGCCTGTCCCTGAGCAGCGATCGCTGCCCCCCGGCCCAC